>NW_024412402.1:17981611-18074652 GCF_014898765.1 Herpailurus yagouaroundi | reverse complement strand
AGATAGAGGGATGGTTCAGCAAACATTAAGTTAAAAGAAACCCTGTCCGGCCCCCCCCCCCCCCCCCCGAATAGCTCCGTTTTATTTAAAGCCACCAAGTAATTAATTATACTGCGTAAAAAGCTAAGGCCCTCTCCTGCACAACACTTCTCAAGTGTTTTCAGCAGAAGATGCTGTTCTTATGCAATCGAACACACGCCCACGCTAACTTGGATTCCTGCTTCTTCCTCATTTTCTTCCTTCTTGTCTGCAGCCTGTCCCTGTTTGCCTTTAAATCTGACTCTCGGGGCGCCTGGGTGGCGCAGTTGGTTAAGCGGCCGACTTCAGCCAGGTCACGATCTCGCGGTCCGTGAGTTCGAGCCCCGCGTCAGGCTCTGGGCTGATGGCTCAGAGCCTGGAGCCTGTTTCCGATTCTGTGTCTCCCTCTCTCTCTGCCCCTCCCCCGTTCATGCTCTGTCTCTCTCTGTCCCAAAAATAAATAAATAAACGTTGAAAAAAAAAATTTAAATCTGACTCTCTCCCTGCCTGTCTCTGGTCTGTGCTTCCTGCCCATCTTCCCTCTCCTGATCCCATTCACTCTCTTCCCTTCACTGCGACTCCTGTGTCTGGTCCCTGAAGCGCAGTCCTCCCTTCCGCACATAACGTGGCGTCTCCTGTAGGTGCCGTGACGCCAGGCTCAGCCCAGCTTCCCCCTCCAGCTCTGCCTCTGGTGATTGACCTAGAATTGGTTCTCTCCATCCCTGCCAGTTTGGTCTCCTCCTCAAGGTACACAGGTTGGCAGAGCTCTTGGTTCACTTGGTTCTATTTGATCCTAAGAAGCGAGTACTACTAGTTCTAGTGGTAGTAGTGGAAAAAGCGATACTAGTTAGTGGAACCCGGAACACCACGTGAATAAGAGAATGGTATGATCATGTAGCCTGCTACCATAATGACTGCTGTAGATGAAGCCCTGTAGATAGACAGATGGAAGGAAGAAAGAAGAAAGGGAGGAAGGGTATCATCAGTCCATTCATACATTCATTCAAAAAGCACTTACTAAGCACCTGTTGGGCACTTAACCTCGATGCCGGGTATTGAGGATATGGACATAAATCAAGGTTCTGCTTCTGAACAGTAGTTGGGGGGATACACAAGACGACAGTCATTACGACAAAACGGGAGACTTGTTAGGGTGATCGTGCGAGATTCGGGGTCTACAGAAGGAGAGGGTGACATTGCTCGGGTGGGGTGGGTAGAAAAGAGCATGAAGATGGGTTTCCCAAGAGACCCTCCTGCAGCCAAACAAGGGAGGAAAGGAAGCAAAGCAAATGTGCTTCGGGAACAGAGAATAGCCCTGTTCCAAGTCACAGAGGAATAAAGGGCTGAATTCTGTTACGAGGCCACTAGGAGAAAAGGGCTGGGACACAGGTGAGTGGGGGGTGAAGCCACAGAGTCTCAACAGCAGGTAGTTGAGTTTTATAAGCCTTACCGAGGAGTCCAGACTTTGGTGTGTGGTCAGTGGGAAGCCACCGAAGACGGAAGCAAGGGAATGACATGGTCCCCGTTGCATTTTTTGCGAAGTCACTCTAGCAGCTGTATAGATTGGCTTGTAGGTGGTTGGAGACAGCTGTCCAGATAAGGAATGAGAAGGACGGTGCTGGGCACAGGTGGCAGGGGCATTTGTTGAGTGCCAGGCCCTGGGCTAGGTGCTTTTATACGTACATATAACCTCATGTGTGTGTTCAGAAGCATGTCAACAAGTACATAGCTTGTCCTAGCAATACTGAGCACACACATCTGGGACACTATCACATAATAAGAATGACAGTTCTACCCTGAAATGGGATAGATGGATCCTTTAATGGAATTGAAATAGCTTGCCTTGGTGTTTATACAGACTACGCGATAGCTTTTGTTCAGAAAGAGCTAACATGGCAGTCTTCATGCATCGCTTGTGGGAATCGACGTTGGCACAACCTTTCTGGAGAGCATTCTGGTCATACTTTTCAAAAGCTGTAAAATCTGCAGTTTTTGTTCCAGCAAGTTCTATTCTAGAAATTCAAACTGACGAAAAATTAGGGACGTGTGCAAAGATGTAGCTAAAAGGATATTTATGGCGGCATTGTTGTAGTAAAATGCAGATTGCAACAATTGAGGCATGGCTTAATGCACTCTAGCACAAGTATACAGTGGCATAGTTTTCAGCCATTAAATGCCAGGACGTGGAAGTATATGCATAGACATGGAAAGATGTTCACATCGATTTAGCCCCTCTTCACAGATGCAGTCTAAATAAAAATGGGGATCGCTATGCAAACACAGCTTCAAGACAAACTCCTTGCGCTAGTTTCCAATATATTTTTAAGTGAAGGAGCAGGATACAGAACAACATATATAGTATGATCCCATTTTAATTAAAAAGAAAAATGAGCACACGTGAATCTCATGAATATGCCCTAGAGAGGGTGGCAGGATATCTACTGAAATGTTATATGTGTTTACCACTGGGCGGAGAATCATAGAGGTTGGGTAACTTTAATTTAATCTTTTGGGTTGCCTATAGGTTTTTTTTTTCCCACCTTTTTATACAATGAGCATGCATTTCTTATATAAAAAAATAAAAGGAGAGTGGAGGAAGGAAACCCATCACAGTTTGCATAGCCATGCAATGGGTGAGTCTAGCCTCCTCCATTGCTTCATTTATTCAACCATCATGCTTGATGTACCCATTATTTCTAGGCCCCGTGGAACTTACCAGAGATACAGGGATAATGAAGCATGGTTCTTGTCCTTAGGGAACTCACAAGCTAACAAGGAAATTGATTAATAGATAAATAGTTATAATGCTATAACATGTTCTAATATTATACATGTTATAATGGTTAGGTAAAACAGTGATAGAAATAATTTACATGGGGGGGAGGGGGCGCCTGGGTGGCTCAGTCAGTTAGGCTTCCGACTCTTGATTTTGGCTCAGGTCACGATCTCACGGTTTGTGAGATCAAGCCCTGAGCTTGGTTCCGTGCTGACAACACCGAGCCTGCTTAGGATTCTTTCTCCCTCTCTCTGCGCCTCCCCACCCCTCTCAAAATAAATAAATAAACTTTAAAAAAAAAAAAAAAGAAATATTTACATGGTTTTATGGGCTCACAAAGTGAGTCTGATTTTATCTTGTATGTATTAAAAAGTAACTTCCATTGGGTTGCTGTAGAGGCTCTATGTGCCTCTATTCCGGTCTGGTCTAGCAAAGTGGCTGGGAAAGAGGCAGGGGAAAGTTTGTGGGGCAGAGAGCACTGTACTGGGAGTCAGATCTGGCCTATCCCTTCATCTCCTCCAGAAAACTTTTTTGTCTATGGGGCAAAACTTTGTGACAGGTGTACAAGACCTTTCTCTGGCCCCACCCACGTTTCCAGCCTTACCTGCACGGTTGCCTTCATTAACTCCACATTCCTGAATCACACCTGAACTTTCACTGTCCTCTAGACCTTCCAGACCCTTGAACAACTTGAAGACTTTAGGTATATTGTTCTCTTTATCTCTAGCCACGGGTTTTTCCACGTATCGACACCGTTGATATTTGGGGCCAGATAATTCTTGCACGTGGGGGGTGTTTACTGTGCCTGTGCATTGGAAGACGTTTCTAGCATCCCTGGCCTCCACTCACTAGATGCGGGACCATCTCTCCACTCATGACAATCAAAACTGCCTCCATATGGGACTCAGTTGAGCATCTGATTCTTGATTTCAGCTCAGGCCACGATCCCAGGGTCGTGGAACCGAGCTCCACGTCGGGCTCCATGCCGAGCATAGAGCCTGCTTCAGATTCTCTCCCTCCGTCTCCCTCTGCCCCTTCCCGCTTGCATGCGGCCCCCTCTCTCTGTCTCTGAAGATATAAAAATAAATTTTAGAAAATAAATAAAAATGCCTCCAGACAGTGTCACATGTCCCCCTGGGATGCAAAATTGCCCCAGGTTGAGGAAGCATTGCAGTCATTGACCATGTCGCCACAGAAAGGTCAGTTACCATCTCTGAGCCTGAGCCCTCATCCGGAAAGTTGGCCTGCGAAAATAGACGCAAGCTGTGTCCCCGCGGATCTGATGGTCCACGGCTCGGTCAGTGCTTCCTGGGCTTCTCCCACATGCTCAAGATCGTGCTGTGGGTTAGGGGGTCACTGGAAGAAATCTTGTGCCTGCTCCCTCAAGGGACTGGGGGGACAAAACCTTTATTTATCAAATAATTAACCAGCCGCAGACTGCAGCGTGTGAGTGCAGTCCAGCTCTGAGGCGAGGAGCGGTCCCACGCTATAGTTCCGCTGGTGATGCTGTTCCAGGGTTCTGTGGAAAAGAGACGGTCTCTCTCTTGACCTGTGAGGTGTGGTAACACTCACAGATGGCAGTGCTGAGAGACATCTCTCGAGAAGCCACATGGGGCATCTATGGTCGCAAATTCGAATTTCCAAGACCTCCCAGAGGCCTCACGTGGACATTACTCTCCTGGGCTTCCGTTGAACTGCTTCAGGCAGTGCTGGCTGAGTGCAAGCCCCCATCTCTGAGGGCCCGTCTAAAAATGCTTCCCACAGGGAAAAACAACAGGCAGAGAACTTGGTAAAAGCAAAAAAAAAAAAAAAAAAAATTCCACCAAGTAATCCCTCTGTTCTCTTTGGATTACTGCAAAGTCTTAATAGTTTACCTCTGTGACTCCCAAATCCTTATCTTGTCCCAGACTTCAGCAGAAGCTGAGTAGTCTCCCCAAACTTCAGAAGGATGCCCTGCATTGAGTCAGTCACTCGAGGGCCTATTGCTAGAAAAGGACTCAGTCCCTCTCAAGGGACCTGGATTAACCCTAGTATTTGCTCACCTGGTATTGAAACCCGAGGTAGACCCGGTTTTGGAGCCAGTGTCCTGCAATCCCATAGGTTTGATGATACATCGTCCCATTTGATTCTCAGAAGCACCCCGAGAAGTCAGTGCTGGTGTCTTTATTCAGCCAGTGGTTCCGTGAGGTTTTATCACTTGCTGAAGAAGGCACAGAAGCCAGCACCCGAAACCTGGGTCTTCTGATTCCACACGCTGCCTGGCAGCTCAGAAAATTCCATCTGAAACCCACATTCCCTCCCTCAGGCTCTTAATCCTTCCCCGTGTGGAGTATGAACAGAGCCTCGGAGAGACCAGAGCCGCTGCTGCAGTGGGCATGGGAGGGAAATCCCCTGGACACAAGGCTGGGCCAAGGATAGAGGCACAGAGAGCCCCCAAGCCAGTCTGATTGCTCTCTGGGGGGGATTCCTCGGGCCCCCACCATGCTGCCCCAGGAGCCTGGCCCCTGACCCGCAGAAAGGGCTGATGTTCGTCAAGCCACAGAAGTCGGGAGTCTTGAGGCGGCCTCTTTCTCCAGGTTCTGCAGGTAAAAAGAACAAGGGCATTGCCAGTGTGGTGTGTGAGAGCCCCCAACTTTGCTTGTGGAGAAGATTCAGATCCCGGTCTGCCTCTCCCACCTGGGTTCCCTCATCCGTAAGACACAAATAATAGCATTTGCCCCTCCAAGGTCTGCGATAGGCTTAAGATAAAAATTTTAAAAACACACCCGCGTAATTTGTGTTCCTAGATTGCCTGTGACACGAAAGGCACTTCTTTATCAGGAAATATTTCTTGAGCACTTCCGTCGAGGTGGGGTGAATGAGACAGGCTCAGTGCTGCCTCCGTGGCGTGGAGACCAGGCGGGGCCTGACTGGGCTGCTCAGACTTGCTCAGAAGGATGGATTGGGGAAGCTTAGAGGAGGGACATGGCTGTCACAGGAATAAAAGGGAAGGGGCACTGTCCTGAGACTCTTATTTGTCTCTGAGGGAGTTAAGATGGGGACCTCGATCAAGGAGTTCCCACTCCCTTCCCCCCCCCGCCCCGCCCCATACAAAGTTTACTTTATTAGAAGTGTCCATGCTGCTGGGAAAGATATGTGACTTCGTGCTTAACTCAGTGGGACTGGGGAGAATTCCATTTGGCGCTCGGGCACCAGCGTCCGATGCATCCATCTGAATTTTTAAATCGATAGACTCCTTAAGTGAGGGCATCTGGCAAACAGCTCCTTTTGCTCGCCTCCCATGGCTTTGCATATT
The DNA here is from genome assembly GCF_014898765.1 of Herpailurus yagouaroundi. Lineage (NCBI taxonomy): Eukaryota > Metazoa > Chordata > Mammalia > Carnivora > Felidae > Herpailurus > Herpailurus yagouaroundi. The sequence goes on along the minus strand of NW_024412402.1, from coordinate 18,068,563 downwards.
CTCTTGCAGAAGGACTGCAGGCGAATGCAGTGATTTCTAAGAATGACGAGCTGTTCTGGGACCTGGGAGTTGGGGGTTTGTGGCATGTCCCAGCTGCTTAGAAATACTCAAGTGCACTGGACAACTGGTTATCAATAGCATAGTAAGAAACTCTGTCACTAGTTTATTAAGATAAGCTTCATTGAGGAGTTCTGGGGCCCAGCAGGGGGTCCATCCCGGGGTGTAGAGAAGCTTACAGACCGTGTCCAGGACTCGTTATAGAGCAGCACCTTTAAAAATAGAAGCTTTGCAGGGTGTGAGGCCATGAGGCAGCGGGAGCCGGCTGTCAGCTTGCTTCCCATTGAGGATGCGAATCCAATTGGCTCAGAAGATAGGTCAGCGTCTCCGAGAGAGCCCTGCCCTGCAGAAATCCACCCAGCCCAAGGGCTCAGCTGTCCAAAGGAGAATTTTTCCAACTGGAGCTGAAAGAACTTGACGGGAACCCCATTCTGCCTGTGGGGGAGACACAGGCCATACAAATACGGTATTGGGGTACAGGAGCGTGCAGCCCAGATCCACCCACAGACCCCCGTGTGCACACTGCAGGCACACACACTGTATTTGGCTTGAGCGAAGGCACACATGGGTGTCCTGGGTATGGGTAGCCCTGAGCTCTGAAGACCAAAGCAAAATTCCGCAATTGAAATAAATCCTAACCACTTCCAAGGCCTCCTCTGCCTGTGTATCTGAGGGCAAAGCCCGTCCCAAAGGCCGCAGAGGCCCCTCTCTGCTGCCTAAGGGACCCAGTGCACAGGCTCTGGGCACCAGCTAGAGGCGACTACGGTGACCGTCAGCATGGACTCCAAGGTCCTTCTCCCTCCTCACGTGCACACGGTATTCCTTCCTAGGGGGTATTTCCTGCTAGGATAGGGTTAGGTTTTAGAGCCTCTGTCCCTAACCCCCACCTCTTCTTCCTACCCCTTCTTCATTTATTTTTTAAAAAAATCATTACTATCGAATGATTTTTCAAAATCATTCTTCATTTTGACATAAAGATTGCATGCAAGAGCCTGTACAGTGTCAGCTACAGAGAAAGCATCTGGTATAAGGGGCTTCACGGTTCCCTCTGTTACCTCCAGGACCCCCATCACCTCTGCTTCTGGTCAGAGGCCCTGCATCCCTCTCTCCTGGTCTCATTCCTATCTGTCAAGATATTTGGGGGACAGGGGGTGTAGGGAGTGGACTAGACTTTGTCCTGCTGCCTGTAGTTCCGGAAGGTCCCCGGAAACCTCCAACGAATTTAGAGTCACAAAAGTTTTCGCTTTTCATCACTCACTAAATACGAAATGCTTCCCCTCTGCCAGGTTAGGGACTGAGACAGTAGAGATGAAGGAGCCATGCATGTTCCAGTTCCAGAAACTCCTAGGAAAACACACGCATGCACAGCTCGACGCCCTTCCTACAGCAGAAGCTAGCCCTCTCCCTGTAAGAACTGGGAGTTGTGCCCACGGCTTCTGCATCTCTGCCCTGACCTAGGTTCTAGACCCAGCTTTAGTCTGCGTATCTCGATGGGCCTTGAATTAGTCAGTGTTCTCCAGAGAAAGAGAATCCACAGGATGTGTTTGTATATAGTGAGATAGATTTATTTTAAGTAATTGGCTCATCTGATTGTGGAGCCTGGCAAGTCCAAAGTCTGCAGGGTGGGCCAGCGAGCTGGAGGCCCCAGAAGAGTTGCAGGTCAACTGCAAGGTGGTCTGCTGGCAGCATTTCCTCTTACTCAAGGGAGGTCAGTCTTTGTTCAACTCAGGCCTTCAACAGATTGGGCGAAGCCCATCACAAGTAGCTCACATTGGAGGCCAACCTGCTTTACTCCAAGTCCACCGACCTAAATGCTAATCTTCTCCACAAACACCTTCACGGAAACGTCCAGAATATGTTTGACTAAAAATCTGGGCACCATGGCCCAGCCAAGTCGACACATGAAATTAACCGTCACAACCCCTTAACAGCAGGAAACTGAATTGCAGTGATTTCGAAGATTCCCTCACTTCCAGTATTTTAGGAGTCTAACAGCTCTGGTAAATGAGATGCAGACAGTCCTTTCCCTGTTGGAACTTTCCAGAGAACCAAGATATCCTTAGCCATTTGCCCAAGATCACTGATGCCACCAAAATGATTCCCTAGCTCACTCCACATGATGAAACCTCAGCTCAGTGGCCCATTTCTAATGTTGATGAGAATCACCTGGGGAGCCTTCCACTCAACAGATTCCCAGCCCTGATCCGGATTCATTAGCTGTGGCATGTGGCACTGGGGGCCCGGGCCCTAAATCCTGACCAGCAAGGAAGTAGCTACTTGGGACCTGGGAAGAAACACCCCCAGGGCAGAGGGTGGCAGGAAGCACCAGGCCAGCACCCCAGGATGCTGCTCAATGAAGGAACCCCCAGGTGACTTCATCCCGGGTGGTCTGTGGGTACACTTTGAGAATGCTGGCTGGCCTCTCCAAAGCATCCCAGGCAGAAGCAGTGAGGGGGTCTGGTGAGTACAAATGGGACATGTGCCTTGTGAAAAACAATTGAAATCAGTTAGCAACTTGCCCTTCCCCTTTGCTCTTTCCTACCTACCTGGATGCTCACCCACCCATTCCACCCTATGGCTGAAGCTACCTCCTCCCAAACCTGTTCTTCAAATTACATGCCATCCCTGCAAGGGATGGTGCGTTGTGCTTCCCCTGAATACTTGTTCTCGATCCCAGAAGCGGTCTTAGCAGACTCGAGTTTGAGGGTCTACTCCTGCAAAAAAAAAAAAAAAAAAAAAAAAAAAAAGACCAAAAAAAAAATTGGCGGTTTTTTTTAAAACCCCCCCCCCCCCCACTGAAAATCTTACCATCAGTTTTTGCTTTTAATTTGTAGTATGTCTTGGGGCACCTGGGTGGCTCCGTCGGTTAAGCATACAACTCTTGAGTTTGGCTCGGGTCATGATCCCAGGGCCGAGCGATCGAGCCCCACATCGGGATCTGTGCTGAGCGTGGAGCCTGCATGAGATTCTTTCTCTCTCCCTCTGTCTCTCTCTGTCTCTCTGCCTCAAAATAAATAAACATTTAAAAAAAACGGAGTACATCTTTCCTCCCAACTAACACTTGGAGATTTCATCAAACCTGCTCTGGCAGGTTTAGTAGTCTAAAATAGATGACAGCCAAGGCATAAACGAGAGCTCGCCCTCACTCTGTCTGCCCAAGGAATCCACTGGAGCCTCCCTGCTCTCCAGGCAGGTGGAGAGATCATGGTTCCCAGAGAATGCCCCTTCCCGCCTCCTTAGACAGGAAGTGGGTGGAGAAGAGGGTTTTAGGGAGGTAAGACTGCATTGGAGGATATTATGCTATAGCCAAGGCCAGAGGATGCTGTTTTCTCTTGATGGACGCCCAGCCTGTCAACAAAAGAATTATAAAGATGGGTCTCAGATCTTTGTTTCAGGGGTGGGTTCCTGCAGGACAAAAGCTATGTCTAGCTAGATTAGTCTGGACAAAATCTCTTGCTTCCCATGACAGTTGTTTTTTTTGTTGTTGTTGTTTTTTTAAATAAAGATGTTGATTGACCACCAGATGATCTTACATTGGTCACTTGCAATGTTTCATGGCCTCAGAGGAAGCCAGCCACTGATTCAGCAAACCTGCCCACAGGCATCAAGGTAGACATGGGCAATACAGCGCTGAAAATGAAAGACTGTGGCGCCCTGCCCTGGTAAAGCCTACAACAGAGCTAAGAAAAGAAGCAAACAAATAGTAGACAAGCAGATAATGAATAGCAGCTTTAAAGACTGTGAGGGAGAAGTGCAGGCAGCACTGTATAGCGGAGAAGGGTGTGGACTCCCTGATCGGGGTGCTTCAAAGTTGAAATCTCACTTCAGCTAAATGGCCTCAAGCCAATCATTTAACCTCTCTAAACCTCTGTTTCCACATCTGTTTTTACAAAAAATCATCAAGTGAGAGGGTAAAACTTTGCTTGCTGATTCGGTTAGGGGAGGACGGAGATAATGAGAGTAAAAACAGCTTGCGCAAGACTTGGTCTATAACCCTTTGTAGTAAATGTCAGTTCCCCTCTCAGCTCCTTCTATCTGCACAAGGCGCTGACTGACACTTCTCTTTCCTGCCTGGGATGACAGGTGGAGCAAAGGCACAGGCTTTGGGAAGAAGATGAGGTGGCCGGGGGAGGGGGGGGGGTCCTCCCTCAAATGTCATCTTTGAGGAGGAGGTCCAAGGATGCCAGAGGAGAGTTGAGGGAATCTCTCCTGTTTGGCATCACCGGGTGGAAATATCAGGTCATTCAAAACCTGCACATAACAGCCGCCTCCGTAATTACTTGCAACGAGAGGCATGATGTACTTCTCCTTCCGTTTTATAACCATCAAAGCATTTTGAAAAAGATTCTGTTAATTGCCACTTGCAGACGATTATTATCTATTCAGAATCCCCTGGCGCAAATGAATCACACCATACGTGTGTCTGAGCTCTTTCAACCCACTCACTGACCCCACGTGCCGCTGTAGTAATGAGAAGAGGAGGTGACTGGCAGGGAAGAGGCAGAAGTCTTGGGAGCAACCAGAAGACTCTTCCGGGTGTCTGTAGGTCAAGGGGAAAATTTATGATCTCTCTGGGGCACATTTAAGGCAAGAGGAGAGAAAGGAAATAAATGGGTGGGTTCTGTTCACAACTGGAGAAGCAAATGGAGGTGGGTCTGTGGTGAGCATGCAGCAGGGAGGCTCGGACTGCCCTCACCCAACTCAGGCTCCCTGGTTGCTTTCTCTGTCGCTGTTCCAGGGTGAGCCAGCTATTTAGACTCTGAAGGCTTAGAATTTGGGAAGGAAGGGGGGCATCTGGGTGGCTCGGTCGGTTAAGCGTCCAACTTCGGCTCAGGTCACGATCTCATGGTTCGTGGGTTCAAGTCCCGCGTCGGGCTCTGTGCTGACAGCTCAGAGCCTGGAGCCCTGCTTCAGATTCTACGTCCCTGTCTCTGTGTCCCTCTCCCCCTCTCAAAAATAAATATTAAAGAATTTGGGAAGGAAGGTAGGAAGGAGCAGGACCCACCTGCACAGAGTCTAGGTAGTTTTTAGTGGGATTTGCAAGCTCTCCTTAGAGGGATCTGGAGAGAACAATCAAGAACTGTTATTCATAGAGCTGTAGCTGAGTGCCCAACACTCTGCCGAGTGAACCTTACTAGGTATGCATTATTACCCTCATTTTATAAATGAGGAATCAAGGCTCAGGGAGGCAAAATCAGTTGCCCAAGGTCCTACAACTCATCAGAGTTAGTACTGAGACCCGCCTCTTTTTATTCCAGAACCCAGGCTGAAAACCATCATACTTTCCTGTCCCTTCCCTAGGATCTGTAACATATGAGCTCACCAACGACATGTTTCTACTTCTTCGTCTTTCAAAGGGCCTAGCATTGTGCAGGATATTCAAGAGACAATTAAAAGTTGCTAAATGAAGGAAAAAACAAAAGGATTGAGAAGTCTCTCCATGCATTTTAGTATTAAATGGAAATATGCAAAATACGTGAATATCATATGCAAATAAACATCTATCATACTCATTAACTGCCTGTGTTGATGTCATACTGGAGAGAGGAAAAGATTGCCTAGCTTTCACTGGGGTGGGCTCCCCTTCCTGATGACAGTATCTTTCCAATCATGTCTCGTGTTGACTTGAGCAGATATTGCAAGATTTGTATGACTCTGGCCTGTCTTTGTCATCTATCAAAATTCTATCCTACCTTCAAGATTTACTTCCATGGAGTCTACCCTGACTACTGGCCCTTATCAAATCTATTAAGCCCCTACCATGTTTCAGGCCCTTCGCCAGAGGAGACACATGTAAGCTGGTAATGGCAAGGTGTTAGACTTTGTGCAATATGAGAGGTGTGTGTGAAGCATAGGAGGAAGAAAAAGGAGGGATTGGCCAGAGATGAGGCCTGCGGTACAGCTTTGCAGATGAAGAGATGCCAGATCTCAAAGTCTGCATAGGAGACTGACAGGTAAATAGGATGCAAAAGGGAGGTCCCAGGAGACAGCCTCTACAGAGACATGGAAGTGTGTATTTTGGAAACTGTAAGTACTGCTTGTTTGAAAAGATTTTGAAACACAGAGCAGACCGCATTACTTCTCTGCTTAAAACACTTCTCTGGTTCCCGCCCACATAGAAAGCAATCTCGATGCCTTGCCACAGTTGGCGTGGCCTGCCACATTCTAGCCCGTGCCTTCTGCTCAGACGTCATGCCATGCCACCTCTTCCCCAGACTCATCAAGCTCCAGCCACAACAGCCTCCCGGAAAGACACCCAGCTCATTCCCACCCCCAGACCTTCACACCGGCTGTTCCATCCACCTGGAACTCTCTTTTCTCAACTCCACTCTCCCCTCCCCCCATTTTGGGGAGACAGATCTCACATTCAGGTCTCAGTGCAAATGTCCTATCTCCCAAGGGTCCCACTCTGACCACCCCCTCCAAAATAGTCTTCTGGTCTACCTCTGGTTACTCCTTACCCTGTGTTACTTTCTCCTTTGCACTTTTCATTGTCTTAATCATCTTACTTATTTCTTTATGTCTGTCTCTTCTCAACACACTAAACCACCATACGTTTATAAGATCCGCAGCTTGCCTGACTGATTCACGTGCATTCCCAGAGACCTGGAATACACAACGCCTGCACGTAATAAGCACTCAGTATTTGGGGAATAAGTGGATGGATGGGTGGGTGGATAGTTAGTGGACAAGGCTGATATGAGAAGCCATAACACTTTTTATTGTTCATTTGTTTTTGAGAGAGACACAGAGTGTGAGTGGGGGGGAGGGCAGAGAGAAAGGGGGACACGCAATCCCAAGCAGGCTCCAGGCTCTGAGCTGTCAGTACAGAGCCCGACATGGGGCTTGAACTCACAAACCATGACGAGATCATGACCTAAGCTAACCAACTAAGCCACCCAGGCACCCTGAGGAGCATAAAGTTTTAAAGATGGAGAGATGTCCAGGGAACTGTGGATGTCATGAAGATTATTTGGACTTCATCCTGTCGCTTACGGGGGATATTAGGAAATTATCATTATCAGATAATTTAGTATTTGATTACCTCTTGCCTTGCATTGGCTTCTGACAGTTTCTTATGCCCAAACCTTATCTCACCAATTGAATTGCCAGCCACATAGCATTAGCCAATTTTTGCAGAGAATTCTACTTAGTCTTTCAACATCTGTTACTTTACTGGGTTCTTGTGGGCAAGTTTCCTTTCTTAAACCTCTCTGGCACTGGGTTGAACATTTAGTAAGTGCTCACTAAGCATCTGTTGATGGACTGAATGTCCAAGGTGATCCTTCAGAACAATAAAAAGAAAGAAATTGAAAGTCAGTGACAAGTATTGGGAAGGATGTGGAGAAAAGGGCACCTTCGTGCCCTGTTGGCGGGAATGTAAATTGGTGCAGCCACTGTGGAAAACAGAATGGACACTCCTTAGAAAGTGAAAGCCATAATGAGCACATGATCGAGCAAGTCCTCTCCTGGGGGAAATGAAAAGTAACTTGAAAAATATATATCCTCCCATGTTCATGACAACAATATTTCCAATAGTCAAGACATGAAGTGTCCACAATAGATGAATAGATAAACAAAATGTGGCATATCTACGCAATGGAATATTACTCAGCCATAAGAAAAGGAAACATTGCCATTTGGGACAACATGAATGGAACTTGAGGGCACAATGCTAAGTGAAATAAGCCTGACAAAGAAAGGCAAATAGCATATGATCTCACTTGTATATGTAGAATCTTTACAAATACAAAGCTAAACACCAAACTCATAGATACAGAGAACAGATTGGCGATTGCTTTTTAGAGGTGGGGTGGGAGACACAAAATGGGTGAGGGAGATCCAAAGGTACAAAGTTCCAGTTATAAAATAAATGAATCCTGGAGATGTCATGTACAACGCGGTCACCATGATGAGTAATACTATATTGTATATTTGTATATGCTAAGGGAGTAGATCTTAGAAGTTCTCATTACAAGAAAAAAATGATAACTAAATACGATGATTAACGTGAACTGGATTTATTGTGGTGAGCATTTCCCTGTGTGTACAAATATTCAGTCATTATGTTGTACACCTGAAACTAACATAGAGTTTTATGTTGGTTTTATGTATATATACACACACACACACACACACACACACGTGTATACATATATACATATGTATGTATGTACATACATGTGTGTACATATACGTGTATACATATGTATACACGTGTATATATATATACGTATATATATATATATACATAAAATCGGCATAAAACTCTATGTCAGTTTCAGGTGTATAACATAATGATTCAATATATATATGTATATATGTATGTATATATATATATGTATGTATATACATATATATATACGTACATATATACATATACATACATATATACATATGTATATAGGTATATAAATATAATTAGGTTGATTGGTTTAAAAAAAGAAAAAACTAATGTGTACCTAGCACCGCGATACTATGATGCCTGGGCACTGAGCAGTGTGTGTTACTCTCCCCATTCATAGGTAAACCAGCAGCCTAGACCAGCAGTGGGGCCAGGATTCAAAGCTAGGGCTCAGGACTCTTTCCGTCATGCCTTGCAGACATTCCATGTCTGCCCACGTTCCTGGCTTCTGCAGTCCCTGGAAACGTCTATTCCAGCGGCCGACTCAGTGGCCACAACTGAACCAAGAGCTCAGCGGGGCTTTCTCTGGTCTCTGGAGCCTGATCACTAATGTCCTGAGCTGCCTCTTGCCCTGAGAGTGCCACCAGCCCCTTCCTGTCAGATTTGGTAGAAAATGCCCTTGGCCTTTCCAAGAAGTCCTTTGACCCTTGGGCTGGCTGCCTAGTAGAAAAAGCGTAGATAGTAAGGCTGATTCCTGGGCTTGTTGTCTCTTCCTGTGTCCTCGAGCATGCCACTGGGCCCTCTGTCTCCTCGTTTGATCCTGAAACCCGCTGGAAAACCCAGCACTCCCACCAATATACTTATGGCATCATTTCTAAACATCCCCATGCAGGAGGAGCTCGGGGGGCCTCGGGGCAGGGCACATCTCTTTGTTGCATTAAACCAGCCGCCTGTAGCTCAGGCTGAATGTCCACCTCACCCACAAAGCAGCTTCCGCACCGCCTCCTCTGTGCAGAGCCCCCAGTCTATGCACCTGGACCAGTCTCTTGTGGCGGTCAGGACCAGTGCTTTGTCTCTGACCCCAGCTCTCTGTGCCTCAGTTTGCCCATATGCCAGATGGAACAGTCCCTTCCTCCTACCTCCACAAGGGAGTCCTAGGGACTAATTACTGTAAGCAAATCACTTTAATTATCATAATTATCAACCGCACTTTATGATCCCCAGTCAGAAAGATGATCATTAAATTCTACAGCGCTCCCCTCCCCCTGCCCAAGGCAGAAAGTTAATTCCATAAGTGCCTGTTGAGATTACGAAAGCCCCAGCAAAGCACGTCCGTGAACATGCCCCATTTGGGGAAATGATAATGGAATAGCACTGCTATTTAGCTCCACCATGAGGCACAATCATCTCTTGGACGGTTCCCCAAGCCCCAAGTGATGCCATCCCCTTCCCTGGAAACACGTCTGCTGGTTCAGGGATATGTGGTTGCCTGCCTACTTATCTTTTTAACGGAATGAAAGAAAATGGAAGAGGAATAATGCCACATCTTAGGAGGGAAAAAGAGAAAGAACTCAAAGGAACACAAGATTCTAAGCCTGTCCCCTCTCTCCCCCATTTTTCCCCTTCTCTGTGTAGGAGTGAGTGTTCTAATTCTGCAATGTGTCATTATCGTAATGGGGTTGGCAGGCCCATATTATAGCACCGAAGCTGTCAGGAATGGATGGATGACACAGTGTCTGTTATGGGTTCCTACTGTTCTCAGCCAACCGAGGGCCAGGAAGACAGGGGAGGACGAGAGGGGAGGAGGGGCGGGAGGGGGGGTGCGGGGGGAGAGGCTCCAGTTCGTTTAGGCATTCCAAGACATGATCGTTTTAACCCACTCACAACATTAGAGATGAAACGATACCAGATTCCACCCCTGGAGGGCTGGGTTATGGGAATCGGAAGGAAACAGCAAAACAGGGAGGTGAATTTACTCGCCTGAGAGCATCCTTCTCGTGTGGCCGAGAGCTCGGGTCGCTGGCAATGGATTCTGTAACAATAAAGTTAGAACGGAAACTATAGAGCACTGGATGACAAGGCTTGGCAAAGGGAATGCTTCCCTATTCAGGTAACGAATAAAAACTAAAAACAAACAAACAAACAAACAAACAAACAAATAAATAAATAAATAAAAGGCTTAACTCGGGAAAGAAATGGTTAACTTACACCTAGCTGGAATATCCAGCTATGATCACTGTCTCACATTTCAGCAAGGCTACAGGATCCAGAGATAATTCATCACCCTGAGGAGAGAGTTATGTTTAACCGTCCCAGCTGAGGTCAGCTTTGTTGCTGTGTCACTCCTTCGAAGTCTCCCTGGCTCCCTTTGCCTGAACTTGGACCTCATTAAAGGGAGACAGTAAAGAAAATTATAGCAGCGGCCTCTTCCTGGAGCCCAAAGGAAAAGGGCTTTCTTAAATAAAAATAACTGCAGAAGTAAATAGTGGTGACCCGGCAATTATCAGCACATTGTTTATTCTGTGGCTAAATGCGGAGCCACAACCCCACTGAGACACAGCGTTATGAACACCTATGATCAGGAAGCTCACAGGCCACGGGCTGTGCGAGGGCTGGTTGAGCAGCTGTGGCAGGGGGCTTGCTCATTTTTGGACGCCACTCCTGGTGCTCAGGAGGACTCGGGCACCGTTGGGCACGTTGGCACGGGCCTTTGCTCTGCACTGCGCCTCCTACAGTCGGGAGCTTCCCTGGAAAGGAGGAATGCCAGGACGAGAAGAGGCAAGGGCACAGGGGCTTCACTTGGTGGGGCTGGAGTAAGTAGACAAATCCATAGATGAACAATTAGGTCAAGATTCGTCTTATGACAGTCCCACAAGGCTGTCCCTCATCACGATGGCCATTTTACAGATGGGGAAACTGACACCTGGTCAGTAAAAAGAGTTTGCAAACCCATGGAATATAGCTGGGCCAGGGGTGTTTGGGGACCACCCGGGGCTTCTCAGTTACCAGTGTGTGGCCACAGAAGGCTTGAACATTCCAGATACTTTTAGCATTTTCTGACCTTAAATGAATGGCTTCCTTCTTGTATCTCTAGAAACGCCATGGTTGTCTCCCTTGTGCTGTCTCCAAGCATATACCTTTCACTTTCCTTTACTTTGTGTACTATTTGTACCCCCAGAATTCTTCCAACTGTAGCCAAGAACCTCTGTGCTTGACAAAAAGTGCTGGGGTATGGATGAAGATGCCATTTAGATGGTTCACTGAAGACGACCCAGGCTGGCAGTGTGGGGCTTTGGACCCATGGCCAGTCTAAGGTGGGGCCACGGAAATAGCTATGTTTATGGGGCCCCAGAGGCTGACAGCACAAGCTCTAAGCAGCTGTGTCGAATGTTCTACTCGTGTATGGAATAAAACTCTCATTCAGGGTCTACTTTTTAAAAAAAAATTTTTTTAGTGTTTATTTATTTTGAGAAAGAGAGACAGAGTGTGAGCTGGGGAGGGGCAGAGAGACAGAGGGACACAGAATCCAAAGCAGGCTCCAGGCTCTGAGCTGTCAGCACAGAGCCCAACGTGGGGCTTGAACTCACGAACCGTGAGATCATGACCTGAGCCGAAGTCGGACGCTCAACTGGCTGAGCCACCCAGGCGCCCCTAGGGTCTACCTTCTGAGAGAGGGAGGAAGAATAGTAACAAAGAATCACATAAACTAAGGCTCCTAAGAACAAGTGGGAAGTTGTTTAAGGCTTGAGATCTAGCTGTCATTGGCTCCCCGGGGGCTCAGGAACCTCCTGGGGCACTGCCCCCTGTTGGACAGACAGACTCTACAGCTTTCATTTAAGGCAGAACACAGCACAGCTGCCTCCAGCTTAGGAAGAGATGGTGAGCGGTGCGACGTGTGATGGAACCAGTATTTGCCAAGGTTGGTAGCCTTGCTCCTGTCGGCCCGTTGACCAGAATGACCTGCTGTCTGATGCCTTTCGTGGAGAAACTGAGTTACGTTTCCTTTTGCCCCAGGGTGTGTGGGTGAGTGGGTTAGACAGGGGAAGAGTTAGCATTTTATTCATTCTGATCTGAGTCCCTTTTGGAACTCAAATGGCATGCATAATCTTCCCCTTAATTAAAGCTTCTGAAATATCACTGGGCGTCTGGATAACCCCACCTTGCCTTGGCCTCTGCAAGGCAGGATGACGGGAGAACTTTACTGGGGAGGGGAGTGGGGGAGCAGGGTTGCAGGAAGGAAGATACAGGAAAAGAGGGAAAGATTCAGGAGGCAGAAGTCAAGGCAGTGGGAACATCTGCTGGAAACTTAATCAGGCAGTAGAGGCAGGGGAGGGGAGGGCAGAGACGAGAATCCCCCACGCCTACTGTGTGCCGTGTGTGTTACCATATTGCCTCCCCACATTTGTACAGGTGTTTCTATTATCCTGGTTCTACAAGTGAGGAGACTGAGGCTCAAAAGCTTAGAGACTCACTCAAGGTCAGACGGCAAGAACGAGGGGGAGCAGGCTTTGTGACACCACTCACCTCCTGCCAAACCCCACCTGTCCTTTGGTCCCTCAACAGAGACATGTTTCCTGAGTAGCTTACTAGGCTATTCCCGCAGATGCCTTGTGTGCGCCGTGTGGCTCTGGAGAGACCAGACTCCTCAAGAAAAGGGCCCAGTCGTCTATCACTCCGATGATGCCTCTATCCCTCTCCACCCACATTCCCCCTCCTCTCTCCCCTACGCCAGGCTCTGTTCAATGCTGAGCAAATAATGAGAAGTGAATGGAACTGCCGAGACCTTAGCATAGATGTGGACGTTCCTGAGGTCCTTTGCTTCATGTATTGAAAATGACACTGCAGCCACAAGGCTGGTCGTGGAATTGTCACTTTGTGACATGCTGAAGTTGGAAGGAATTCCAGAAATCATCCGGCCGCAGTCGCTCACTTAGCACCAAGAGGAGGGGAGTAGTACATGATCACACAGCTGGTGCGTGGCAGAGTTAGAATCGGCTCCTGACCCACCCAGCCCTCTTTGCTCTCTGCCACGCGTTGAAAGGAATGTGTGGAAGTTGGAGCTCCTGGGCTCCTGCCTCTGTCCTACTCTGTCACAATTTCAAACTTGAATCCCAAGAGCCCTGAGTATGAGTGGCCTCTGAGAGTGTATCTCCAGAGCTGTCAGCCACAACCAAAGGAAACGAAGAAACGAAGGAGAAATTCAAGGCCAAGCATGGGTTGGAAGGGCCAGTTTCAAGATGACCCCAAACTCAGTGGCCACAGAGAGCCCACTGAGCAGGCTGATGACAGGAGTCTCCACTCCAGGGCCCCCACAGAGGATTGCTGTCGTAGAGGTCTCCAGTCAGGGTATGTGACAAAGGCCCAACTTGACAATATGACAAACCACAATAAGTGTTCATTTCTCTGTCGCACAGTTAGAAAGTGGGCAAGAGAGCATGACTCCCACCTCTGGTCCCCAGTGATTGCTGCACACCCCACTGTCATGGCCAGATTTCAGTCGATGGAAAGAGGACGCACAGAAGGGGAACATTCGTCTCTTTCTTTCATGGGCATGACTTGTGCACCTCCCTTCTGCTCACGCCCCATTGGTCAAGCCTTGATCGCATGGCTGCCAGTAGGGAACGCGGGCTTCTTCCGGGCAGCCATATTTTCTAATATTTAGAGTGTCCTTTAGTAGTAGCTGAGGAAGAGTGGAAGGATGTCATTTAATAAATGACAGCTGGTAACTTTTGTCTCAGTGGACCCTACCTTCTAGTGGACGTTGCTCGTCCGCTCTGGCAACCCATTGCAGCCCCATCCTGCAGTCAAGGGGTCCCGCTGCAGGACATAGCACTCCCCAGGGGAGCCACAAAATGAAAGGTGAGCAAGCCAAGATGAGCCACCAGGAGACCCAGCCGAAATTCAATTATGGGGAATTCAGAACCTCATATCAGAGACTGAGATTGATAGCAGGGAGCTACCTCCTGGGGAGGCTCCCCAAGAGATTTTCTAGTAATGAAGATAAAACCAAAAAGAAATAGTACAGACGATAACTCTGCTCAAGCCCCCAGCGGCTGACTGGGGTGCCCACTGGTCTAGCTCATAAGATCTAGTGATGTACAGAAACGATGCAGTAATTACATTTCTACAGGATTAGTCCACATTAAGAGCAACTGTGCCCCAAAGTAATAACAGTATCACCAAATAATCTGCTCTGTGAGTTAGGCTTGCATCTACTTTCTAAATCTATTCCTGTTTACTCATCTTGACACCTCAGGGCATTTACACTGACCTGGCAACTGCTCACCTCCCACTGAAGGACAAAGGATCCGGGATGGGACTGGCGTGGTCTTGCTCCCAGGAGGTGGCAGGAGAAACGGACTCCAGATGCTGCCCTCTGCTGGTGACCTATAGGCAAGTCACCTTCCACAGCTGACCTCAATGGGTAAAAAGCTCCTGGAGGTTGAGCCTCCACAGTCCCCTCCAGTGATCCTCCGGGAAGGTCTGTCAGTAACCTTTGCCTGGGAAGAGCGCGGGGGGCCTGACAGTCTGATTACCATCCCTCTTCCTTTGGGCCCTGCATGGCCCCAAGCTCCTGTCAACCCCATTACTGCACAGCTTCCATTCTTTTCCAACTGGTCAGGACAGGGATTCCAAACCCTAGCCAACTCTGGAGAAGAAAGGATGGATTGGAGGGAGTGGCCACCTCTGTACCCACCCTTGTGTCTCCCGTGGCCCAGCATCAAGGGGTGTGTAGAAGAAGTGACTTTCAGCTTCTCACTTCCAATTATATGTAATAGTATTGCCCTACAGGGTACAAATGGGCAATAGAATAAAGTCTTCCTTACCCACCGAACCAGACTGGTCACCCTCCTTTAACAGTAATAGTCTATAAGCCGTTTCCACACCCACTGTTTCACTGAATCCTGAAGACAGTCCTTCGGTAGGTATTATCCTTCCTATTGATAAGGAAACTGAGACCCAAAGATAGAATTTGCCCAAGGCCATATCACCAATAAATGATGGAGCTGAGACCAGAATCACGGCCATCTGGCTTTAAGTCCTAGACGTTTTCTAGTATTTCCCAACAGCCTCCCAATTCCTAGCAGATCCTGAGTGGAGCACTAGCACGTAGCCATGTCCTGCCATGTGATAGTGCTCCTGTGTAGCACAAATTTTTCCAATAATGGCGTAAGTTCAATAAGAACAGACACTGACTCTTAGGTGCTTCTTTGGATCATTCCAGCATCAAGGGCAAGATTGAACAAGAAGGAGGTCTTCAAAAATGAATGGGATAGTTGTTGATGGCCATAGAAATCCAACCTGTAAGAACACACTAGAACATAACAACACTCTGAAGGAGCCGGCTACCAGGAAGAAGTGAGGACAGTGCAGGTGGACTGGGCAAGGAAGTCTCCCACTCTCTATGAGAGGTCTTACCTCTCCTCCCGCCATTAGAGCTCTGAGGACAGTTTGATGATCCAGAAGACTTCTCACTAGGGGAGCAGTGAACAATAAATAGGAGCCATGAGCTGGCAACCTCTCAAATTTCCAGCATGGAGATCTACGGGTGACCCCCAGACAGAGAGTAGGGAGGAAAAGAGAATCTCAAGATTGTCGGGACCATGTCTGGCACATCTTGAACACCCAGTACATATTTGGGATTCAGTGACTAGGGAGCAAGAGCAAAAGGCTAATAATGGGGAGAAGGAGAACTATACTAGATAAAAATCCGTTGCATGGAAAATCTCAGAGGTCTTTCTGTCTACATAGAGAGTGTGGGGGTTGGCGTGGGGTGCCTGTCGACTCTAGGCCTATGTTTGGGCTTGCTTAGCTGGTATTCTTTCCTACTAATTTTCCATCTTGGCTGTTCTTCTCTGAAAACATCTCATCCTATCTTATTCTGGATGTATTGTCCTACCCCCAAAGATAACTGAATCTATCATTCTTCACTTTGAGATACTGTGTGGGATAACTGTAGTTTTTCAGAAAAGCATATTTCTTTATGGTCTGAATAGAAGGATGTATGAAGTGCTAGATATATTTATGTCCAATGTTTAGTCTGGCTTCTCTAGGGTATACAAGCATCATTTCTAGCACTATTTTTGTAGGTAGGGCTAATGAGCTTTTCCTTCTAGAAAATTCTACGTAATTTTGTAAATTCTAGGGTCATCCTCCTGGCCGGCACCATATGTGTTGTTTGCTAATGATTGCTGAAGATTTATTTACTTTTATTACTAACCTCCATCAATAAAAAGTTTCAGCATTCACCCAGAATGTATGCATTTTTATGGAAATTATAACCATATATTCTAGTTCTCATGTAATATACACACTTAAAATTTTTCTGCAAAAAAGACGGTAAAGAATTAAGAGATAAAATACTTTTTCCTGCACTGCCAAGGGTCAAATGACTTCCTGGGGTGCCCACAACCCACTTTGGAGGCCACGGGCTCACTTACAAAATGGCACCCAATACACCCAAATTAAATATAACCAAAGAAGCACTTTTAATGGGTTTCTTGGGAAGCTCCTGTTTTCCAAATCAGTGCTCAAACATTTCACTCTAAAAAGTTCCCCTCCATCTTGTAAGGGTTAAAAAACCAACAACATGCCAGACTCCATACCAGTCAAAGCTTTTTGCCACAGAAGCAGTTTTGAGGGAGAAATTGTCATCTAGCCCCACAGTTATGCAAATGTGATAGTTATTTTTGACACTCGTAAATAATAGTTCTGTATTCAGAGACGCTGTTTTCTTACCTTATCACGCAAGGTCTCAAGTCATAATTTAGATGTTCATAAGTGATTAGCATTTGGGGGTGATGGCAAGCAATTGATGCGGTGTTTCCCATTTATCTTCTACCTTGAAAAGGTGATTAGCACTTTGGGGATTGTGGGGGGAGGGCATGTCTAACAAATTGCTTCTCTGATCAAGGCAAATCAAGCTGTCTGATGGGATGAGTGGCTGACATATGTATACAAGCCATACCCTGCATTGCTCCCATGTTCACATTAGAATCAACAAAGGCTGCCTTCATCAGAAATGTATCTGACTTCTCTTGAAACGGTGTGAAAATAACCACCCCCTCAAAATAGCACTACTACAAATTATTTGATGCGGAACAAAAATAGAATGAAAATACCCATGTGACATTGGTGATACCGCAAGCATAGTACTGTTACAAAAATCTTTAAAAGACTGCAAAACAGCCTTTCCAGCCCACTCTAAAAATAGCTAATTGAGAAAGATTCCTTTATGCTAATTCTCTTAATTGCCTGGGCAGCTTTATAGAGAAGTCAGTAGTTGTTGGCTACTACTTTGAGAGTCGTAATAGCCAAAACCAGGAGCCCAGTTAAATAATGTCGCAGTGGGAACCCCAGTGCCTTCCTGCACGGCTGTACTGGAAGTCTTTCTGGCTAATTAGTGAATCATAGCCATCATGCAAATGAGTACCTCCTGATTGGCAACAGCTTATATCTTTCTCCACCACCCATGCAAATGAGGCCAACAGAATGCTTGTTTGTCATCGAATGCAGAATACGAGGGATAAAATTTTAGAGCCAATCTCCTTTACAGATCGCATGGTCTAACTTCCCAATTTATTAGATGAGGAAACCGAGTCTTCAGAGATGAAGATCCTTGCTTAGAGTTCCTTAGTTAGCTACTGATAAAGCTGTACTTAATTCTAGGCTTTTTTTTTTTTTTTTTAATTTCCAGGAGCCTCTCCCCCCCCCCCCCTTTAATTTTTATTTCATCTTGTAAACTTTGAGATTTTGCACACAGAAACCCGTGAGACTTGATTATAAATAACAGGGAAACTGAGGTTGATATAATGAAGTGTCAGCAGATCAAGGTTCGAGGGAACCCAAGGACCACTGGACTCACCGCCCATCATGTGAATCTTGATCCCGTGGGAAAATTCCTGTGTCTTCTAATGCGCCATCGGGAAAGGACATGAACGTGACTTGCGTGAGCCCTTGAAACACCTTCCCCATGTTACTTAGGTTTTTCTTTTTCCCGAGGTTTTTCTTCTTCCCCCCAGAGGTCTGGGCTGAGGCCAATGGCTTCAGCCATAGCAAATTTGTGTATGAAGTCTCAACACTTCTGAATTGTGGCAGCTGTCCTTTCCTTTCCTTTCTTTTCCTTTTTTTTTCCTTTCTTTTTATTTTCTTTTTCCAGTTCCTTTCTAATCATCTCAAAGCCAAGTGCTCATTTCCACCAGGACTTTAAACATTGTGCCTTTATGTAGCACAGCTTTTAATTTTCCTCCCTAACAGAAGTGATTGTTTATGTTGTAAATGCCACATTAGTCTCCATGAACTAGAGATGGAATTGATTTTCATTTCAGAGATTTCACAGCTTGCCCCAGAACTTTATGCTTGATTGCCAATGCTCAGAAATGCATGGGCTTCTGAGAGGTTCAGAAATGATGTGTGTAACATGGCATATAAAAATGTGAGAATTGGAGCCGCGTTTTTTGGGAGATGGTCCCCTGTGTCTCCGTAGCTGCGTCTGGCCAGGCACTCAAAGAAACTGATGTCTTGAGTCCAGGTGACACCTTCAAGAAACAGACTTCAGGCCCGAGTCAGCTCACCCACAGTACCACCAACTTTCCCTGCCAGAAGGCTCTGGAAGATGTATTCTTTGATCCCTTCTTTCAGTGCGCGTTTCCTGAGCACCTGCCCAGAACTGCTTAAGCGCGGTAGGACTAAATAGGGGGGTAGCATGCACCTTGAGAAGCTTATAATCTAATTGGGGAGAGAAATCACAGGGTGCCACCAGCAAATTTGGCAGGCACATGTGGATATACTCCAAACGGAGCAGTATACACTGCTCAAAGCACAGGAATAGGAAAGCTACGCAGGCGCGTTGGGAATGGAGGTGGAATGGAGGGCAGACGTCGGACTGACCCAAAGGAAAGGTTTCATCTTTGCTTCATCTCCCCTGCCACCTACAGAGTCCCTGCCCCCTCCTCCTTTGGGGGAACTGTTGCATTTCAGTGCTGAAGCCCAGATGACAGGTAGTTCCACTCTCTTCCGGGAGTGTAGATAATGCCGGTGGCATTCCATGGGCTTGGTTGGACCCATGTTACATCTGTCCTGGTCTTGGGCAGCTGTTGACCTGAGTATCCACGGGACACCCCTTCCAAGGGAATTGCCATACTTTCCTGGAAGCCCCTTCCTCTTTATGAACTCCTCCAAAACGGGAGTTTTTAGAGCACGGTTGGCATTCAATACAATATGGTTAAGGCATTCCCTATCGTTCTGTTGACCACTGATCGCATTTGGCAGACCATTTCAAAGGGCTCACATTTAACTATAGGGTGGGCAGAATAGCATCTCAGTAGCACACACAATTTGCATGGCGGTGTTGGGGGTGGCGTAGGCTGCTGGAGAACATCAAAGGAATCTTATTTTGAATGATTACCATCATTGTTATTATGAACATCTCTACTTAATTATGTCTAGCTCCATCAAGCTATAAATACGTATATATTAATGTTCACGATATGAGCTTTATTGGCCAAAGACATAATCGGTGATTAAAACAGAAATCTCCCGATATGTCTAAAACTGCTATCCTAAATTAATGATAGAGTATAAAGGAGCCCCAGTCCCATTGCTAGTCAGTTAATGAATTTTTTTTTATGTCAAGATAACAACTGAATGTGATTTAATATTCCTCAGTAAGGCTCCCAGATTGGGTGGCTGGGTCATTAACGCTGGTGAGTAAGGCGCGCTCTCTCTCTCTCTCTCTCTCTTTCGTGTGTCCATCTGCCTGTCTCTCCCCAAATGGCAGATGGCAAGCACACGTGCAGGGTAGGAGCGAGGGAGCAAAGAAGTGGCATGGACAAGAGTAGGGAGAGACATTTTGACAGGGAGAGGTGGGATTAGCAGCTGTCTGGGGGAGCCTCTGGAGCTACAGGACCTGGGTTGTGAGTTGGGGGCGGGGCGGGGAAGGGGAGCCGGTGTCACTATGCGGACCTTTTCCTACACAGGCCATTTTCTTCTCCTGATCTGTTTTTTGTCTTGTCTTCTCTCTCTCTCTCTCTCTCTCTCTCTCTCTCTCTCTCTCCTTTTTTTCTTTTTTTTAACTTTCTGGTGTGTTTCTCTTTTGAAGAGAGCAGGGAGAGGAGGTGGCTCTATCAAGCCGAGTTCTCATTTTGCATCAGAGAACGGTATTGATTTTTCCACCCATGACTGCTGAAAATTAGAATTTCTTCATGAAGCTGGGTTCTTTTCTTGTCGTGTCCCTTATCTTTTTAAATATGATTACCTGCACTTCAGGGCTTCATGGCTAAAATCATAATGAACTTCCCCGCCCACCCACCTACCGCAGTGCTGGGGACCAAGAGGGAACTGCCTGCAGGCCTGTGGCTGTTGGCTGTGGAAGGGCCAGCCGGGGCCTCTTGCTGGAAGACATTTTTCCCCCCTCTGGTTACTTAAGACCCTATCTTTGGGCCACAGGCTTATTGACTTACTACTAATTTTCTTGTCAGGA
Source organism: Herpailurus yagouaroundi (assembly GCF_014898765.1). Lineage (NCBI taxonomy): Eukaryota > Metazoa > Chordata > Mammalia > Carnivora > Felidae > Herpailurus > Herpailurus yagouaroundi. Next base: position 18,047,900 of record NW_024412402.1, on the reverse strand, counting down.
TAATTCTTCCAATCAAGATTTAAAACAAACTAGGAGGGTACTAAAGTACTGGAGATTAAAACCTAATGCGTTGTTTTTTGTTTTTGTTTTTTTTTTCATTTGATTAAGATACTCTTATCTGAGTTCTTTGGGCCCAATTTAAACTTGGCACAAACCTTCCTTAAAGGGCCAGACTTGTTTGTTCCAAGCAAACACTCTTCCTTCACATCTGCCTCTCCTGCTGTGTATTTGCTCACTAGGAAGAAGATACAGATTATTCCCACCGCATCAACCTTTAGGCAGCTGCTGAGTGCGATTTTCTTCAATGTCTTGCCATGGGAAAAGAGACCAGTCATTTCCTAAGTGGTGATTCGAGGTGACCTATATTTTAGGAAACTGTTGGATTCACCATCAGGTTTCCTCCTGCCAACCTGTAGACGCAACGCCTTCCTAGAGAACTGCACTGAGAGCGAAGATTATTGACAAGGAGGAAATAATTCAGAAAGAACACGGCACGGTCACCTGATGCCACTTAGATGCCCAGACTCACCCTGACTTTAAGGTGATCCTTGTATTTATTTCTGATCCCCATGCTCTGCTTCTCAGGGGATGTTGAGCCCCTTCATCGGGATCTGGGGACCTAGTTTATAGCCCATAAGCCAAGTAGACATTGCCCCGCCCCTTCTGAAATTTTCCGCACGTGTTAATTAGCACTATCAAAAGAAAGCTCTCCAACTGAACATCCAGCCCAGCTACACGGTCTGAGTCAAAGACCAGAGACAGACATTTAGAGAGCATAAAGTTAGAGAGGTTCGTCCCGGGTTGTTGTTTTCGGCCCTGAACATCTTTATTTTCCATCAAGTTTTCTTTTAATCTTGCTTTCTATTAAAAGTCTTCTCAAAGCTAATGCAATAAATTTAGATCTGTAGCCAGATGCAAAGCAAAACTTTTGGCAGGGAATGCTCTATCAAAAGACATTGCAAATGAAATATGCTCTCCCTTGGGGATTATTCTACAGTTTAATTTAATTTGAAATATCAAATTAAATTAATTCAAATGGTTATGCAGTTTCCAGGGAAAACAGACTTCATTTATGATGTTCTGCCACCAAATTGTGGAGCAGCCATCATATATCTTACATTGTTAACTAAGAAAGATAAATAGTGACAAGGTAGGCTCTCACCCTCATTTCTCAGTCCCAGCCTTAAACAGAACACGAGCAAGTCCTCCAACGCCATGTACTCCCTTCTTGGGTAGCATAAATATTTAGTAAGATCATTACAGTTCAGACGAATACTATCTGTGGACCCTTCTATCTAATCATTTCCAAGCATGTAATGAAAATGCATAGAGCCTCATGAGGGGAACAGATGTGACGATTCCCATTTTATAGACCAGGAGACGGGTGGTGGTGGAATTCACCCAGCCTCCCATGGGGAACCGAGATGAGAGGCAGGAGCTCTGATCCGGTGGCCAGGTTCTCAACCCTCTGCTGTGTCAGGCTGTGTTCCCAGTTCGTACCTCCTCAGTGGGTCTTATTACCATCTGAACTGGGTCTACGCTGTTCAAGAAATTAGAAAATTGAGTCATTACTGAGGAAATGAATCAATATAGACATTTCCACCTGGGGAGTTGGGGAGAAGACTCGTGTCCCACAGTTGTCTTTAATTTTATTTTTAAAATGATCGTACAGTAAAACTGCCCTTTTTTTTTTAGTTGTCTTCCCCACCCCCCTCCCAAATAATCTAGGCTACCAACATTCTTTGGCAAGTGTGGATAGCCAGGAAGGGAGCCCTGTGTCCCCGTGATGCAGGATGGAGGTTATGGCTCGCCAGGATAACTAAAGGACCTTCCTGTCTGGTTCCAGAAAGTCTGCCTAGCTGAGAGCCAGAGAAGGCACGAACCCTCCAAGGCAGTGAGTGATGCTTTGGTGCTCTGATGCTAGGTCGCTTTAATTTGAGAGGTGTAGACAGTAGGCAAGCAAACATTTACCGACATGTTATATCATGGGGAACTTTTTTTGCCTGTTTTTCTTCTTTCCTTTATAGGGCAGGTTTATTGGATGTATGTTGTTCCTTGGGTCCACTAATGTCCTGTCCCTAAACCCTCACGTCTGTATCGACGGGAGGAAGGCAGAACCTTTTGTGGAGGTCTTACGTCTCTGCTTATGGCCTTCCCACCCACTGGCCACATGGAAGCTTCAAGGGTTTTCTGCTAACCCAGAAGTTAATATTGTCACAAGAGACTCTGAAAGAGTACAGAAAGCTAGATTTACTGCATTTCTTTGCTACTTTCTTCAACAAAGGGTGCATGTTTTAGAGAAAAAAAGGGGCTTTATCTAGACCAGCATCTCCCCACCGCCTCCAACCCCACCCATTCCAGCCTCATGTCCTCCCAAAACCCACGAGGAAACATGCAGAATCAATTATTCTTTTTCATACTCTCCCCTTTGAGACAGTCCTCCTTCAGGTAGAGCTAGGAGAATCCACGGCCTTAGATTCCTTTGTCCAAAGAAATGGAATTTTCATGCCTTTGAAACTTTGTGGGGGTGGGGGGAGTGGGGAATGGTAATCGTTAGAACAGTGATGGTACTTTACACAATAGAGGCTTGTAATTTGTACCTGAACGTGAAAGGGTTCGGTGTTCCTATAGTTCTATGTCCATTTTCAGGTACAACACCCAGCGGGCTTATTCTGCCCTAAGGATAATGCTATTATGCTATCATTATTAGTGGTACAGTAATGATCATGTTAATTCTACAGTTACATAATTAACTCACCAACCAGTCAGCACCTAGGATCTCTTGAACTCATAAATGCCTAACTAATCCTGACAATTTTTAATCGTTTCAGCTCTTAGGAGAGGAATCTGCAGAATCCCAAAGTGAAGAGGCTCCTAAAGATAGTTATATAAATATCTATCTATCTATCTATCTATCTATAATCTATAGATATAAAATTATAACTAGTTACATGCCTATGACCCTAGCCAGCTACTTGGTGTCAGAGAATTATAAGAGCTACAGTGTTTTTGAATAACTACCATGAGCCTGGAAAATGTTTAAATACAATATCCTTTTCCATCTTGACAACAAAAGAGTTCGGTCTTTTCTTTTCTTTTCTTTTCTTTTCTTTTCTTTTCTTTTCTTTTCTTTTCTTTTTTTCTTATTTGCAAAAGAAGAAACCGAACCACAAGGAAATGAAGGACCTTGGTCAAGGTCACATCAAAGTCTAGGCAGAGCTGAGATTTGAAACTAGTTCTTTCTTGCTCTCAAGCTCCTATTCTTAACTGACTGTAGTCCTTGCCTACGCTGGCTTACAGATAAATGCTAATTGATAAGAATGCATTTTGTCTCACTCTCTTCATTCTCTTTCACTTTACCCTTTCAAGTTATTTCCTCTCTGGCTTTCTTATTATATGCACACAAACACTGGGATTTAGCACTAAGTTCTCACTCTTTCTTTTCTCTTTTTCACTCAGTGAAAACGTTTGGTGAGGATCCACTTGGAGCAAGCATTGTCATAATTAGTGTGCATAGCTTTTTAACCAGTGGTCACTCTTGCACCCTACGATTTCACCTTCCAAAATTATTGTAATTCTCTTATCAAAGCGCTGGATGTGTAGAAAATGGTCTCTGCCTGTGACAAATACTAAACGAATCAAGTTTATTTAGCCAGCGGAAGAGAGACTTGAAGAGTGTTTTTAAAACAGCTTTCAAGTTCATAACAGAGATATTGAAAACTTCCCAGCTGTTCTCCATTGCCAGCAAGAATAGAACAGAAGGAAAAGTGGTTCGCTCAAAGCAATAGACACTCCGATTATGTATAAGAACTTTCTGGCTGTGAAGAATTGTTAGACGAGGAGGTGGTTTACTGAGGCAGGTTGTCCTTGAAGACCTTTTAGAATAAGATGGTTTGCTTCCTGGGGGCATTCAGTTCCGGGGAGTGGATTGAATGAGCTGAGTAGAAGGGTCATCCAGTCTGAGTCCTGTGGTTCTACAGAATGCATTCAGGCAGTTTGTCTACACTGTCAACATAACGTGGGAGTCCATCACTATTTTGGTAAGGTCCACAGCACAGACATAAGATCAAATATATTTAGTCTAAATGATCCGAATTGATTTCCCTGTCCAAATCACATGTGTACACCTCCATGTGGAGAAACTAGACAAGATCATATTAAGATAACAAGCTTAATTGGATTTATAAAAATCCATAAATGTTTCTAGCTCCTTAGAGATAGGTGCCATGTAAATGAAGGCCGTCTCCAGAGCAATAGCCACTGAATATTTTATCAGCACACGCAGGAAAATGGAAAGAGAAGAGATAAGCCTCGTTCGCTGTGGACCTGGGTTCAAATTCTTGCCCTGCCATTTACTTGCTTGTACAAGTCATATGATGTATCTGAGCGTCCTCTTCCTTATCTACTACTTCCTGGTATGGGGGAAGCATTACACCTACTTCCTGGTATGGGGGGAGAGGAGGCTAAATTAGAGAGTGTTTGTAAATCACCCAGCAGAGTGTTGGGCAATACACGTTGGTTCTTTCCCAGCGAAATGTTCCATGGAGCTTCATCCGTTCTGGCTTGGGCTGGTGATCCCAGGCCAGCCCAGTAGCCTTCTCAAAGGCCTAGCGGTTATATTCACAGGCAAGTTCACACCGTATTCCTAAGCCTCTTTCAGCCGAACCTCTCCAGTCTGGGCCCTTTCTTCCCAAGAGGATAGGATAGGAGTGTTTCTCCCTGGCTAACCTCACTTGAAGCTTCAGTGTGGCCTTTGAGCTCCTATCCATTTGAGCATCAAGCACTGTGTCATAATGGAGAACATTGTCATGGCCCCTTCATGGAACAGGAGTGTGTGTTCAATGGGAGGATATAGAGGAGGTAGCACCATATAGTTGAAGTACTGAACTGGGTCGCAAAAGACACAAGCTCTGGCCCCAGGGTTAACCAAGGTGACTTTGGGCAGGGCATTCTAATGCTCTCCGCCTTAGTACTAATTAGCATTTCTTCTGTGCCCACTGTGTGCCAAGGACCTGTTTATTATGTTCATTATTTTCAAAATCCATAGTAAGCCCCAAGGTGGAGAGTACAACCTTCCTTTTACAAATGAGAAACTGAGGCACAGCAAAGTTGGAAACTTCATCAAGGACCTCTGATAGCACGTAAACAGATGAGTAGACATTAGAACCCAAGACGCGTGACATCAAAATGCACTTATACTCATACACGGCCCTGACTCAGTTTCCTCATATAGGACATGAAGGTAAACTGAGATATCTAGGGTCTTGTATGGCCCAGAGATTTGATGAATATCCTTGTGGACTTCTTCCCAACCTCAGCAGCCAGCCTGAGCACGTTAAGGGTGGAGCTATGGAAATGATCACAATCTCAATCTCTCTCTCTCTCTCCCCACCCCACAGCCCCCACCCCTTAATTTGTCTCCTTTCCCCCGTAAAGACTATTTAGGAGTTCTCTTCGATTTCCTTCTTGGGGAAATAATTGTTGACTTTTTTTTTTTTTAAGAGGGACTTTTTGGTGTGGGGGGGGGGTGGGGAGAATTGAAACAGTACTTTGGTAAAGAAGTCACTTGAAAAAGGATCCTATTTCCTTTGGGGATGCTCTTGTAATATAATTATGAACCGTCTGCTCATATCCTCCCTCCTTGTACCATTATCCTGGTTTTTAGCCCCTTGGGGTCCCCCAGAGAAAACCAGTGAGGATGGGGGGATGGGCCTTCCCCATTGCGTGTCCAGAAACGGGCTACCTGAGTGAGGCTAGTCAGTGCCATTTAGCAAAGGTGTAGAAAATCCCAGCCAAGCATAAATACCAACAAATGTTCTAGGGATTAGCAGATAAGTCGTATCAGGAGAGAGTGAGAGAGCCAAATTTATGTAGTTGAGAAAGGATCTGGCTCCGAGGGACACAATCATGGTCTATAAATACCTCCATGAAAACAGTATAAATGAAGTAAGGGAATTAATCACCGTCTCCAAAGCCGGGAGGACGAGGTGCAGTGGCCCTCAGCGTGGCGCGGGAGATGGAAAGCACAATAGTAGAAAGTTCAGAGCTTAGACAAGCAATTGGGCACAAGCCCCAGGCTCTCCAGGGGAGGTGGCCGCGTTCCACGAGGCCTGGGGACCAAAGGCAGAGGAGATTAAATGCTAATACGAACACAAGTCCAAGGAGGCCCAGGAAGGCTAGATGGAGGTCAAATAAGATGACCTCAGTGGCTCTCCCACCAATGATTCAATGAACTGAGGAGTAATTACTTGCTCTTGCAAATTGCTTGGTAAATACGCTGAGTAAATCAAGGGAGCCCGTTTCAACAGCAGAGTAGCAGGGGAAGAGCGGACGGGAGGCTGCAGATGCCCAAGAGATCCCAGGCAGAGTTGGGTTTGTCCGGGGACTTTTTATCGTAACGTAGGATGGCACGACCACCCCGGTGTAATCCACGGTTATTAACATGAAAAGTAGCTTCCCTTGTCAGATGGCGGGTGCCCAACCAAGGGCCACACCGCCTCAGCCTCCCCATCTCTTCCCGGTTCTGGAACTTGCCTCTGGACAGCACATACTTCCTGCCCCACCCTCTCCCTTCAGCAATATAAATGGCTCCTGCCTAAATACCTGGGGGCCTCTCCTCCACAGAGCCTGTTTAGAGATGGCCTGAAATGCCTGCCGGGAATAATTCTGCCTGTAGGCAAACTCAAGAATTATTGATGAAATAACCTTTTGGGGCCTGAGTCTGGGGTTTTGCAGATGCAATGGCAAGATTATTGTTTAAGTGGGGACTTGATCAGGCGGTGACCTAGAAAACACTTAGTTCTTTTATTGCTTTCACAGCTTCCTGGGGCTAACGCTGTCTTCTGCCGCGGATGCCCAGGCCAGCTTATTGGAAAAGGAAGTGAGGGGATGTGGGCAGTGGGACTGTGAGGTTGTCTGCACGCCCGAAGGCCAGAGTGTACCGAGAGGCAGCATCTGGCCTCAGGGGGAGAGGGCCCCCGGCCTCCTTGGAGTCACCGGACCTAGAGTGGCCTAAGACAGTTCAGCCTTGCAGTGCCTTGCTGTTTTTGCCTTAGAAGCTCAACCTCACCAGATTCGAGGAGCAGATCAATCAATCACAAGGGAGGCAATTAGTAACAGAGCAGCCCTTCCCAGGGGCCGCAGTGCTAGGCATGGTTCGGCTGGGGACTGAGAAAGAACGGAGCAGAAAGTCATCTGGGAAGGGGGCATCCAGGACAAGAGGGACAGGGAAAGAGGACAGTGCCCCTCTCTAGTGGAGCCTTCCAGCTGACCACAGGTGTCAGCAAGGGCCACTGAGGGAACCTTCTGCAAAGAACAACTCTGCAACACATAGAAAGGGCTGTGGGGTCCTTTCTCTACTCTCTGCACATCGTATTCTCACCCCACTCGTTCATTCCTTTGATTATTAGCGGGCACCTGTCCTATGCCAGGCACTTTGCTAGGTTTGCAAATTCCAAAATAAATAACACAGCCTCTCGCTTCAAGGAGCTTGAAGGAGGTGCATTCCCAGTCATACTAGGTGCTAAGACTACAATAGAGGATATCTGACACCTTCTTGATGAGCACAGTGGCAACTGCAGAAAGCACTGCTTTGCAAAGAGGTAAAGGAGTTTGAGGGATGAATAGGGGTTTTGAAGGATGAATAGGAGTTTTCCAGTTGGAGGAGGGCAATCCAGATAGCTGGCAAAGAGATTGCATGACGTAACCCAGGAATAGCAAGTGGTCTAGGATAACTGGGTTGTGAGATCATAGTAGCTTTTAGGATTGAGGTCTTAACTGCATACTGGATACCAAGCTGGGAGCTCTGCTGCCATTGTTTGACTTAATGCTCACAACTCTGAAGTGTAGAATGATTGTGTAACTTACCAAGAGTCACAGATTGGCAAGACAGAGTGGGGATGTAAGGTCCGCTGGCCTGGGATGTAGTCACACACCTAGCTCTCTGCTCTAAGTCTGACCGAAGGGCTTGGTGCAGTGGGGCGGGGGGGTGGGGGGGGGGGCCAGATTTTAGAATCCAGCGCACCAAAGCTGCAGAGGCCACGGAGGCCAAACTGTCCATTGATGGAGAATGAAAACAAGTTAGTTACATTCCTCAAAGGACCCTAGTCATTTTATGAAGGGCGGTCAATGGCACATTAAGAAGTTCAGAACCACTGGAGGTTTTTAAACCAAGGCAGGGCATGAGCCTGGCTGTGTTTCAGAATATACCCTGGAGGCAGTGTGGACAAATGAAGACAGGACAGGGGACTGAAGGCAGAGGGACACCACCACTACACGGTGTGGTGCAAACCAGCCGCCTTAGAGCCACCGGAGGCCCTTCCCCAGACCTGGTGAACCAGCCTCTCAGGCTAGGGACAGGGAAATATGCTTGTAATGAGCTCCCCGAGTGATTCATAAACACAGTGGGCATTGAGGCCAATGAATTGGGAAGCGATTGCAACACTTGAAATGCTCCAGGTTAGGAACAACAAGGGCCCGATCGTGCCAGTGTAGGAGGCGGCAAGTCAGAACTTCAGAGAGACACAGCCATCAGGATGCCGTTGGGTGAGGGAGAAAGAAAGGAGTCCAAGATCACTCTGGGGTTTCCCTCTTGGGTGGTAGGTGGCCGGTAATGGTGATGCACAGAGATTGGAGTTAAGTTTTGAAAAATCTTGACTTTGATATAGCTGCAGGATATACCAGTGGAGGTATCTGTCAAGTCATTTGAAACTCAAGTGTGGAGCTCCCAAGACAGGAGGTGGGTCATGGCTAGAGACACGAATTTGGGAGTCTTGATGTAGCGTCACCTCCTGCGTGAAGTCGGTCCTGATGCACCAGGCAGCGTTGATCACTTATTCTTTGGCACATCCGTGACACCTCGTATGGCCTATCACGCCATGTGGTATCTGTTCTATGAACCTGCTCCTGTACTAAACCTCAAGGCAAGGACCTGTCATTCATGTTCACACCCCCACATCCCAGCACAGTATCTGGCACGTACGAGGGTCTTTCAGAGACTGCAGAACAAGTGCAGGAGAATAGAGAAGGTAGGCAAACTTGAGGAAAGTTCTGAGAACCTAATCTCGGGAACCGGCAACCTTTATGGGGTGAGGAGAAGACAAGACTGCAAAGAAGCCTGACAAAGAGTGCTTGCTGTGGGATGAGGAAGAGCAAAAGAAAATGATGACAAGGAGGAGAGAGGGAAACCCTACAGGAATGGCAGGGTGGATGACAGCATCGGTGGCTGCAGAGAGGCCAAGCAGAGCTCTGGCTGGTGGTGGTGACCACGAGGGCTGTCCCTTTCAGGATGAGCGCCCAACCTCAGGCCTGACCTCAGGGACTTTTGGATGGTTCTTGGCTTGCAAATCCAAGCAGCCCTGGCATCATAGGGTTGGGAAGCCAGGAAAATCCACATTGTGTCGAGCAGCGAGGGGCTGGAAGAATCCGGAAGGCCACCGCAGGCTCAGCTTTCACTCTGACCTCCCCTGGGAGCAGAGCTTAGCACTTAGGCCACCAGAACCCACATGGATACTTTTTTCTTAACTCCTTGATCTCCTGTTTGGGCCTTGTGAACCTGTTTTCATACAGGTATTGGGGGTTCGGTGGGAGAACCACTGGAAATGGCCTTAGCAAGTGTACCAAGTATTTACTGTAAACAGCCCGTTATCTGGGTTTCTGTTTTGTTTCATTCTGTTCCTTTTTCTTTTCTTCTCTCTTGTCTCGTGTTGCTCTTGTCCGCTCAGGGGACCATACTATAAAATTCCACTTTGTCTTTTTTTTTTTTTTTTTTCAGATGTTGAAAAGCAAACCAAATGCTGTTTTTAATGAGCTAGGAAATTGTTCAGGCTTCTCTCTCTCTCTCTTTCTCTTTTTTTCTTTTGAATTGCTATAGGGTGTACCTCAAAGCTTCAGTTGGAAGCCTGCAATTTCAGAGTACTTTTTTTTAGGCAAAAGAGGCCATCCTGTATCACAGAGATATCGCCACAGCTAGAAATCAAAGAGTCTCTAGTGGAGGAACCAGGATACGGGGCTTGGAGAGTGGGAGGGTGGTGTTGGGGGGTGGCCAGAGGCAGGGTGAATGTCAGGGAAGGAGGAGGTGCCCACTAGTCACCAGGGGCCTCCCTCTCTACGCCGGACCTCTGGCCCGAATATTCACCTGCCCACTGGACATTGCCTCCAGCATGGATTCCATCACCTCCACCTACTATGTCTTGAACAGACACAATTGCTTTCCTCAGTGAACCAGTTCCTGGTTACTGTTTTCAACCCTTATTTAGTGTCCACTCTGTGGCACACATGATTTTAGGTGTTGGGGTCACAGGGAGCGACAAAATGGCCACAGTATCTACCTCCTAAAGATTACATTCTAGCAGGAAAGCAGGTTTGAAATGTTGGTGACATGGTCGTGAGTGTGACAGATGATAGTAGTAAGAGTAAGGTTTATTGGGTCCTTGCTGTCTACCAAACACTATGGTCAGTACCATAGGACATAGGACATTGAGCCCTGGCTTAGTCTAGAGGCTCGGGAAAGGCTCTGAGCCCTTTTCCTGAACCCTATTTAGTGGCCCTATTGGCTCCAGTATTTTTCCAGATACGCATTTTGGACACTGAGGTTGGCTTCTTCTCCCCACTTCTGTTCCAAAGAGTTACCAAAGCTTGGTGCCCCTGCGGTTACCTTCTCCCCCTCTCTCTAGCCCAGCAGCCTGTCACCTACCCCAGGAATATTACAACAGCCCCGGCCAGCCTGCCGGACGCCTCCTTTCTATCCTCTGTCCTGCATATCTCCAGATGAACTTTCGAGAAGGGCCGCTCCCTGCTCCACATCACTTATTCAGCAAATATTTGTCAAAAGGCTTGCCTTCCTCAAGGCAAGATGTGTGTGTTTCAAAAGAGGAACTGATGCCAGCTGTGTCCCTTAACTAAAACTAAGCCAGCCTCCTTAGCCTGCACTCGAGGCCCTTCGCCCCAGGCCAGCTTCCCAGGTTGGTCTTCACAAATGGCCTGTTCGGGGGCGCCGGGGTGGCGCAGTGGGTTAAGCGTCCGACTTCAGCCAGGTCACGATCTCGCGGTCCGGGAGTTCGAGCCCCGCGTCAGGCTCTGGGCTGATGGCTCAGAGCCTGGAGCCTGTTTCCGTTTCTGTGTCTCCCTCTCTCTCTGCCCCTCCCCTGTTCATGCTCTGTCTCTCTCTGTCCCAAAAATAAATAAACGTTGAAAAAAAAACAAATGGCCTGTTCGCGGTTTCCCCCAGCACGACTTCTGCCCCTCTCCATATGGGAACTCTACCCATCATGAAGGCCCCAGTCAAATGTCACCTCCCCGAGGAAGCTGCGCATGCATGCCTGCGTGTGTCCCCCCACTCTCGTACGTGCCACACACACTCCTGAGAACCCTAGGAATCCATGTGTGGACCTGTCATCGGTGAACCTTGGCTCTGCTCAGGAATTGGGCAGCAGCTCGGCCAGATGAGCTCTTACAATCATCACAGCCCTCTTATGATGAAGGTGCCATAATTGCATCCCCATATTGCAGATGAGATCAAAGAGGCTAGGGGAATTGCATAAATAAGGTCACACGGTGAGGATGTGGCAAAGCAGAGATTCAAACCCAATTTTGACCAACTCCCCTGTATGTGATACCACACTGCCATTCACCAGGCAAGAATTCTTTCTTAAACAGTTATGTACCCCGGTTGCCTTGTATAGTGCTTTGCATGCAGTGTGTATTCACAGTTATATTCCCAGTACCTAACACAGGGTCCAGAACATCTCCTGCGTGTGCAGTAAACACCTGTGAATGAGTGAATGAAATGTTCGCTGGGCCTCACAACGAACCTTCTGAATCAGACTACCTGAAACTGGGACCCGAGAGGCTCTAGGTTAGCAAACAAGCCAGGCGATTCATGTGCAGACAGCCAGCGCCCGGCCACAGAATGGTGTTAAAAAAACAAGTCCCAGGGGGCACCTGGGTGGTTCAGTTGGTTAAGCATCCACCTCTTGGTTCTGGCTCAGGTCCCGATCTCATGCTTTGTGAGTTCAAGCCGCGAGTTGGGCTCTGTGCTGGCAGCATGGAGCCTGCTTGGAATTCTCTCTCTCCCTCCCGCGCACGTGCTCTCTCTCTCTCAAAATAAATAAATAAATAAATAAATAAATAAATAAAGATTGAAATGTATTCGATTTAAAAAAAGAAAAAGAGTCTGGCTGCCCCATTTTATGTAAAGGGAAACTGAGGCCCACAGTAGTTAATTGACTTGCCCCAGGTTAGCAGCCCGCCTCCCATCCCCAAGCCATCTCTCTGGCCAGGCCTTTCATAGCCAGCTCCTCTTATTGTCAGCCTAGCTGTAAGATAAGATGCTAACATCGGGCAGAAAACAAGCCCGTATCTCCATCTGTCCTGTCTCTTAAAGGGGATCTTAAATTGGTTTTCCTGACTCTTCCCTCTGAGGAGGTCCTTACTGAGGGGCCTCATCTTAGATAAGCTGAGCAGGGGACAGCCTCTGAGCAGCTGACCTAGAAATTCCAAACCACAGAAAATCAAGTCTTTGACCTGAAAGTGCCTTGTTATTGGGTTTTGCTTCATGCAGATCCATCATCTTCGGGATCTACTTCTTGCCTCTTCAGAGAGGAGTCACGTTGCCCAGCAACCAGTGTGTCAGTGACGTGGCAAAGCTATTGATCAATAAAGTTCTGGCTGGGTCACCTCTCCCTGAAGCTGCGTGTGGCCTCGCTGGTTCTGAAAACCACTATGTGGTAATTTTGTAGCAGCTGGGTGGTGTATCCAAAGGAAAACAAGTTTGGAATTAGACATACCTGGGTTGATGTCCCAGTTCAGCCACATACTGGCTGTGTGATCTTGACGAATCATTTGCCCTCTCTGATCCTCAGTTTCCTTATTCCTGTCGTGAGGGGAACGTAATGGAAAATCTCTGGTTCTTTCCAGTCCTGACATCTGTATTCTGTCGGGATCTGGGGTGTGACCTGCTCCTATGATCCAGCGTGAGCCTGATGAAGAGATTCGGTTCTGTTTCGTGTTGGCCATTCCGGGTCATCAGTCCAGCCCACTGAGGCATGAAAGTAAATCAGAACTCCTGAAAGCCTGGGACTTCTTATCCTTCCGTGAATACCACCCTCCTGCCAACCCCACAGTTTTGCCGGGATAATAAAACTCCGTTGCGTACAGACAGACCGCACAACTCCCTGGGAAATCCTCAAGAAATGTCGTCCATATGTTTTCAAGTCATTTACACGGAACCCGTCATAACATTGTTCTTCGGAGGTCCATTTACATTTGTTCTAAGGGCTTATTTTCAAGCTTATGCAAATGAGCTAGATTAAGGTTGCATTCTGGAAGCTGAAGCCGGAGAATGGGAGGCTCGTCTTCAGGCTTTTGGTGTAGATAGAGTTTCACGTGTGTCCTAAATAATTTCCCCCTCTTAGCCCACGTGTCCTCCATTCAACCCCCGGTATCCTCCGACGGGAGATTCTCTGGGAGAGCAGTGCTAGTTGAGGGCAGTTAGGGGTAATGGAAGGAGCAAGGGAGTGGCAGGCTGATCCTCCCTCTTCACCGGCCGAACGGCCCTGCCGAAGTCCCCGAGCTGTCCTCAGTTTCTGTTTCCCCATTTGGGACCCACACAAGACCTCCATGGCTCCCTAGTGGAAAGCAGCATTGGAGTTGCCTGAGGTACAGATGCTGGCGCTCTCACCCCGACCTACCACATTAGTCTCCAAGGACGAGGCCTCAGATTCTGGATTTGTCACGTGCTCCCCAAGTAATTCTGACGTGTGCCCAGGTAGGAGAACCACCAGACCGGGCGATGTGCACTTGGTAATCTGACTTCTCCTCTCTACCTACAAGATTCTGCAACTGGTTGCTGAAATATCCCTTTTGTCGCTACCTGCTTCCTAAACTCTCCCATGTGCTAACATGTCCCGTTCATCGCATTCTTATGGCCCATTCGGACTCCAAAGGGTTTTCTTAGAAGAATCTTGCTGCCCTTGTTGAATTCCGGTTCGATGTAAGAAACCACCACTCGTCCCCCTCAACACACTCCAGCGGGGAACCTGAAGTTTCGAGCCTAGTAGGATGTGGCTACCTCATAGGCCCCAGGAAGTGTCCTTGAACTTGCCCTATGGGAGCTAGCAGACCAACTGGCGAACATGCAATACTCCATCAGTGAAAAGACGTGCGTATTAACACCCATATGCATATGTAGATGCTGGGTGAGTAGCATTTGGGGGATCTGGATTAGAATTTGGATCTGCGCTCCAAAGGGCTGGCAAAAGTGGAGACGGGGAGGAGAAGGCACAGCTCAAGGTCAGAAAGAAAAGGTCTGTGCATAGCAAAGAACCCCTTGTCTCTGGCCTGAATTGCCTCTTCCTGCTGTTGAGAAGGAGGTTGGCCCGTGTTACATAATGCCTGGGGGTGGTTTCCATTCAGTGCCCGCAGAATTGAGTTCCTCGTGCCGAAACCTTCCCCCTGGTCTGCCCTCCCCCTCTTCTCATAGTCCCAGAGTAATAAGCACTGTCTGGTAATATTTCCAAGAGCCTGTCACTTGTTATACCATGTGGGGACTCTCATGGAACAATGTACATCTTCTGCTCAATGAGTCTGGCTTTTTCCAAGGAGCATGACCTCATTTTAATGTAAAATCTACCAAGAGTTACCTTCTCTGCTCCCAACAAGAAAAGGATATATCTGAGCCTGGTGAGGCGGAATTAGGGATTTGTCTAAATTTGTCTTTCGGTTTGTTTCTCCGCCCTACCCCGAACCCCTTCCTGGCCTCCCCACTCCATCAAGGCACCTAGCGCCCCTCTACGGGCTCCTCTCTCTCGGAGTCTCAGTCAAGCTACAGAGTAGGGGCTCATTAGTCTTTTCTTCCAAGCATGGTGGCAGAGAGCAATGCTTTGCCCCTGCTAATAAATCACAAAAATAAGCAAGGGGCTTCCCAGGTACGAGAGAGATTTGTAAGTGAAGGGGTTTTGTGTAGCCCCCACATCAGAGTGCATAGTGACCACTGAAGGCTGGTCAGAAATCTCCAGACAGACCGTTCTCCAGACAACTTCCAGATGAGTGCACCCAACGTAGAACAAATACTATCTCGGTTGCATCTCGCAGTGGATCACTTTGGTTTCTTTCAGTCCTATTTATAAAACCGTATTTTACATTGTGGCTTCCGTTCAGGGCCATCTGCATTCTCTCCCGCTAATCACACAGAACTCCCCACCATAGCTTTCATTACCTGCTCAAAAGGAATGTGGAGAGAAAACATAATTAGATGCCACTTTTTAAAAATAATACCTTGAAAACAAGGCAGTGACTTAAATAAAAAAGGAGGGAGGGAGGAAAACACACACACACACACACACACACACACACACATACACACACGCACAGTTTGAACTAATGGGCCAAATTTACCTCAGGTTAAGTTGGATTTTAAATCAGCGTTTTCTTTCTCCCCTTCCTTCTCCGCCCCCACCCCTCCCATGAGTCATGGCAGACGTACAGTTCAGCTGGATGGATGATGAGATTTCCTCGTCTCGGCTGAAACAATGAAATATTTCTATAATATGAAACCCGTCACACTGATCAAAGCACGGTGTCAAAATTCTAAGGGCTCCTTCTTGCCCAATCCCCTCAGCTCTGGCAAAATGGAGCACATTTTATTTGCTGGCCCTAAACTCCCTGAGGTGTTTAAAATCTGACACACGCTGCCTGATTTGCAGTTTCTGCTGTGTTTCTGCTGTAGGTGTTCGCCAGCATCCAAACCAGTGGCAGGAACATATTTTTTGGGGGGGAGGGATGCCTCGCCCCCCAAGCTCCCCTCACGCCTCTTAATAGTGTTTGCTCCTCCTTCTCAGCCCCGGCTGAAACGCAGATGTCAGTAGGATGCTATCATACAAAGCAGCTGGGCCGGGTGAGAGCACTGGGGAGAGAGCATCGTCTGGCCAGACCCAGGGGCTGCCTGGCACCCTGACC
The DNA here is from genome assembly GCF_014898765.1 of Herpailurus yagouaroundi. Taxonomy (NCBI): domain Eukaryota; kingdom Metazoa; phylum Chordata; class Mammalia; order Carnivora; family Felidae; genus Herpailurus; species Herpailurus yagouaroundi. The sequence continues at coordinate 18,031,946 of NW_024412402.1, read as the reverse complement.
GACAGCCAGAACACTACTCAGGAGCTGCTCAGGGTCTCGGCTGCCGTATCCACAAAATGAGGGTAACCCAGTGATGCCGCTCAGCCCATCCCACAGGCTGCGGAAGCGGAGGAAAATTAAGTGATTTCTGGAGAAGCCTGCCCCCTTGCCAATAGGCGATCGATTTACCATTATAAGGAGTAGCATCTGATGCGCTGTGCGCAGGTCTCGTGCAGAAGTTGGGCGAGTCGCCTTGGTGGGATCCGCCTGCAGACGGTAGCGGGGAGCACTGGGAAGAACCCCGCTCTGGAGCCGTACCTGTCTAGATTTGTGTTTCCGTCCTGCCACTTGCCGGCTGTGTGGCCTTGGGCAAGTTACTCGGTCCTTTGAACCGTATAAGGGAGAAAACACACGCTTGCCTTTTGAGACGGCTGAGGTGTCACGAGAATTAAGTGAAACATCCATTTAAGCACCTGGAACACAGTAGGCACTCAATAAATGGTAGCTCTTTCACTGAGAGTATTTTGTTTACGAGACACCGTCTGGAGGAAAGAAGAAATGAGGGACTGTGCTCTCCCTTTAAGGAGTTTCTTGTCTGACGCCCAGAGGCCTGGGGATGGAGGGGGCGGGTCAGGGAGTTTCTTTCTTTCCCTTTTTTTTCACAAACTTTTTTCAGGTCACTGCTTCACGAAGGCAGCCATGAACTTCTTTCTAGGGTGGTTGTTGTCCTTGTTGTTTTTATGTGTTGTGTTGTCTTGTGTTGCCTTGGCCTTCTGTTCCTGAGAACTGCTAAGGCTGAAGTAAGAAAGGGCATTTCTGGGAAGGGAAGAGGACAGAAGGAGCCAAAAGTGGGGTGGCTACAATGACTTCATTCCTTAACAAATGGGAAACAGGTTCAAGATGTACAGATTAAGTGCTATTAATTACCACCCAGCAGATATTGAACCACGATGTTGCACGCCTAGGAAAAAAAAAAAAACAGGACACTCAACCTGAATATTAACTAAAGAGCTCCATTAGCGCTCTGTGCAAACCCTGCCTCACACCCACATGGCACTGAGGGTACCGAGGCAGGTGCGGGACCAGGAAGGTTCGGGCCCAGCCCTCTGGGAAGCCTGCATCCATCTGTTGTCTGTGTCTGGAACTCTGGGTGAGGAGGACATGAGAGAGCTCCCTGCCCCAAGGACAGGCAAAGGACCAGATAAGGTGCGGTGAGTAGGCTGGGCTAATGGGGGCTGCTGGAGGCTTCTTGCCTTTGGATGAAAGACTCCAGGTTTTCTTCCTGGGCTTAGCTATTGGCCTTGCACACTTTGTAACTAACACACAGGAAGCCTCGGGTATACTAGTGTATTTTATTTTTGTAAATGTTTTTGAGAGGGAGAGAGAGAGAGAGAGAGAGAGAGACGGAGCATGAGCGGGGGAGGGGCAGAGAGAGAGGGAGACACAGAATCCCAAGCAGGCTCCGGCTCCGAGCTGTCGGCACAGAGCCCGATGCGGGGCTCGAGCTCACAAATCGCGAGACCATGACCTGAGCTGCAGTCGGACGCTTAACCGACCGAGCCACCCAGGCGCCCCCATACTAGTATATTTTAAATCTCCTGCCGTGGCCAGCGTTCTGCGCACTGACGCCTCCTATAGCTCACCGTGTCCACATATGCTGGAGGACTCAGAGGGAAGAAGCATCCATTTGTCCTATGTGTCGTTGCCGTGTTAAGTATTCACGTAGGTGAGCCCACTCTGCCCACCACTGGTGTGATTGCCATCATCGTACCAGCAGGGAACCCGAGACTTAGAGATGCCGAGAATTTGCCAAGAACCTTCGCTGGGATCCACGTGTAACCCAGAAGCCCCTGTTCCTTCCTGTCCACAGGCTGCCCCTCCCCTAGACCCCTAGAACCGTGGGGGCTCCTTGGGTGGCAACACACGAGTGACAGGGTCACGAGAGAGCTGAAGTGTCATAAGAGAGCTCTGCCCTGAAGGTGTCCTGCTTCCCCCGCACGTTCCTGGGCCCCAGCCCAACGTGCTGACAGCCACCGCTGTCTCTAAAGCAGCCCCCGGTTAGGAGGACACACTCGTTCTCCCCTTGGCAGGCACATCCCTTCTCTGCATGTTCCCAGATTCCACCGCAGCTGCATTAGAAAATTGCTAAACGGAGCAAAGTAGGAATCTTACTACTTGAGAAAACTTTACTCTTTTTTTTCTTTCTTTTCTCTTTTTTCTTTTCTTTTCTTTCTTTTTTTCTGCCTGAAATCTAAATAAGGGCGCTGCTCCTGAGGATAATGTTTTCTGATGTAACAAATTGCTGGCTCCCGTAGGAAACTAGATAATGCCTCTCCATACCACGCTGTCTGAACCCTTTGAGTTCTTTCTCCTGGACAGCACGGGGTGCAGGAAGGACTGTAGGAGAAGTGTGGTGATTCCCATGGACCTCTGTCCCGGTGAAATACACATAACCTGGAACCCTACCCTCACCCCAACCCCTGCCTCAATTTTCTTATCTGTAAATCAGGAGATGGGTCTGGGTCAGGCTTTCTCAGCTTCAGCACTATTGACATTTCAGGTAGGATAATCCATTGTTGTGGGGCTGTCGTCAGCCTGGTAAGGTGTTGGGCAGCATCCCTGGCCTCTACCTCTAAGATGCCAGGAGCACATGCCCCCCTCCCCTCCGCCTCATTGTGACAACCAAAAATACCTTCAGACACTGTCAGATGTCGCCTGGGGAACAAAATCACCTCCCAGTTGGGAACCACTACCCAAGACGATGTCCGAGGGTCCCTCCAGCTCTCAAGTTCTCTGTCTAGAAGGTGACATAAACACTAAGCAGAGCTCAATTTGGGTCGGTTGTTGAGAAGTAGACCTCCATTCAAATCCCAGCTCTAGCATTTACATTTGAGCTTCTTCTAACTGGTCAAGTTACTTCATGTCTCTGAGCCTCAGTTTGCTTTTCTGCAAAAGGGGGACGACACAGTTCCGGTTTCATGGGGTTGTTTGGATGGTTCAGTGAGCAAGTGTGTGTAAAAACTTCTGGCACATAGTCTAGTGCCCAATAAATGGTGCTGTGATTGCTATGATTATGATTGAAAGTAAAGCAGACCATCTGCTTTCTCTAGACAGTCCCGTCTTGTGACCAAATTCACACAAATGCAAGGTAGCCAGCCAGCGGCAGTAACTGTGCAATGAGAGAAACTAACATACGTCTGGAACATCTACTGTGTGATAGGGCACCATGCTAGGCAGTTTCATACAAATTACCCTGGTAAATCAGGAGTTGAGATAGCCCTCAGAACTGATGGACATACCCACGCTGCTGTCAGACTGCTGATGCGCAGTGCCAGGATCTGGAACTGTTAGGGTATTTAGTTTGTACTTTCATTAGCAGGAGTGATTCCCTTTTGCCATTAAATTAAGATTATCGAGGGGCCCCTGGGTGGCTCAGTCAGTTGAGCATCTGGCTCTTGATTCCAGCTTAGGTCATGATCCCAGGGTCATGGATTGAGCCCCCCCATCGGGCTCCTCGCTGAGCAGAGAGCCTGCTTCAGATTCTCTCTCTCTCTCTCTCTCTCTCTCTCTCTCTCACTCTCCCTCTTTGTCTCTCTGTCTCTCTCTCTCCCTCTCTGCCCCTCTCCCCAGCTCACTCTCTCTATATATAAAAATAAAAAATAAATAAAAATAAAAACGTTATCCAATCATCTGTTATCCATGATAAATGCCATATATGAGAAAGGAAGAAGTGGAAACGTGATGTTTAGCTGCATTTATTTGCTCGTCACGAGTTCACAGCTTCTCTTTGGTTCGGTTCTGCCCAAAGGGCAATTTACTTCCATTCATACAGAAAGAGACAAGGCCATAATATCTGTCCTTAAGGTTTTGATCACCTCTCCTCTCATTTCCTGTTCTCCGGCGCCTGACAGCTGTCTGTTGCCTCCAAAGCTATTGTCTCCAGCAAGCCCGGATGGCTGAGAGCACGTCTCTGGTCTGGCCTGCCCCACAGAGAGGTTCTGCTCTTCAACAGAGGTGTCGATCTGTCGCTGGGTGCCAGAAAGAGTGGGCAGAGGAGGCTGGAAATGGGGCCAATGGAAGCTCTCCCTTTCTTTCTTCCTGGTCGGTCATCCCTCAGGTCTCCATTGCTCTAGGGTCCCGGCACTGTTTACCTGGCCTGTTCTTTTCCTTGTCTTTGCTGTTATCCACTTCCCCGCCCTGCACGTCAACCTCAGGTTCAAGCCCAGATCCAGTCATGTTATGACACGCCTACCAAGTGCCCATTTCTTTCCCATATTCTCTCATCTAGCCTTCCCAGGAACCCATTTTACAGATCTTACAGAGAAGAAGAGGGTACCCATCAAAGGCTACCACTAGTAATCGCTAGAAATGAGTTGGTGCATCCTTCCCAACTCCATTCTAGAGCCAGTTCCTGTGTCTAGCAGCAGCCGACGACAGTCCCAATGGGAAAAGCCTTTCCTTCCCGGGGATGGGGAAACGCCACCTTTTGAGCCTCCCTGCTACAGATGCTGTGATTCCTGCAGGCAGTGCCTGGGGCTGCCCTTGACTGGAGCCAGAAGCAGGGCTGGCCCCGAGGGTAATACCATCCCGGCCATAAACTCTACCTGAAGAACATTTACACCTCTGTGTCTTTTAGTCCTTGCCTCTTGACCTCAACATGAATTATCCTCCCCAACCACCCCTTCTTTTCCGCCTGGTGAACTCCTAGTTGTCTTCAAGAATCAGTTCCAAAAAAGTCACCTCTCCAATGACAGCTTCTCTGACATCTCCATTAGTCTCCGCTTCTGTGTGGCCTTAGCACATGGCACGCTATTACAACAGGTAACCCCTCCACATCTTACTTGTCACTTTCGGTAATTCCTAGCACGTGGCCTTACTAAACAAAGATTTCTTAGATGAACAGAAAAATAGGGGAGATCTTGAAGCAAATAAGGAACACAGTAATTGAAGTATTTATGTAGAAATGGGCCTGGGACTGGGGCGCCTGGGTGGCTCAGTCGGTTAAGCGGCCAACTTCGGCTCAGGTCGTGATCTCACGGTTTGTGGGTTCGAGCCCCACGTCGGGTTCTGTGCTGACAGCTTGGAGCCCGCTTCAGGTTCTGCATCTCCCTCTCTCTCTTCCTCTCCCCCGCTCACACTCTGTCTCTCTCTTTCAAATATAAATAAACATTTAAAAAAAGAAGAAATGGGCCTGAAAATCTGCCATAGGTCCTGGAAGTATAGCTTTTATTCCATGAAGGCCTGGGAATTTTGAGAGAGAGGCAGAGAGGGACCTATTTTCTTCCCACCTACCGGCTGATTTCCTTTAGTGCAGTGCTTCTCAAACTTTAGTGTGCACACCAATCACCCAGGGATCTTGTCAAAATGCAGATTCTGAGTCCGTGGTTCTAGGGTGCGCCCCCCCACCCCACCCCAGTGAGCCTGAGTTGCCAGACCGCACTTTGGGGAACAGACTCTGATTTCTTCTGGGCCGTGTCCTACCTCGTCTGAAGTTGCTGGCCTGTCATTGTGAGCCCCCAGCAGGGCCAGAACACCCTGGCATCCCTGTGCCAGCTTGGTAAAGCAGCTGTCTGCTGGTTTATTTATTCCCTCCGATTATCACCAGGGGAAGAGCATCCGTAGACATGCCACATCTTGTTTACAACGAGCCTCAGAAAAGTTAAAAGTGCAAGTTTAAAAAAAAAAAAAATTGCATCAGCAGCCCCTTAGAATCACACATATCAGGGAAAAAAAATGGGCTAAAGGAAATTCATAAAATATTAAATGACACTGTGTCAAGACACAGATAGGGGCAGAACAGTAATTAAAGTAAACAGCACATCAAAACTCCGGCTAAAGCCGTTATTTAAATTGAAAGTAAATGTAGGAACTGATCATGTAGCCTTGTATAAATGTGTTCCAAGAGCCTTTTAAGAATATTAATGATTATGGAAGTATAATGGCTGAATATCAATGATCATTTTTACAGCAAGTGACAGCTCAGAGGGAGAAGAAAAGAATCCAGATCCTTCCGAGGATGCATGCTGGTTTGATCTTCCCAGCATATTGCGTCCCTCCAGGGGACAGAGGGAGGGTGATTAAGGTGTCCTGAGCTTGTGATGCCGCTTCCCTGTAGGTTTGAGGGACGGGAGGCCATTCGGACAGGGTGCTTTGGCCATGACTGTGGTCTTCCTTTTTCTCATCCAAGATACAGGCTGAGCTCCTACTGTGTGCGTGTCCCCCTGGCCATTACAATCTCTAAAAGTACTTTCCCAGCTTGATTTAAAGTTTTGGGAAAGTTCAGCAGCCAAAAGCCAAAAGTGCCACTGTAAAGTATGGTAACTGACTTTTGCACAAAGGTGCTGGGAGTCACAGGTCTGAATGGTTAAGGTTGTGCTCGCCCCATGTGTCTCCAGATGCTCCCAGAGCCCCGGGCTCATTTCCTCACTGCTCACAGTGGGGTCCAACCCTCCTCCTTTGACATCGGATATCACCAACAGTATCTGGGAATACAGGGCACAATGGTTGGGATCCAAAACGAAACACTTAAGCGCTGCTGTTGACTTTAGGGTTCAGCCTCATGCTAACTTCTTGTGTGCTTGGCTTTCTGATGAGATGAGGGGCTCCCCCTGCTGCCTTTTCTGCCCTGGAGCCTCCTCGGGTCACATCCCAAGATTCTCCTGAGCATTCTCTTTAGGCAAAACCTCCTGGTGGGTAGCGCCCTGGCATTTGAAAGGCCACATTCCTCAAAGTGTCTCCTGTCCCCTTTCCTGCATTCTCCCAAATGTCAGCCAAACCAGAAGCGACATCCTGGTTGTGGGCCAAGCTTCCCAGGCCAACTCCAGCCCAGGAATCAGAGGGACTTGCTCATTCTTCGTTATCGATCTGTCTCTGGCTCTGGCCTTCTGGGGGCTTGGTGGTGCGTCAGACTGGCCATTGTCGTGAGGCTGCTTAGGCCCAACTCGCTTAGTAGAAAACACAGTCTCATTCGACTGACCAGACAGCTCCAGAGTTCTGAGCCCAAGCCCAGCTGACTCTAAAGCATCACCTTGCTTTCCTTTGTGTGCTTGTATTTCCTCAGTGTGATCTCATGAAGAGGCATCATTCCTTGAGGATTTGGGCGTTCGCGCATCCCTGGGCTCAAGAGAACAACTTATTAAATCATTGTATTGTTAGAAACTATAAAATCATTTTCTTGTTAATAACAGTTTCACATCGATTACTGTATTACTCCAGCCACTACTTGTAAGTCTCCTTCCTAGATTTCCAGCTCTGATCTCCATTCCTGTAGTCCTGTAGGAGATCCTCAGTCTCCTAATGGAGCAGACTGTTGAGGCTTCAAGGCAGGGCGGCAAGGAGGTGAGATTAATGAGATCCCCCCACTCCTGGGGCTCCCCGGAAACCCACCACCAAGCCACTAGTGAGGCCCCTCTCTTTGTGATTTCTTTCACCTTCTGGCAGCCACTTCTTTCTCTCCTCCCTCCTGGGGGCTCAGTCCTCAGTTGCTTCCCTCAAAGACTTGCCTGCATCAAAGTAGTTACTGCTCCCAGCATCTTTCTTTCGTAGGCCTTTTTGTTCCTTGCTTTTGATCTGCCATATGCTGGGGGGCCAGGCTTTTGTCTTTCAGCTTGTGAATAAATGGAAGCACTTAGGGATGCAGCGGCAGCCAGGCATGATGCATTTCTTGTTCTTCTCTGCCTGGGAGCTGGGGAGGTCAGGGAACTCAGGACCTCCCAGTGGCCTCCTTGAAGCCATCAGGTCTGATTAGCAAAGCATAGCCTGGGAGTCAGAAGACCTGAGTGCCAGTCGTGGTCCTTCCAGCAACAAGGTTTGTGAAGTTCAGCCAAGCCTGCTTCCTGTGCCCATTCACTCACCAGGCACAGTGCAGGGCACTGGGTCTGCAGTGGTAATTAAGCCATGTCTTTGACCCCAAGAAGACAGCAGAAAGGTGAGAAGTAGACCTCAGAATTCATACCAGCTGTGGTAGAGGTGACATCCGGCTGAGTCTGGAAGGAGAAGTCGGCACTGGCCAGATGCCGACAATGGGCAAGGTGGGGTGGGCACGGAGACAGGGTCATGTGAGACATGAGCAAAGGCCGAGAGGCAAACGAGACCATGATTTACTCAGAGAACTGCAGATTATCCGGTTTCGCTGGAGCAAGGTTAGGAGAGAAGCGGAAGATGAGGCCCAAGAGGTAGCAGGCAGGGGCCAGACCCCACAGACGTTGCAGACCATGCAGAGAAGTTGGGAAGTAGGAGCCATGGGGACAGATTTGTTTGTCAGTCAAGAATCCTCTCATGAAGGCAGTGACAAGGGTGGCTTAAAGGGAGGGAATCTGATGACAGAAAAACCAGTTAGGAAAGCCTGGGGTGGTCCCAGCCAGGGTTTTTTGGTTTTTTTTTTTTTTTAGCTCTGCACCATCGACATCTTGGACGGCCAGCTCCTGGTTGTGGGGGCTGTCCTGTGCACTGTAAGATGTCCAGCAGCACCCCTGGCCTCCCCCCACTCGATGCCAGCAGCAACCACTCAGTCATGGCAATCAAAAATGTTCTCTCCTAATTTGTTTTGTGCCAAGACTAGAAATCTGCATCTAAACAAACTCCTGATCTGATATTTGAAGGTCATTGGTTTTGAAGCGCTGGAAATGAATGGAAGGCATAACTTCCACAAAATCGTATGTGAATATTAAAGCAGTTATAATCTGTTTGAGTCAGACGCCCTCTCAAGACAAAATAGATGCCAGTGTATCAATTATAGGGGACTAGATACACATAGACAGGTTTCAGGATAAATGGATATCGCTTGTGATAAATAGTTGAGGTAATCAAGTTATAAGCCAAATACAGTTGGGTCATGTCTGCACAAAATAATCAATCTTGTCTTGGAAATGATAGCATATAGTCTGTCGTGTGGACAGTGATTACACATGTCCATTTGGCTAGTCAGTCTATTCTTAATATGAATAAAAAGTAGACTAGTTACAAATTTAAGAAAATGGCTCCAGGTGTTGCCAAATATCCCCAAGGATGAGCGATGAGAAGCGCTCGCTTAAGCAAAGATGACGAGATCCTGAACTAGGGTGTGAGCATAGACACGTGAAGACGGGCACGGACTGAAGGCATATTTCCTATCAGGCTGGAAGGGTGAATGATCAGATGTGGGGTGGGGGAAGGGCTGAGACCAGGATGGCTCCCAGGTTCTGAGCGGACATCTAGGGGGTGTAGATGGTGCACTGGGATGGTGGGAAGCAGAGGTTGACCCGACCTGGTGGAGGAGGTAATTAGGTAGTTTAGACTCCTCACTCTTGAGGGACTGTGGGTCCCCTGGGTGGAGGGATCCGGCAGGCAGCTGGTTCCACAGGGTTGAGCGTAAGAGCCAGGGTGTGGATGAGACGCAAATCTGAAAGTCTCTGTGGGTGATGAGACTACGCCCCCCCCCCCCCGGAAGGGCATCCCAAGCAAGAAGGGGGCTGAGGACAGCACCCGGGGACGTCAACATTTAAGTGGCCAGGCAAAGGAAGGACAGTCAGGACAGGCCACTGAGAGCAAATGGTCAGAGAAGCTGATGGCAAATCGGAAAGGAGACAACAGCAGACTGTTTTCCGAGGAAAGGCGTCACAGAGCCAAATGTCTCAGAAATGTCAAGGGAGGGAAGGGCCGAAAAGTGTCCGTTGGCTACCTCAGAGGATTGTTTTTGGAGCAGATGAGCTTTTGAATGCGAAAGACTTGGAAAGGTTAAAAGCACGAGACAAACCTGACATTCTATTAGTGATTATGAGGTTTCCCTCCATAACCGGGAGCTCTCTGCGCTTCTGGCCTCAGTGGTCGCCTATAAAATAGCAGGTGTGTGCCCGGGGTGGGGGGGGGGGGGGCCTGTACTTCTGGCTCTGCCCCCGCCCAGTGCCCACAGCAGGACCCAGGCCCACGCTCACCTGTGAGCTCCCTCACCAGCCTGTCTTGGGTGCTCCCTACTGTCTGTGCAGCAAAACGCCGGGATGCTGGCTCCTGTCTGCCTCTCAGCTCCAGTGTTTACAAGGAGAGTCCCCAGACAGATTGAGGTGAGTCACTCCCTGACACAGCAAGAAGTGTGTGTCGCCCCACCGATTCCCTCCTGTGGCTCTGTGAGCACTCTGACGGTGGAGATCCGGCAGAATGGCCCACATTTTGACTTTCTGTCTCTCTCTTGCAGTATGTCCCTAAAGTGATGCTCACCAGACCTCACTTCCTTCTTCTCTCTTTCCGTTCCTTATCCACGTACGACCTCCCTTCCCTGAAAGTTAGATTTGTTGTTGTTAAGCCCGAAGGAAGGAACTCTCGTGTTTCTCCGTCCATACTCTGTCCATACTCTGTCCGGCCGTTCCTTTGCCAACACCGCCCTGACCCCCCATCATCTTCCGCCCCACCTACAATTCAGGCAGGGCTCCGGTGAGAAGCAGGGAGGCGGCCAATTTGTGTTTCTCAGCCCAGGGGGCGCAGCCATCGCCTTGGCCCAATGCAAGCCTGCAAGGATGCATGCCTGTTCCAAAGCCGCCTTGCTCCTTGTCTTTTCAGCAACCAGAGAACCCACTGCCCAGCCCACACACCTCTCCTCCCAACCCCTCAGACTCTGAGTCCGGGCTCTGCCTTGAAGGCAGATGGCACCCCGGGAATGCTGTGAGATGACGAAGCTAGGGCAGCAGCCTCAGCCCTGCCCTGTGGCAGATTACCACAGGACGGGAAAGGGGCCCTGGAATCAGCACAGGGGGCAGGAGGGACTGGGGGCACAGAATCTTTTGTCCCGGGGGTTGGGTTACGTGCTCGACAGATCTGCCCCCCTAAACCCTTCCTCATCCTCACTCCATTAGCAAGTACTCAGGGTTTCTTTGCCTCTGTTCCCCGCTCTATATAAAGTCAGCGTGGTCCAGGGCTTTGGGGATCCCACACTGGCATCGCTCAGCCTGGAAACTAATAACTGCGTACGGCAGGTGGCAAGCAATTTAACATCTATCATTTCAGCTCAGGTGAGCAAACACCACTGAACTCTGTATGGACCAGGAAGGATGCTTAGCCCTGGGAATGAAACAGTCAGTAAGACACATGCTGCCCCTCTAGGGGCCTACATTCTCATGGGGAAAACACCTCCATGGGCGCCTCCTTTTAGTACGGGGGAAAATGTGACGTACGGTGTCGACACGCACGGAATATGTTGGTCCGTGTAACACCCCCGTACCCATTCTGTAGAGGGAAAAACTGAGGCTTAGGGGCTTCCAGTGACTCACCCTAGGTTACATAGCTTTTCAGAGGTCCTCTGACCCTGGCTTCCCTGATACGATGACCACAGATCATCTACAGGTGGCCCTGCCCTGCAGCGTCATTACCCCCACCACACCCAGCCCCTGTGATTCTGCCCATCTTTGTGAGTCCGGCGTGTCCAGTGTTGGTTGCACTGCCTCTGTCCTGCTGTCATGCAGGAGGTGCTGGGAGGCTCCCAGACAGCACTGTTCTGCTTCTTCCAGAGCTTCTGCCTTGAGGTCTGCAGGGGGAGTGCTCACACATGGGGTGGGCCTGCTCCAAGCTAATCTCTTCCTTCTGGGTCTCTTCATCACTGGACTTTGGGGACCCAAGGCCTCAGACCAGCCTTGTGCTGCCTGCAGAGGTCTTCCCCTGGGTCTGTATCAGATTAGGCCCTCAGACACCGTCGTGCCCCCCCCCCCCGCTCCCACCCGCCCCCACCTGCCTTCGAAAGTCACAAGTTTGGCCCTTTGTCCTCATACAGACGGTTAGTGTTTCCGTAGCAATTGTGGAAATGGATCGAGCTAAGTTAAATCTGATTTCCTTTGGGAGGAAAATCGAATTCTCCACTTTGTGAGGCAGACAGAGAGATTGGAAGGGGGAGGACCAGAAAAATACAGCTCACCCTAGGTGGAGTGGCCAGACACCCTGAGGGGCAGAGGGAAGGCAGTGCAGAGGGGCAACACCAGCCGGGCAGGGCCGGGTGCTCGAAGACACCTGGGCAGTTCTCAGCCTTTAGGCCTCCTGTCTTAACACGGAAGCCAGGTCCTCCAGATTTAGACTCGGCACCAAGCCAAGGGACTACTGTCCACTTGTTTAAGATCTGTCAATTCTGTGGCCTTTCTTCCCAGGCTGAGGCCACTAAAGAGGCAAAATGCCGTGTTTGCACTTAGAATTGCAGAACACTTTCTTAGGGGGGGTAGGAGGTAAAAGAAGAAGAGGTAGGCTGACCTTCTGAGACTTGGCCTTGAGGCAGCGTGGGGGGCAGCTGCGAGCAGACCTGACATCCAGCCAGCTCTTACGTGGGAGCTGCCCCAGCAGCCTCCCCTTCCAAATGCACAGTCATTTCACGTCCGCGTATTGAGTCGTTTCTACCCATCGAGCTCTGTGCTGGGCACTGGGAGCTCAGAACTAAGTCTCTGTGTTCGAGAAGCTCTCATTCTGGGGGAAGATGGGCTTGTCTAAATGAGCCACCATAGACTATGCTGAGGTCTCTGTTAGGGGGGTGTCCCAGAGGGTAAGGCATCTTGGAGAAGGAAGCAGTTGACTGTCCCGTGTGAGTGAGTGTGAAATAAGACTTTTCAAGAGCAGGGGCGTCTGAGCCAGGCTTTGGAGGATGAGTAGGGTTTTTCCAGGAGGAGAGTGGAAAGGGTATCCATCCCTAGCACAGGAATAGCATAAACGAAGTCATGGAGACACAGAACGCATGGCAAGTCCAGAAATGGCGGGTAGTCGGATACCAAGTTTTGTTGGAAGAAGGGAAATGATAGGATAGGGGTAGGGGAAGAGGCTGGAGAGGTGGACTGGAGCCACTCGTACAGAGGCATCCGAGAAGTTTGGACTGCTCCATGAGGCCAGATTTGTCCTCAGAGAACTCGTAAAGGAAGCACAAGGAAACTTCTGAGGAAAATTCTAGAAAACGTATCAGAGATCTTTCATAGATAAATGGATCCCCCGGAATCACTGAATGTCAGAGCTTTAAGAATTTAAGAGAGTCTCCATCTGTGGTTGTCAAACGGGGTTCAGTGGAGCCCAAGGGTTCCAAGAAGGGCCTTAGGGACCCCCTCTGGTAGGCAGACATCATAAGACAGGCCTTTGATTCCTGAATCAGCTACTGTCCACTTTTGAGAGATTACCCTCAAACCCTCACCTCTCTGAACCTCAGTCTTCTCATCTGTAAGACAGGAATGAAAACACCTACGACCACCACTTAGCACGCGGCCTGACACAAAACAAAGGCACGGGGAATCGTTATCAAATGCATGACTAATTGACAGGTTGAGCTGTGAGGAAGAATGCAGGAAGGTTGTTATTGTGGCTATTCAGAATCTAGTAAGAACCCCAGGCACATAAGCAGGTGTTGGTCCTGCTTTCCAAGCTCAGCGTTCAGAAGCTGTTTCCCGATTCCACTGGAATTGAAGAGGCGAAAGGCCTCAAGAAGGAAGGCGGCTAAAACATACACCTGGATTCAATCTTGGCCTGACATTTCTAGTGAACAGCTGAAGAGACCTCTCCATCCCTCGGGGAGAGAAAGGTTTTGCTCCAGCTGGAGATTCAGAGAGCCCACCCACCTCATCGACAGCCCCTCCCAGATCCTGCCTGGGTCTTTGGAGAGGGCTGATAGGGAGTGACATGGCTCAGAACCTCCAGGGTGTCCATCTGCTAGCTCATTCACTCCGCATCTTGTCCATAAGAGGAATCAGCTATGACAGGACGTCTGCCTGTGCATGTGCATGTGTGTGAACCGGGCGAGGGGCCTGTCTTGCGATGATTTTAGTGTATCGCAGCACAAGTGTCTAAGGTACGGAGGGAACAAACCGATCTCAAGGAGACAGAAACAGAGAATCTCACACAGAAACCAGTCTTCCCCTTGCCATGGCCAAACAAAACCCTCCAAGGGGTGCAGTGGGGGTGACCTTCTTCCCCTCGCTCCCTCCTAGGTCATCTCCAGGGCCAGTCGGGGTAGGGCATGGTGTCTGTCTCAATCCTCAGCAAGGGTCTTGGCTTTGACAAAGAGCCAGGCAGGACACAAAGGCTTAAAAGGGCGCGTCAGCATTTCTATCCAGCACGCGTGGCCACGAGTCTGCCTCCACCTCCTGCACTCATCATGGAGCTTCAGCAATCAGACCTGTCGTATTTTTTGCAACTGTGTCCTAGAATAGAAGAGGATTCCCAGGGACCCTAGAGGGAGAGACAACAATGATGGTCTTTACCATCTCTTAAAGTATTCTGAGTGTCTTGGTCGTTTGGTTTGCTTCCCAAGTTCCCAGTCCCAGCAAGCATTTGTGCTGATTGATGCCTTTCTTCCTGCTTCCCTTCCCCCGCCCCGCCCTTTCTCATATCGTGTCATTTCGTTATGTAATCGAGCACAAACTAACTGAGCACCTACTATGTGATCAGGTGCTGGTCTAGGAAGTGAGGGTGCAAACAAATAAGACACACTCACTACTCTCAACAGACTCTAGATAATATTCTGTCTGCTTTGGTTGCTCTCCGAGGACCTTTATTTTCAAACCACGGAAGAGAAGCATCCAGGAAATGCTTCGCCGTGAGACGCAGGTACATGCCAGTCCCCGAGCATGTGAGTCAGGGGGCCGGGGAGAATCGGTTTTAGAAAATTGTTACTTCTTTATACCAGAGTGGGACAAAATAGAGGATACCCTTCTTTGCTTAATGATTTCTAGCTCCTTCTCTGTAGCCCCCACTGGACCAGTGCTCTCTGGTTCAGCCCAGTTTCCTTTGCCTTCCATTCCATTCCACAGATACAGCCGAGCCCTCTAAATGGGAAGGCTACAAGAGGTTTCAGTGGGGAAGTCCAGCTGTGCTCAGCGGCACCACCGTGCCATGACCAGCGTCACAGGCTCTGAGCCGGATGCCTGGGACAGAGATGACAAAACCACAGTGCCTGCCCATGAGGACATCAGTCAAATGGAGGAGTCCTCCATGTGCCAAATACTGCAATACCGTATTCCATGTGCAGCCATAGCAAGCTATAAGAGTACTCCCACCATCACCCCTCCTTCAGTGCTCAGACTTCCCCATCAGACCCTTTGGTTCATGTCCCCAACTTCTCCCAACGTGAACTTCAGTCTCCAATCCTGTCGTCATCTTCTTAAGGAGCACAGCACGCTCCCTCTCTGTTGCCAGAGGAGCACCTATCATGTGCCATGATGCATGCATCGTGCTGGATGCCTGGCATGCATTATTTATTCCCCAGAATTCCTCAAGGAAGGTGCTATCACCCCTCATTTTGCACACGAGGAAGGTGAGGCAGAGCACAGTCAGTGACACCCTCACGGTCCAAGTTCCAGAATGTGAGACAAAGTCTGTCTGGACTCCATGTTTCTTTCCAAAGTACCATGTTGCTCCTCATTCCGTCAGCCCCAGAAAGCACTTGGGCCTCCTGCCAAAGTTGTTCTCCTTTCACCGCCCCTCTCTTACCGACTCATTTTGTGTCCTGTTAGCTTCTTCCTTAGGAATCCCATCTCCCTCCTCTATGAGGCATGGGAAGTGGCCCCTCTCCCAGGACTGCTTCCAGCCTCTGCCCTTCTCATGGGTCAGACCAAATGCCCCAACACTTCTCTGCCCTCTCCCAGCTGCTCCCTCTTGCTTGGTCCCCTCTCTGTCTCCCTGCATTTTCCCAAGCATCTCCCTCAGCCCCGGCCCTCCAGCAGCATCATCAACCCTAGCCACCAGCCAGCCCCTTCCTCTCCGATTCAGGAGAGGAAGCGTGCCTGGGTTGGCTGGTGGCCGGGGCGTGTCCTGGCACGCTTATTAATAGCCCCCGTTCACCCCCCAAAGTGTCTCTGCTTGCATGATCAATGTCTTCACCCAGGCTGGACAGGAGAGGGAACGTGAATTTAAGCCCCTTGGATCTAAATTGAAAATACTTTTCAGTTTGTCCCCACATTTTACCCATCTAATGTTCTTATTTCCTTTTATGCATCCTGTAATCTAGCATATTTCCCTGGGCCCTGATTTTTAGCTACTGTGGCAACACCCTTCTTGGGGAGCATTTGGGCCCTCACTGGCACGTAGAACTCTATCTCGCCAGAGAGCCAGGCATCTTGCCCCATCTTGCTGGCATGCCCCCTTCTGCACGCAAGCAGCACTGTGCTGATTGGTGGAAGAGGCAAAGACCCCAGAGTCACGCGGAGTTTAGATTCATCCCCTCAGCAAATATTCCCTGGACACCTAGTACGTGCCTGGTATCGGGCACCTCCTATTCTGAGCACTGGGGACACAGTCGTGGCCAAAACAGATAGAGCCCTGGCCTCAAAGAGCTGACATTCTAGCAGGAGGGGAGAGACACTCCACAAATCAGTATATGATGTCAGGTAATGGTGAGTTCAAGGGAGAAAAATAAGGCAAACTAAAAGAGATGGCAGGCATGAAAAAAAAAAAAATAGCAAGGACCAAGATCCTGAGGCAAGAGCCTGCTTGGTGTATTTGAGAAAAAACAAGGAGGTTAGTTTAGCCAAAGCAGAGTAAGTAAAGGGAAGATGTACGAGCTGAGATCAGAGAGGGAAGGGGCCCGATCCTGACCCTGGACCCCTGAAGCGTTTAAACAGAGGAGCCACAGGGTTCTGTTTACCCCGTGCAAGGCTAGCTCTGGACCCTGGGCCCAGAAGACTATAGGACAAGAATAGAAGCGGGTCACCTCTTAGGAGTTCACGCTCTCTTCCAGGTGCAAGATGCTGCTGCCTGGGATCGGGGTGGCAACAGCAGGGATGGTGGGAAATAGTCATTTTCTGGATAAAAGATTGAATGCAAAGTGTTAAGGAAAGGGAGACAGCAAGGGTGACCTCTAAGGTCGTAGCTGAGCAAGAGGAAGAACAGAGTTGCCATCTAATGAGATACGGATCAGGCAGGGGGCAAGAGGGTAGGCTGGGATGCAGGAGTCAGTTTTGGCTGGCTTACATTTTAGATGCCCATAAGACATCCAGATGGACATGTCAAGCAAGGAGAGAGTCTTCGGCATGTGGATGCTGCTGAAAGCCATAGAACTGAATGAGATAATAATCGAGTGAATGTGGACAGCCCAGAGAACCTCTGAGGTCCTCCAAAATTGGGGAATAATAGAGATGGAGAAGAACCAACGCTCCCACCATGAGATAGGAGTGGACCCAAAAGAAATTTCTGTCCAGAAAAAGAGATTGCTCTCCCAGAGGCTGAAAAAAGAGAGCATTCAAATGGGAAGAGCTGATCAACCACGTCAACCAAGAGTTGACCATTGGATTTGGCAGTAACCTTGAAAGGAACTGTCTCCGTGGAGTGCTGGGAGCAAAATCTGAGTGAGTGGGTTCAAGAGAAAATGGATGAAGGGGAATTGGAGGCAGGGAGAGACAGCTCTTTTGAATTCTATAAAAGAGAACACAGAAAACGAGCTGTAGCAGGAGGGAAACCAGGGTCAAGGGAGGTGTCTTCGCTTTTAAAACTTAGAGATATAACAGCATTTTTGTAAGAAGATGATTAAATAGAGAACGGGGAAATGATGGTGCTGGAGGGAAAGGGGACAAATATTTGGATCAGTCTCCTTGGCTGTGTTTCAGCACCAAAGAGGAGGGTTTGACCTCAGGGGTGGAAAGACTGAGCGATGCCCCTCTAGTATCACACCAGTGGGGGGGTGCCTGGCCAAGGTGGTGTTCCCAGAGCCCCTGGTGAACTTGGCAAATCACTTATTGTCCAATTATCAGATTCCGTGTCTTAAGTATTAGCTCACCATGCCCACCTGAGATGATCCTTGGGCACAGTAAATAAAATTTGTGGAGAGCACAGTGCTTCTCCCATTGTAGGGGCCCAGTAAAAGCTACCCTTCCTCCCATGACTTGCCCTCCAGGGTTTCTCTGGGGACCTCTGAGTCATCTTGAGAATCCTGGTTGGTCCTTCCGGCTTAGAGGCCAGTGGAGCTGAGGCAGGAGCAGCCGTGAGCGGTAGCTCTTCCCAAACACGTCTTCACCACATTTCCCTCAGATACTTAGCTGTGAGTTTGAGGAGTTATTTTTCTATGGCTATTTTTCACTGCCATGCAGCATCTTGGAGCTGGGTTCTGTAACCCACCCCCTGCTTGCTGCTAGGATCTTCAAAGAGCTACTGCCCACTGAGTGGAGCCCAGCCAGGGCCCCCTGCCCTCCCCCAGGGCCACCGTGCAGGACAGCTAGATGTCTGGCTGCACTCCCAGGGCAGCCCAGCCTGCCCGAGCCTGGGACAGAGGCCAGAAACACAGAGGCGGGAGGTGGAAGTCTCCCTCCTGACACCAGGCAGCCATGATGGAAGAGAGTCCCAGACCCAGCCTGCCCCCCTTCTCTTAGCCTAAGCTCTGCACTGCTCCCTTGCCCGGGCAGGGGATCCAATGAATCCTTAACCCAGGAAGACTGGGCTCTTGTCATGAGGAAAGGGTCATTTTAACTCCCATCCACGAACTTCCCAAGGAAGAAATTTAAAGTTCTGTCAAAACAGGTTAGCATATTGGCAATCACGGCTCACTACCATTGTACTTGTTCCGTCTGTGGCGTTATGACGGTTACCCACATTAATTATTTCGCTGCTGAAGTCCCTTCTAATTTCTGAACACCGTTATTTCTAAGAAAGATGGATATTAAATATGCCACACATCAGCACAGGGTGGCATTACCGCATGCTATTAAGTTCAGATGCTGAAGCTCTGGCAGAAAATAACTTTGCTATTTGTAATCACAATAAAGTGTAAAGTGTTTTATACTGTGGCTCAAAATGAAGAACACCATTGATGGAAACTGATTTTCAAGTTGCACAGTGACCCTGAAGTCACCAAGAGAGGCAGACACCCTTGGCTGGGGTGGGTGGGCAACCCAAGGACAGAGATGAGTGGGGACGGGGGACAAGATGTGCTTGAACCGTGATTCCCAAGCCTGACCATACCCACCGCAGACCTACCTGAGGCCCAGGTTCCAGAGAGAGCTCCCAGAGATTCCAGTTCAGTAGGTCGAGGAGGAGGTGTGACCAACTGTTAGAACATTCTGTCACTCCTGGTTCCCATAGCTTCTAGAGCCCCTATAAGAGAATTTACAGCAGGGTGAAGAACGGTGGTACTCCAGAAAACAATGGCCACTTTCAAAGTGCAGATTACAAACTGCATTCGCACATCCACTGTTTCTCTGGACATCATGACAGTCTTGGCAGGGAACCTTTATTATTATCATTACCAGGACAAAACAAGACATGTGGTCCTCCTCCTAACTCCCAACCCCACTCCACCCCACAAAAGACACCAGTTGGTTAAACAACCAAAACACCAAGAAGGTGGTCTTGAAGGTGATGTCCGTCATGAGGATCCACGGTAAGCAAAGAAAGCTGTTTGTTTAAAAACAACATTTGAGACTCCCATCTGACTGGACTTTGGTAGGATTAAATGCTTCTTCAAGATCCCTTCCTGCTCAAGCATGTGTCTGTCCTCTCACTTGTTCATTCATTTATCAGAAATGTACCGCACACCTACAATGCCAGCCCTGGGCCAACAGAAGGGAATGAAACAGACACAGCCTTGCCTTCCAAGGGAGACAGACAGAACCAGAGTAGACAAATAAGTCGTGAGCCCAAGTTGAGCAAAGGGAGCAAAACAGATACTGATGGAGAAATTAACAGGTAAATCCCATTTAGATGGAGTCCAGGATAAAGTAAAAATCAGCTGATATGAATCAGCTTTCTCAGCTGGTGCCCTCCCTGATCACCGAACTAATCCCCCACAAAGGCAAGCTAGCTAATAACTTTGCCTGACTTGGTTATTTCTTAGATCAATTGGCTTCCTATGTCTGCTGGGAAGACAGCTCCCCCTGGTGGTTGGAGGCCTAAGTTGTTCCATGCTACAGTGCAGTATAGGAATGAATGTCCTGTGCTTTGGTCCACAGCCCAGAGATCTGGAAAAGCAGGAGCTAGCCTGTTTCCCTGGGGTGGAGCCAATCTTGAACCACCTTAAACTTCCTTTATTCCTGAGTTTGAATCCCATCCTCAATATCGCGATTTGCGGACAAAGTGACTTAAATTTTCAGAGCCCCCAGTTCCTCACCTATAAAAAGGAGGGTGATAGCACCAATGAGATGTTGATATAAGGATTAAATAAGATAATGAAATGACGCCTCGGTCCATGTGTGGCACCTAGCAGGTCCTCCAAGGATGTCAGCTGCTTTGTTCTTCCCAGCTGAAGATTTTCCAAATCTCTTTCAGCTCCTTCCCTTCCCCTCTTCTCTCCCTACCTCTTATTCCTAAATTCTCATCCTGTCGTTTCTTTTCTCCTTCCTAGCCCCCTCCCGTGTGTTCTTCCTTCTCTCCCTCCTGTCTCCTTCCCTCTCTCCATCTCCTTTCCTCTGCTTTTTTCCCATCACCTCCCATCCCTGCCCTCACTTCCCTACCCACCTCTTTTTACCCCACCCCCCACCCCACAGCGCATCTTACACACTTCTCACGTCCGACCTCTTGCCAAAACACCTAAGAACTAACTCTGGGCCCTATTGAGGTTCTGTCCAAAGATAAATGCATCCTGTGCTAAGTCAGGGAGGAGCCATTTTTCTCTTAGTCAATCACACCGCAGATTGCTCTTGTGTTCTTCAAATGGGCACCAAGAGCTTTCCTACACACTTCACACTGCAACACTAGTCCCTCTGCCACGGTGTTCAGCTTCGATGAGGTCCGAACACGCTCTGTATTCCCTGCCACTCTTTGAAAGGCTCTCTGATGGCCACTGCTCTGGCCTACTCCGTCTCCCCTCCCCGTGCCTGATGACTCTACCCCTTTTTCTCACCTCATCTTGTTTCTCTCTTTTACACCATTTCACGTGCTCCCTGTCCCTTTCCTCTTGCTTTTTATTGACAGAATGGCCCATGTTCCCCTATATTCCCAAACTGCATTTCCTCAAGCAGCTTGCGATACCTCTTCCCTGTCACTGTAAAAGCTTTTTCATCTCCATTTGGAGCCATTTGCCCCCATCATTTCTCTCTTCTGGATCATACTGATGAGCCCATGTGGTCTTTAGCTGTCAACAATTCCCAGGAAAGGAGAGCACTTACTTAAAACTTGTATTTTAACTTGGGGCCCCATCAGGGGCCGGCCAGTGCAGGAGGCAAGCCTATCAAGTTGCCCGAACTGGCCTAATGCGCACCGAGACCTTTGGGAAGGAAACTGAAAAACACAGAACAGTTGAGTTTCTGTTCAAGATGGATGGCTGGAGTAGGGTAAGCAAAGATAGGTTTTCTCAAGTGATCCTTTCTTGGCACAGTTTTCTTCAAGGGGGAAGGAAGCAGAGTTATCAGATGACAAAACAGGAACTCCATCAGTTGTCTGGACATTTTTCCTAGGGCAGAAGAGCAGTAGGCTTGCACAAGGAGCCAACTGTTAGGAATGTAGGGATCTCAGCAACGCAGTCCCACAGAAAGGTAGTATTTGAATTTAGAATTAAAAACAAAAATGTTGGGGGAGCCTGGGTGGCTCAGTCGGTTGAGCATCCGACTTCGGCTCAGGTCAGGATCTCGCAGTTTGTGAGTTCGAGCCCTACGTCGGGCTCTGTGCTGACAGCTCAGAGCCTGGAGCCTGTTTCAGATTCTGTGTCTCCCTCTCTCTCCCCCTTCCCCGCTCCTGCTCTGTCTCTGTCTCTCAAAAATGAATAAACGTTAAAAAAAAAAAAAAAGTTTAAAAACAAAAAAAAATTTAAGGCCACCTCCTCATCTCGTGGCTTGAGGCTTAGGGGAGGGGAGGGGTTTCATGCAAATGAAACCCTGTTAATTATCCAGAAGGCCTCTTTCCTCTACAGCAGGACGTGGTACAGGTACCTTCCAACACCTTGGGCAGCTCAGGGACATCTCACCATCTAGTTTGGGTCCCCTCAAAGCAGATTCTAGAACAAGGATTCAGATGCACGCAGGGGAGCCTGGGTGGCTTAGTCAGTTAAGCGTCTGACTTCGGCTCTCAGGTCATGATCTCAGGGTTCGTGGGTTGGAGCCCCGTGTTGGGCTCTGTGCTGACAGCTCAGAGCCTGGAGCCTGCCTTGGATTCTGGGTCTCTCTCTCTCTCTGTATCCCTCCCCCACTCACAGTCATTCTCTCTCTCTCAAAAATAAATGAATAAACATTAAGAAAAATGCACGTAATTTGTTTGGGGAGTGATCCCAGGAAGCACGGATGGGGCTGGTGAGCAAGAAAGGGAAGAAAAGGAGCCGGTGGAGGGCTCATTGTCAAGTCAGACACCGCGGTGTGCAGTTGTGTTTAGTCACTCCAGGCGGCTCTGGGGCCCAATCTTCTCCCCCACTGAGAAGCAAGGAAATTGGACTATTTATCCCCACAACCCCCCTATCGATCCATCATTTGTTGAGGGCTGCTTCCAGGGCAATAACTGGCCAGCACCTCCTGCTTGCCTTCTACATGGACTGTGCATGTTTCCGCAGCTAGGAATTGTGCTCCCCTCTGCCAGCCCCCTGCAGGGGCCCAGGTGTTCATACAGGTGGCTTCTGCCTGTAGGGCTGAGCGCTAAGGGGAGGTGGGCTGCACTCCAGTAGCATCGGTGCTTGGCCAGTACCCCACGCCCCCTCATGCTTGTGCTCTAGGCCAGAGGGGCAGCAAGGTTTTTCTTATTATAAAGGGCCAGAGAGCCAGTATTTTCGGCTTTGCAACCAGAGGTCTCCGTTGCCGCTACAACACCTTTGAACCACACAGGTTCAAACCATGCAGGTCTACTTGTGCCCAGATTTTTTTCTGTAAAGGAGCACAGCGCGGTGGACGTATTTTCTCTTCCCTGTGACTTTCTTCGTGACGTTTTCTCTTTTCTAGCTTCCTTTATCGTAAGAACACGGTATGCAGTAGATACGACGTACAAAATCTGTGTGAATCCAGTTTATGTTGTCGGCAAGACGTCTGGTCCACAGTAGGTTATTAGTAGTTAAGTTTGGGGAGGGTCAAAAGGTAGACGTGGCGTTTTGACTACACGGTAGGGGGCGACACCCCGGAACCTACCGTTGTTCCGAGGTCAACGGTACTCAATTCTGCCCTTGTAGGAAGGGAGTAAGAGGCAGGTAAGGGAAGACTGCAGGACTGTGGGGAAATGCTGGCTGCCTGTTTGGCAGGGCTGGGGCTGTGCGGGGGAAGGCCTCCCTAAATGGTGCACCCTGGACCCCTCCCTTCCCTCACTCTCATCCCTGCCTGACAGTGTGAAAAAGTGTGTCAGCCACACCCACTGTGTACAGAAGCCGGTACGGCTGTGTTCCAGTGAAACTTCGCTGACAAAAGAGGCAGGCGGCTGTATTCGGCTCCCAGGCCATGGTTGGCCCTCCCCTGCTCTAGCCGGACTGGCCTCTAAGGTCCTCAGAGATGCCATACGTCCTCCTGCCTGCCCTGTCCACGTGCTGCTCCCTGCCCCGCCCACCACCTCAGCTCCAGGAAGCCTCCCCCACGCCCTTGGCCAGAGGGATCCTCCGATCTGCCCCCCAGTGGGCCCACACACCCCATACTGTCCTTCAGAACACTTCTCACGCTGGTAATCGCATAATTAATTGTGTAATTGGTTGTCTAATGTCTGTCTCCCTCTCCAGAACGTAAGCCCCGTCAGTTCCCAAGGCCTGTTAAGTCTACTTCCTCACCCATCTGGAGCATCTCTCACCCAGGCCTCGGCAACAGTTCTTAGCTGACTCCTGGACGTGCCACTCCTCTGCTCAAAAGCACCCGGTGCTCCCCTGGGCCTTGTGAGAGCATCCAAACTTATAAGCAGCCCTCATGCCCTCTGCCAACCTCAGCCAACTCCCCTGGCTTCCACCATGCTGGTCTACCAGTTGTCCCTGACTTCTTCCATGAGAATGCCCCCCTTTCTGTGTTCCCCAACATCAGTGCAGGCGCTGGGCTTCCCTGAGAGACCCTTCCTTTGTCCTCTCCCAGAGCCTCGGTTAGCTGCCCGCACCTCCACGGCCCTCTGCGCTGACCCGATCTCGTGGTTCTTACACCGCATTGCAAATTACTGTTTATCTGACTGTCCTCCTTATTGGACTCTGAACTCCCTGAGGCCAGGAGCCAAGAACCTAGCCCCCAGCACCCAACACCCAACACGTAACACCGTGCCAGAGCTTAGGAGGCACTCAGTATCCGGTGAATGACCAAAAACCCTTGGAACAGCTAAACTGTGGTGTCTCTCCAGATGACTGGCAGGGGCACTTGGGTGACCTCTGGACCACCTATTAGTTTGTGGGAGGAGCAAGGATGGACAGAGGGGGCCTGGGCTGAAAAGCAGTGCTGTCTCCACCTGCTTCTTTTCTCTACTGTTTTGTGTGGGGTTTTTTGGCAGCTTTTCGGTTGTCACCAACCTCAGAAAGCCATGGTCCTGAACTTGAAGACCTCCTGCAGCCTTCCTCTCCTTCCCACAAGCCCCACACAATGACTGCACAGAAGCAATGGCTTCTGATGTCAGGGGTACAGGACATCATGCCCAGGCCCTCACCTGTGCCCTGGCTCCTGAGGCGAAGGTGCCAGCACCAGGAGAATACGGGTAGCCACCATGGGCCTCCATTTTATCTTCTCCCACATCCCTGGGCAACAGAGGGGACAGGCTGGGATTGGACTAAAATCCAGGGGCTGGAGAGGAGGGACAGGAGGCGCTCCCTGGCTTGATGAGGTCCTGGCCTTCTGCTATCATAAGAGCAGACAGACCGAAGGGACTCTGAAGGACTCGTCCCTGTCAGCCCTTTCCTCACTCAGAAAGGCCCCCTCTGGAGTTGCTTTGGTGTGGACAGCCCCGGCCCCCCAGTGTGTCCAGGCATGCACACACACACACACACACACACACACTCACACTCACACTCTCCCCCACCTTATCTGCAGCATACATTTCCTCCTCCAGGCTCCCGGCAGCCAGCTGTACTGTCACTTTTATGATTGCAGATAATTCACATTCAAACAAACTCTGACTCACCAGAGACACAGAAAGAAAATGCTCGTGAAGTAGGAACGCCTCAGCTCACTGTTTGCTCTCCCCTTTCCAGACATCTTTCATATCCGAAGAGGACCGTTGGGATAGGGGCTTGGCCAGCAATAGTGCAAGCCAGGGGACCACTCACGGAGGAACAGTAGGTCATTGTCACTAGGGAGTAGCCTCTCTGGACCCCAAGGGAGGCATTTCCATGGAACATTAGCTCTTCCATGTTCCTGGAATACCATATTCTTAGAAATGTTATTGCTTTCTACGATGAAATGCTCCATTGCTGGCCATGTGTCAGAATCACCTGGAGAGGTGGGCCAGGTGGGAGGGTAGCTCTTTGGTTTAAAGAACAAATCCCTGGCCTTTGCCAGCAAAACGTTGTCAGGCAACGGGGACTGTACTAGAAATCCCCACCTTACAGACCCTTAAATCAGACCTCTTAGCCTATCCCCACGAAATCTGAATTTCTATGGGACAAGGGACAGGACCACAGTCTTCCTTTTTTCTTCCTTGTAGCTAACACGATACTAGTTTTGCTACCTATGTGGGAACCATTGATTTGATAAATTAGTTCAAGAAGTCCCTTTAAACTCAGGTGGCTACTTGCTTGTGCGTCAGGCAGGATGGAGATCATTTTGCAGTAACTCCGTCCATCTGCCACCAGTTTGGTCCATGAAAAAATGGAGCAGAGTCCTTTCTCTAAGGACGCAAAAGCACTTTACTGTCTCTTGGGGTTAGTGTTTGAAACCTGAACGCTCAGAGTGTTTGACAATTAAGTGGCTAATTTGACTCATGTAGACCCCTGATTTTTCTTGAGAGAGGGTGAACTTGGCCAGTTTCTTGCCATCATCAGCTGAACAGAGGCCCTGTCCCAAGGAAGGGGCACCTAGAGCCCAGGGCTCCCCATGCCCGTTCTCCTACGTGAATCCTTCCCACAGAACTCTCTCCCCATCTCCCCCTGCTCCTTGTGAAGAGATCCGCAAGTCGAGACTGTTGTCATGCATTCATTAAAACCTCATTAATTATTAAAATGGTATTTATTGGGGTTTAGCAACTCTGAAATAAGATTTCATGTTTGTGGCCGTTGTGGAACGCTGGTAATTCTGTTCTTAATAATCGATTGTGATCTGTTTGACTTGGAATCGCATTTCTTATTAAACCTAAACCAAACCTTTATTTGAGACACTTAATTATCAGGGACGCTAATTTGCTTCCCCTCAGGGCACCAGGGATTCTAAGTCCACATTGGGATGAGGGAATCCCACTCTGAGGACAGAGGAGGGTGCCTTCCCCGGCAGATAGGAAGGGTGATGGTTATTCATAGAGAGTGCCATTTAGGGAAATAGTCCCCTAAGCTCCCATCTGCATACACGTTAACTGGCGCTTTAAGGACTGTGTTCTCATCTCATTAGAATGTCAGCATGCCGTGGTGGGGTATGCGTGAATGATACTAAGCTATCTCAGGAAGCTAACGTTGGCTCCCCAGTTGGCTACTTCCGGGACCATGCTGGATAGAAAGAGGAAGGGGAGGTGGTTCAGTGCTTTGGTGGAAAGAACACTGAGCTGTTCCTCCTTTCTTCAACTCTGTGAAGTCCTGTGTTTCTGCCCCCATGAACTTGATGAGCATGCCCTCCTAGACAAGGTACTGTTCCCAAAGCCACCTGCTAGTCAGGGCTCTGCTGTCTGTGGACAGGTCTGAGGTCCACCAATGCCAGCCCACCTGCTGACTCACACAGCACAGCACAGTAGAATGAGCACAGGCTTCACAGGAAGATAGGGGTTCAAATCCCAGAGCTGATGCTCGTTATCTGTGTCTCCTGGAGATATTTACTATCCCTTGGAGCTTTGGACCCCATATCTTTGAAATGGCTGTGACAGTAACTACCTTGCAGGATATTTGTGAGGATTAAAGGTAATGAATGTGAAATGCTTGCACAGTAGCATGGTGCTTGGCATACAGAAGGTGCTCAATGAAGGTACCTATCATCACCTATGCTCATGCCCATTGTCCCACTGCCCCCCTTCTTCAGCCAGGACCTGTGTGGGCTTTTGTATTAGTTTTCTGGGGCTTCCGTAAGAAAGCATCACAGACTGGGTGGCTTACACAAGAGAAATTTCTTCTCTCAGAGTTCTGGAGGCTAGAAGTCTGAAGTTGGTTTCTTCTGAGGCCTCCCTCCTTGTTTTGAAGTTGGCCATCTTTTCCCTGTGCCTTCACATGGTCTTCCCTCTGTGGGTGTCTGTGTCCTCTTTTTTTTTTTTTTTTTTTTTTTAAGAGAGAGAGAGGGAGAGCACAAACAAGGGTGGGGCTGAAGGAGAGGGAGAGAGAGAATCCCAAGCAGGCTCCACGCCGTCAGCACAGAGCCCGACGCAGGACTCAGTCTCACAAGCGGTGAGATCATAAACTGAGCCAAAATCAAGAATGGGATGCTTAGCCAACTGAGCCACCCAGATGCTCCTGCGTCCTCTTCTTATAAGGACATCAGTAGGATTGGATTAGAACGCTCCCTAATGGCTTCATTTTAACATAATCACCTCTTCAAAGACTCTCTCCAAATACAGTCACGTTCTGAAGCCCTGGAGGTTTGGACTTCAGCACATCGATTTTGGGTGACACAATTCAGCCCATAACAGATCCTATCACCACACAACCACTCATTGTCTGGACTTTATCCAGTTAGCTGTGAACTCTGCCTTTTCTGCTTGACCGTCCTTCTGCCATAGGACCTCTCCTTCCACTCCCTACTCCCCCTAGACAAGAGATGGGCCTGACTGGAATCAAGTTCCACTTGGGATGGAGTATTGATCCAGCCAAATAGTCAAATCAGAGGCATATTATGGGGAGATTTTTGGATACCAGGAAAAGGACGTGGAACTACTCTAATAATCTCATGGTCCTTTTGCTTAAGGATAATAAAACACACTTCCTAAAGTGGCTGACAGTATTAAATGAAATAAGTAAAGAGTGTAACCCAGTGCCCAATGCAATGTAGGCATTCAAATATTGCTATCCTTCTCTCTTGACCAGAAGGGATATGCTGAATATAGTGTTAAAGGAAGATCCATCTGGCCATGATGACACAGGGCTGTCCCCGGGTGGGGACGGAAACTATTGGATTAACATGGATCAGGGCAGTCACTGTGGGATAAAGAAGAAGAAACATTCAAGAGACACCTGAAGGAGAAACACTGAATATAGGGGCAGTTTGGAGATAAGGAGGGGAGAATGAAAAAGAAAGGGAGAGCTCAGAGTGGATCCCACGGTCTTAGACCTGGCTTAGTGGAGAGTGGTGCATTTGACAGAAAGCTGGAGGGGGGGGGGGCGGGGGGAAGGGGGTTGATGAAGTCCACAGAGGTCGTGCTGAATGTGAGGGGACACCCTGGAGGCACTAGAGAAATGAGGGAGGCGGTCTGCAACCATCGGCTGAGATTGTCGCTTTTGGCTCTTCTGTTCCGGGTGCCTCTCCCGGACCCTTGAACCACACGCCTTCCCGACCATAGGAGGCCCACCTGGGAGCTGCAGCTTGTTAATTAAGCTGTTGTTACTGATGGTGATGACTCTGGTCTTGTGTGCCCTGGGCCAGGGTTGGAGACGTGAGATAAAGGACCCCATTTCCAGCCCTCCCCTCCAGTGGTTCTCTTTAAAAAGAAAATAGGGTATTCACAGCTGAATTACAGATCTGGTTTCCCCATTTTCCAGGAGGAAAACAAATAGAATTCCTAAGCAGGAGTGCTTTTCTAGCTAAATGCCCTTGGTGAGTAGGACATTGTTATTCCAATATTGTTTATTTCAGACTTTCCAGGCCTTCTCAGATGCTTGACTTCACACACTCATTTTGCCTGCTTTAGTGGCAATTTAACATTGTAAACTGCCAGGAATAAAAGGGAAGCGGTACAGGCAGATGAGTTTTCAGGCGGCAGGAATATTTTCTGACTCCCTGGCCAGGGATTTCTTTCGCATGTGAAAAGTCGGTGGAAGAGAGAGACAGTTTATTTCTTGATCGTCAATGACACACGGGTACTTTAAGACCTGTGGCAATCATCACCTTATTCAGGAACACCTACTAGAGGTCCATCAATCTCCTGGTTTACTTTCCACTTACCAGACCAAGCTACCCCATCTAATATTGCAGGTGAGTGAACAGGCAGGAGAATGAATGAGTATGGATGGCCCATGAAAAGAGAACTATTTTCCCAGAGGAGGCCAGGAGAGGGAGGTTTTGGCTCGGGGTGGAAGGGTTCCAGGGAAGCGAGAAAAGCTAATCACAGTGACCAAGAGGAAGAGTTTAAGAGCAACTATTGAAAGGCATTTCTCTACTCAGGGAGAAATGATCCAGGGAAAGGGAAACTTTCTAAAGAAGTGCTGCAAAGAGCCTATGGAAGAAAAGAGTGGGTTAGAATAGAATGAAATGGAGGCATTATAGCTGGGGCTGGCAACAAAGGCTGAGAACCCTAGACACTGGCTCCGAGAGCAAACTGAATCCCAGAGGAAATGCAGGCTGAAATAGCTGAGAAGCAGGCTTTAGGTACTGGCTGCCAGTAGAGAGAGATCAAGGGAACAAAACAGCACAGAAATAGACTCACATGTACATGTGGGGAGATAGCCTATGATAAAGGGGTGTTGCAAAGCAGGGGGGCGGGGAGATCAATTAATAAATGCTCTTGGGCAAGTAGCAGATAATTGGAAGAAAAAGATTAAATAGGATCTCTTCCTCACTCCTTATACCAAAACAAATCCCACCTGGATGAAGGAGAGACAAAACCATAAAACAGGAGAAAAAGTAAATGTATCGTGTGTGTGTGTGTGTGTGTGTGTGTGTGTGTGTGTGTATGCACAAAGTCAAAGGCTAAAAAAATCATCTGTGAAAATATATCTGTAACACAAATGACGAAGGGCTAATTTCTTTCATTTTGTCATCCGAGAGTTCTTACTATTCAATAAGGAGAAAGAGTTCTTAAAATTCAATAAAGTAAAAAGTTCTTAGGAGCCAGTAGAAAAAATGGACAAAGGACATTCGCCGAGAAAGAAAACAAAATAGCTAATAAACATATCAAAAGACGAAGCACTTCAACCGGCATTGAAGAAATGCAAAGTAAAACACAGCTGATTTTTTAAAAATCTGTCAGACAAGAAAAGATTAAAAGTTTGATTATATCCTCATAACCCTTATGGGCAAGGGTATAGAGAATCTGGCTCGTTCATACATTTTTGGTGGAAATACAAAATGTGGTAGGACACCTATGGAGGATAATTTGGCAATAGCCATCAAAATTTTAAATTCACACGTTGTTCAATGAGAATTTTATGTTTAGGAATTTAACCTAGAGATATCTATTTACACATATGCACAAATACACATGTATAGGGTGTCCATTGCTCTGTCCCTGCAAGGGACTAGATAAAATGAATATGCCCTTTCTTATGATACTAGTTTTATAAAGTTATAATATAGCTAATCGACGAATTAGTAGATAGGTATTAAAATGAATAGAATTGGGGTGCCTGGGTGGCTCAGTCGGTTAAGCGTCCGACTTCAGCTCAGGTCACGATCTCACGGTCTGTGAGTTCGAGCCCCGCGTCGGGCTCTGGGCTGATGGCTCTGAGCCTGGAGCCTGCTTCTGATTCCATGTCTCCCTCTCTCTCTGCCCCTCCCCCATTCATGCTCTGTCTCTCTCTGTCTCAAAAATAAATAAACGTTAAAAAATTTTTAAAAATAAAAAATAAAATGAATAGAATTCATCAACGTTTCAGTTTTCTATTTCTGTGTAACCTGCCACCCCCAAACATAGTAGCTTAAGACAAAAGCTACCGTTCACTGGCTTTAATGGCTCTGTGGCATGACTGGGTTCAGTCCATCCAGTGGTGGTTCATTGCCTCTGTCCAGTATCACCTGGGGTGCGGCAGTCATCTGAAGGCTCGACTGGGCTGGAAGGCCCAAATGGATCACGCTCATGGCAGGCAATCGGTGCTGCAACTGAGCTCAGCTTGTGCTGTTGGCCAGTTGCCTCAGTTCTCCTCCTTGGGTCTCTCTATGTGATGTAGCTCTCACAGCATGGTGGCCCGGTTCCAAGAGGAAGCACTACACACACCTGAAAGCAGAAACAGCAGTGATACTGTGAAGGTTATGTCTCTGAAGCAGTACGTCTCTTTCTCCATGTTCTGTGGAAGAAGTGGCAAAATCTTTGCGGCCATCTGTAATCCTCTCCGGTGTGTTTTCCACGTATACACATACACACACATCTACATGTACACCCACATCTACATCTACATATATGTATGTAGATGTGTGTGTGTGTGTGTGTGTGTGTGTATGCATGTAGGTACATTGCTGTATGTAAATTTATAGAATGATGCACAAGAAACTGGTTATAATTTTGGCCTCGATGAAAAAGGACTGACCTCTTTGTACCGTTGTGTTCTTCCTATCTTCCAAGGGCTTGGGTGATCATTTATGGAGGCAGAAAACTGAGCTGTCATAGAGGACGGAGACTTTTGTCCCGGGGGCATGGTTTGAGGAACAGAATAGTATTTCCCTGAATGCTTTCTTCTAGGGGACCCTTGGCTTGTTTTGTCCTGAATTTTAATGTGTTTTCTGAGGTAAACTTTGGGACTGGTGTAGGCGATGGGGCCAAAATGCAGACGTCCAGTCACGGAAGCCCAGGTGTCAGGAACGACTCAGACTTCCCTTCTTAGCCCCAGCTTGTGGAAACGAAGACATCTTACAATAAAGTGCTATCTGTCTATAGCGAGTAAGCCCAATACACACGTGTGCACACACACGTGGATGGGACGGCCTCCTAGAGGAAGACGCTGTAGAGCCACGGCCCCGTGGCTGAAGTTGTACTCTGCTGAGATCTCTCGGCCAGGTCGTCTAAGTAAGCAGACCCTGAGCCCCAGTCCACTGGGGACTGGCCCCTGCAGTCCTTTCCAAACCTGTGTCCTGACAGTGCTGTTTCTTCCTGCCGTCCCCCACCCTTCCTCCACCCTCCACCTCTTCCTAGCTGTCATTCTGTGCTGCTGGGCTCATTTGGTTCTGCAGTTAAACGAGACCATCGTAGACATGCGCACACGTGTGTGTGCTATGTGAGTACATGGCTCACAGCTGTATGGGTGTGTACAGATTTGTGGGTGTGTGCAGGACTGTGTGACAGTTTTCTGGGCCTGCATATGAAGGAGCAGATGCTAAGAGACCCATGTAAAGTGCGCAAATATGTGACTATCGAGTCATATCTAATTGCACCTGCGTGGGGTCGATGGGGGGAGGGAGGAATGAGTCTGGTGGCCATCTCTCTGGAAAAACAGGCCTGGCAGTTCTAGAAAATTGGTCCAAATGATCTGACCGCTCCATTTCTTCTTCTTTTTTGAGAAAGGGGAATGAAGCAAAGAACACGGATGCCCCCGCAGCACAGCCACTGCCGACTCTGGTTCCTGAGTGAGAGTCATGACCCGTGTTATGGGAGGGATCCCAAGACAAGGATGACAGGGCCAAGGGAGAAGGATTCTGCCACGTTCAGCAAGAGCTTCCTTACCCCTTCCGTCCCATGGAGAGACAGGGCTTGGGGGCAGGCCACTGGACCAGACCCCAGACTCCTGGCTCCACGCTACCCGATACTCTCTTTTGCTGAGTGGATGGTCTTGCGGGAGGGGGCGCCTGGGTGGCTCCACTGGTTGTGTCCGACTCTTGATTCTGGCTCAGGTCATGATCTCACCGTCTGTGAGTTCGAGCCCCACATCGGGCTCTGTGCTGACAGTGTGGAGTCTGCTTGGGATTCTTTTTCTCTCCCTGTCTCTCTGCCCCTCCCCTGCTCTCACTCTCTGTCTCCAAATAAATAAATAAACAACAAAACAAAAAGGAGCTCAGCCAGCCCTGTGTTCAGATGACAGCTCCGTCACTCCCTATCTGACCAACGTGAGAGAAGTTGCCTAATCTCTCTGACCTCAGTTTTCTCATCAGTAACATGGGAGGGAGGTAATAACAGTACCTACCTTGCAGGCTGTAGAAGGGGGTGAAGTGTAAAATGCTTACTACGGAACTTTGGCTCAGGTCACGATCTCACGGTTCGTGAGTTCGAGCCCCGCGTCGGGCTCTGTGCTGACAGCTCAGAGCCTGGAGCCTGCTTCAGATTCTGTGTCTCGCTCTCTCTCTGCCCCTCCCCTGCTCATGCTGTCTCTCTCTGTCTCAAAAATAAATAAAACATTAAAAAAATATTTAAAAAAATGCTCACTATGGAGCCTGACACAAAACAGGTAAGGTAAGGACGCTGCTGCTCACAATGATTTTGTTTGCTCCTCACAAGAGCCCTGTGAGCAAAGCTGCTGCACAGCACAGCTCTCTGGAGCTCCAGTCATCCGTAGTCTGTGCAACTGGCAACCTCTGGCCTTGTGCAGTACGCGGCCTGCACAACCATCCATGGTGGCCTGGCCTGGGAGGTAGGCCAGACAAGGTAAATAGGCAGGAAGTGGCACAGCTGGAATGAATCCAGGCCTCCCGGCCTTTAGAGCAGTTCCCACTCTGCCCCAGCTGCCAGGGGCCTGACCAGTAGTCATAGTTCAGAGAATATGCTGTCCATATCCCTCCTCACTTTGGTTCACACTCACCCTGCACCATCCTTCACACCACCCCGAAAATAAACAGGCTCGTCAAGAGGAAAAGCAGCAATCGTCCATCAGGCGTTCTAGCCAGAATAAAAGATTGCAGCTGGCATGACCCTTCACGAGCAAGGCAGAACTGGGCCTTGTTTCCTCCTGCAGGCTGTCCCCTCCTGGGGATAGATTGGGCCCAGATGGCCCCCAGTTCCATCAGCCCCCTTCGGGGGACGACATGCTCCCTGTGAGGCAGCACACACACATTGCCGAGTGCCCGCCTTCTAGGACGAGCATCTTTGGCGCATATGGAGACAGAATGGGACACACCCAAGGGGCCTGGCAGAGAGGGCTGCATCCGTTCCTGGGGGCAGGATGAGGCGGGGAATCCGACAGCCTTCTAGAACACAAGTGTTTTTCATCTGGCAGCCATGGGTGTTTTGTTTTGCTCTGCTTTGCTCTGGAAAGTGTCCACGGAGGCCGTAGGACGCTGCTGAGAGAGGAGCCAGTGAGAGTGCAGGGCTGAGGCTCCCGTTCCTTCCAGCTCCCTGGAGCCAGCCTATCAGAGGAAGCTGTCTGTCTGGGCACCGATGCCCACCGCCCTTGGACTTCACATGAAGGTGTGACATGCCCAGTAATGATCATAGTAATCATAATATCATACACCTGTGAATTCCTGTGCACTTTTCAAAGAGATCTTGCTTGCCTTCATTTGTTTTCACTGCAAGTACAAGCTTGTACAAATACCTGTCACTACCGTC
This sequence comes from Herpailurus yagouaroundi, assembly GCF_014898765.1. Taxonomy (NCBI): domain Eukaryota; kingdom Metazoa; phylum Chordata; class Mammalia; order Carnivora; family Felidae; genus Herpailurus; species Herpailurus yagouaroundi. The sequence goes on along the minus strand of NW_024412402.1, from coordinate 17,997,731 downwards.
AGTAGGCTACACTCTGTATGGCGAGCCCCATGCTAGGCATTTTTCATGCATCATCACCTAATTCTCACAACAGACCTAGGATGTATGTACTCTTCTCCCCCATTTCACAGATGAGGATCTCAATGGGAAACTTGGTTGGGGAACCCGTGGAGGCTTACCCAAGATCATATAGCTGGTTAGTGGCAGAGCCCAGGTTCACAATCAGGTATCTTTTTTAAAATATTCATTTCTGGGAGATCACAAGCGGGGGGGGGGGGTGCAGAGAGATGGAGACAGAAGACTGAAGCTGGCTCTGCACTGACAGCAGCAAGCCGGGGGTGGGGCTTGAACTCACACCCCTCGAGATCATGACCTGGGCCAAAGTTGGATGCTCAACCAACTGAACCACCCAGGCGCCTCTCAAAGTCAGATACCTTTGACTCCACGCCCACACCAGCAAACATCATGCTTTACTAATAAGTTAAACAGGGAGGTATGTTATGACCTTGTTATAAACAAAGAAATGGAGGCCTAACACACGTTAAAGAACTTGCCCAAGACCACAAAGCAAACTGGTGATGGCTCTAGAACCCAGGACCTGGCCCACACTGACAAATCTAAGGGTCTTAACAAAATAAATTAAAAAAGAAAAAAAACACCTAAGAATCTTTTGTGACACCTTCATAGAACGTTTGCCTTCCCTCCTTATAGTGCAGGCCAGCAAAGTCTTGTTCAGACTCTCCCAGTAAGGATGGGGATTGGCTGTTCCCAGGCTGGGAGCGGACTCCAGGACTCCTTGTGGGAGCTTCCCTGAGGTGGGTGGGGTACCAGCTCATCTCCTCTGCCTTCTGCCTTTCCATCTCCCTCTTCTCTCAAAAAGGGAGTTCTACAGTCTTCTGCTCCCCTTTGCTCGTTAGCACGCTGCAGGGGTTCCTGAGCACAACAGGAGAAAAGCTGCTCTTAAAGATAGCCAACCTAATGACTTTCCGAGGAGTCTCCGTTTCAACATGGCAGGCTGCAGGAAGGTAGGTTGCAAGCTCAAAGCCACCGAGGAGAAAGGGCCATTGATTCAGAGCGTTTATGCCCTGCTGCCTCCCTGTTGCTTCCCTTGGATGTCCTTCTGTAGCAGTGGGAACACAATCCCCACTGCCTCTCCCACCATGACACAGAACCTAGGGGGCTCAGTGTTTCAGCACGGCATGTTACATTGCAATGGGTGCATAGACCCATCATCTGTGACATCAGCTCATCTGGGGATTCGTCATTGGAGGAGGGGGTCCTCATGCGTGCAAACACACATACACACCAATCTGATCGTGCAGTTCATTTATTGTCAAAGAGACTGTGTTACTCAGAAATGAACCTTGGTGTTGGGAAGTGATTGAAATACATTGAGATAATTTCTCTGTAGCTACTGTGTTCAAATGGACCTTTCATGACAATACAGTGTGGTTTTTGCAAAGAGACACTGACATATGCCCAGGCTTTCAGAAGCTATTTTGGGATGAATGGACTGCTGGGCTGGCTTTTGTGGGTTCTCGTTAAATGAAATGAATCTGGAGGCCTTAATTCTGGGCTTTGTCTACATGACCGGACACAAAGCAAGGAGTTGCTGGCAGGGTTGAGACAGGAGCTGGGTTTAAAAGGATGGAGCTCATTAGCCCAACGCTGCCGAGGAGGGTGTGGGGATAAATGTCCTGCCTGTAAAGAAGATCTCAGGGTGATATTAGCCCACCACAAATTAAGGCCTGTTGGACATCGTGGGGCAGGGATGGGGGTCGCAGGAGAAAAGATTGAAAGTGCTGAGTGGTGGGATGAACCTCCCAGAGAGACAATACCTGCCCCCCCTACCGGGGTTCCCACCTGCTTCTTGGGACCAGCTCCCCAGCCCTCTGAGAATGGTGCCCACTGGCTTCCCTCTGGGACAGGGTCTAGCCAGGGAGGGATTTGCCCTGGCAAGAAGGACAGCACAGCTCAGTGTCATCCAGGAACAGAGAGAGAAGTTGGTAGAAGGAGAGTATGGTACATGTAACGTACTGTGGTAACCGTGATTAGCTTTCCAGCCCCCTGCCTGTGCTGGGTTCTTAGGAAGAAAGGGGCCATATGGAAGGAAGAACAAGCCAACAAGCCAAAGGGAAGAGTAAAGGGGCTAAGGAGACAAGGCTGCTCTGGTAGGCGGCCTCCCAACAGCTCTACACAAATGGCAGGATGGGTTTCCCTCTCGGGAGTGTAAGCATTCCCAAGCTCATGTGACCCTGGGAGCTGGAAGAGGAAGATTTGAAGCGATCATAGTTGTAACCTGTATCCTTTAATTATAACCACAAAAGGGTGTGGGTTTGGGGCGCTCGGTGCGCAAGTGTAGGACCTTGGATTTAAGATGTCAACTTTGAGTTCAGTTCTCCAGGAGCGATGCCTTTGGCATGTGGTTCTTTATACAACATTCATTCATTCTGCAGACACCTCCTGAGTAGCTGGAGTGTGTTGGGCACTGTGTCGGGGCTGTAGGATGCAGTGATAAACAAATCAGACATTTGAGGAGTGCCCAGCCTGGGGACAGATGTGGATACATAACTTATTACAATTCCATAGCATAGAGTAACAAATTATTTTTTTAAGGGGCAGAACAAGATACGGTGACAGTAACTGACTATTCGACGGGGGATGATCTAGGAAGTTTTAACAGAAGAAGAGACTTTTGAGCTGGTGTTTGAGGATAAGTAGGAGCTAGTAAGGAAGAGAGGAAATGTAGGTAATCCTGACACAAGGGAGCACATACAGAATATCTAAGGCACGAAAGAACAAGACAGTGTCAAGAAGTCAGAGGTGCACAGAGGCTGTGACATTCTTTCCTGGCACCGTTCATCCACCAAGAAGGGAAGTCAGCAGCCAACAAGCAGCCTTTGAGCGATGCTTGAAAGCCTTTCATATCCAGGATTTCATTTGCTTCTCCAAACAGCCTGGTGGGTATTAGCCCCATTCTACAGATGAGTGATGAGGTTGGGATTCGACACAACTTGTTGGAGGGGAGAGAGCCACCAACATTCAGTCTTCTCCCGCCAGAGTTGGTGTGGAGCATGAGGGCAAGAGGAAGGAGGGGTGGAGGAGAGAATTGGCCACGCTATTCTTTCCATTGGTTGTAAAAGGAAATGAAATCCGCCTTATCTGGGATCAATGGCTCCCAATTATCAAACATAATTTGTAAACCTTAGAAACTGTGAGGTGGGTAGGGAATATTAAGATGTCTCTGCACCCAGGGGCGCCGGGGTAACTCAGTTGGCTAAGCATCCGGCTCTTGATTTTGGCTCAGGTCATGATCTCATGGTTCGTGACATCAAGCCTGCATCAGGCTTTGCGCTGACAACATGGAGCCTGCTTGGGGTTCTCTCCCTCTCTCTGCTCTTCCCCGCTCGTACATTCTCTCTGTCTCCCTCTCTCTCAAAATAAATAAGTAAACATTTGAAAGAAAGGTGTCCCACTGAGAACAAACTGAGTGTTGATGGGAGCGGGAGGAGGGGAAGGTGGGTGATGGGCATTGAGGAGGGCACCTGTTGGGATGAGCACTGGCTGTTGTATGGAAACCAATTTGACAATAAATTATATTAAAAACTAACTAAATAAATAAATAATTTATAAATAAATAAATAAATAAATAAATAAAAGAAAGCTGTCTCTGCAGCCATTCTACCACCTCAAAGCATGCTGGAGAGTCCTGAGAGCCTTGCAGGGAAGTGATTCCTATCAGTGCAGCAGCTGTCCCTGGTGGGGCCACTCTGCTGGTGTTCATCGTATCACTATCCTTCCTGTTGTCCAAGCTCAAAACCTTGGAAGTCAAATGTAACTGCTCCCTTCCTCCTGCACAACAATGAATTTTTAATAGCGCTGACATCCATCCATTCCCTTCCATTTCCATGACTCCCATGCTGCTTGAGACCTTTAACTCATCAACAGGCTTCTCTGAGTCCACTTCTGTCCCTTTCTCCTAGTGCAGTCCATCCCGTGTAACACCAAAAGAGCCCATGATCGTGATCTAACGCAGAATTTTGGCCACTTCACTTCGCCATTCAAAACCGCCGTAGCACAACATAAGCGCTCAGTAAATGGGTGAATGAAATAGACTTGAATGAGTGTCTACACCACCTATGCATTAAATGCAGATCCCTCCATCTGCATGCACACACTCCAACAACCGGGTCTCAAGCTACTTTTTCAGCCTTGTCTTCAACTACTCACTCACACTTGGCCTGCTCCACAGATAATTGGGACATTGCTTTTCCCCGAGAGGAGCTTGTACTTTTCCATTCTACTTTGATGGTGGGCAGTCCTGAACAAGAAATCCCCTCCTCACTCTACCCTCGCCCATCTCTCTGTGGCAAAGTGCCTCCCATCTGTCAAGACCCTTGTGGGATGTTCCTCCACAGGCCATAGAAGGCCATTCCTAAAAAATGTGTGCATCCCTCTGTGTGTTTAAGAAACAAGGAGAGAAGCACATTACGTTACTTCTCAGGTCACAAATCGTTTTGGTTCTCTGAATCTCATTTGTATTCATCTGTTCAAAAATAGTGGTATTGACTGTCCCTTATCTCACAAAATTGCCAGGAAGATCCAATGAGATCATGTATGGGAAGGTATTTAGCAAATGATTATCTGGAGTCAAGCATTAATAGTTACTATTCACTTATTATAATTATTAGTATACATACATTTTTCTCTTCCTGATTAGCCCAAGATCTGCACTAACCACTAGCCACATGTGGCCAATGAGCACTTGAAATGTGGCTAGTCCAAACTGAGATTGCTGTAAGTATGAATTTACCTACCAGATTTTAAAGACTTACCACCAAGGGGTGCCTGAATGGCTCAGTTGGCTAAGCATCTGACTTCAACTCAGGCCATGATCTCATGGTTCGCCAGGTTTGAGCCCGCATCAGGCTCTCCACTGACAGCATGGAGACTGCTTTGGATTCTCTGTCTCCCTTTCTCTCTGCCCCTCTGCTACTCACACACCCTCTCTCCCTCTTTCCAAAATAAATACACACTTAAAAAAATAACAATAGAAAATAAAGACTTCCTACCAAAAAACAAGTAAAATATCCAATTAGCAATCTAATTAATAACTTTCCTGAGGATCGCATGTTGAACTAATAATATTTTGGGTACCTTCATTTAAATGAACCATACTATTGAAATAAACTTCACGGTTTTCTTTTGCACGCCATGTGGACACTAGGAAATTTCCAATGACATATGTAACTCGTTAGCTTTCTTTTGGAGGTCGCTGCCCTAGAGAATTGGAAGTGTGTTGTATTATGTCCTAGAGTACCTTGTTGGGAATACCATCTGTCCTTCTTGGATGGATTATGGTGTGAGTACACTCTTTTCTTCATCCACTCAGGAGGCTCGGAGGTGATATTAGACTGTGTGAGGGCGGGTTGGGTGCAGGGACTCTGACTCTGCCATCTCCTCCTCTGCAGTCTCCTGTCTGTATGTGGCAACAGGTTACGCTCTGGTGGTGCCCACCATCACCACTACACCTCCTGGCCCTCAGAAGGCACAGGGCAATGGCCTCACCTCCCCTTTTTCCTGGCCTGCTCCCCTACCAACTGCCATTCCCATGGTTAAGGGGTCCCACATATTGGAAGGGGAGGGGAGGTGAATTAGGGTGGGATTTTTCACGTGAAAGCGAAACTCCCTATTGAATCACCTGCAGGCACCTCTCTTCCCCAGAGTAACATCTTGAGATCAAGGTCCCCTGGCTTCCCTGTCTATGCAACAGGACACGGGAAGCACTTTCCCTCCTGCATACAAAGAGGCGGTGACTTGGGCGGGAAACCTGGAGCCTTTCCTGCTAGGGAACATGATGAGGCCACCTGTCTTCTCTGGGAGTTACTGCCAGAGCAGGATGAGAAGCCAAAGGCAGTTGGAGTCCCTGAGACACTGGACGGTGACACCGGGCAGCACTCCCCAGGCCCGCCACAGGCCACAGACATTCCCAATCTTTTCCCACCTCTCCGACTCACTTTTCCCCTTCCATTTGGATTCCTCATCCTCCTCAGGCAGCAGAACCTTGGCTTTGCCACCGTGATGCAGTAAAGGGATAGCCCTGAGCAGGTGCCTTGATGGCCTGCCACCTTCAGGACACACGGGCCAGTGTCTCCGTGAAGGAGCCTCACCACCAGGCCCTGCTAGCGGCTGCCAGTAGTGACCTGTCATCTCCCCGCAGCTGACCCACCAAGACAAGCCTGCAGATGACAATACCCAAAGTGGGGGGACCCTGTGGCCCTGCCTCTTTTTGACTCCGTAATAGCATTTGAAGAGATTATATGACTTTTTAAAATAGAGTCTTAGCAGACCTGGGAGAGGGATTTGTCTCTCCTGAGTGTCTTTTCTTCAGGATATGTGTCAGAAGGATTCTTAAATCTTCAAAAAACCTTCATCTCTCCGTGAGATGAGAACGTGGTAGCAGTAAGGCACAGTAAAAAACCCTGCTGATAGACAGATGGAATGGTGTAATTATACGCAGGAGGGAGAGAGAGCGCGTTTGCTGAAATTATTAGTGTGGGCAGACAATTAGAGGCTTTTCCAGAAGATTACACTTTTCCCTCCCATCTGCGCTCCATTTAGGAGTTTTTACATTCACAATGCTATTTCCTCCTCAGCTGTGCCATTTGCCATTTTGCCCAAATTATTATTGTGCTTGACTTTGCATTGGTTCAGACTTCCCCGGCATCCCGTCTTCTCTTCTTGGCACTTGGCCGCTCTCTGAGCCTGCTCCCGCTCTCCTTCTCGGCCTTCCAGGCTCTTTTTCCCTTCGCCCTCCCCCTCTTCCTACGTCTCTTGCCCCCCCAGCTTGAAACTTGAAATGTCTACCAAAAGTATGGCTGCTCGCTGGGAGGCTGAGTAGGATGTGATCTGCTGTGAAATAAGAAAAGATGATCAAGGCAGTCTGTAGCACCGCTTTCTGCCCCTGGGACCCACTCTGAAGCCGTGGAAGAGGCTGAGTCCCCAGGAATAAGCATTTAGCATCTGTGGTTTGGAGGGGGAATAAAGAACCAGTGTTCTCTTTCGTCCAGTTTCACCTGAGTTCAGGCCATGGGATGGGTCCGAATCTTCCGACCTCTCATGGGCCCTAGACTCCAGCACCTCATTCGTACTCCCTATTCATTCATTCATTCCTTCATTCAACACAAAGGCATTGAATATCTACCTATGGTGTCCAGATCTTTGAACTTAATCCCCAAAGAGTGGGAAAGAAGCAATGCTTATTCCATGGCTGCTTTGAATCAGGGCCTGTGAAAGGTACTTTGGCAAGTAGGAATTATCTTCACATTCCACCCAGGAAAAGAAGTTCTAAGACGTTAGGTTACTTGCCCAGGTCAGAGACAGAGTATCACGTCCTGGATCTCTAGCTTCAGAGCGAGTGCTCTCTACCGTATACCTTTGGTCCCAGGAAAATGGAGGACGTCCCTTCCTTCTAGTAACCCTGTCATCCGCTGGACAAACAAGCACATAAACTATTGCAATAGTAACTAAGGAGGGCACGAGCCAGGGGAACAAAGGTCTGCAGGAGCCGGGAGGAAGAAGCGACCAAGCATTTACAAGGAGCCAGAGGGGAACGTGCTAGAACAGCAGCATGAATGATCAGTAAAGTTTGCCAGGGAGAGAAGCAGGAAGGGGCATTCTGGACAGCAGGCATGTAAGGCAGGTGGTTGAAAGGAAGGAGCCAACGCTTCTCTTCAGTGCATTTTCTGTCCAGCCCTTTTGCATTCGTTATACCATTTAATACTCAGGGCAACCTGCAAGTAGTCCTCAGTATCTCCACTAATGCAGGTGAAGAAATGGAAGCTCGGGAAGGGTGACTGACTTGCTTAGAGAGGAAGGCGAACAACAGATGCACAGTCTGAGCCCTGGACAGTCTGACTCTAGTCTACCTCCTGACCTTTGCCTCGAGAGAGCTGAAGTGTGGACAGCTGAAGTTTGGACAGTGGGCTCTATTTGGTGTGGTTAGCACACGGTGCAGACAGTACATGCAGGAGGAACTTCTGAGGCAGGAAGGGAGCCGGATGCCAACTCACCAAGGGCCGTATGAATGATGCAATGGGTTTGACCCATCTGTGGTGATGTGGCACCATTATGGGGTGTGGTGTGTTGACAGTGTGGTATGTAGGTTGGCGGTAAACGACAGCTATTGGGAGGATAGCCATGATGGAGAATAAGCCTGGACGTTTGGAAATCACTTGGAAGGTGGGTCCAGAGGTCAAGGTAAGAGGTGATGTGTCTGGGCACCTGGGTGGCTCAGTCGGTTGGGAGTCCAACTTCGGCTCAGGTCATGATCTCACAGTCTGTGAGTTCAAGCCCCACATTGGACTCTGTGCTGATGGCTCAGAACCTGGAGTCTGCTTCCAATTCTGTGTCTTCCTCTCTCTCGTTCCTTCCCCTGCTCTCTCTCTCTCTCTCTCCCTCTCCCCCTCTCTCTCAAAATTAAATAAGCGTTAAAAAACAAGAGGTGATATGCCTGATGTAAGGCTGCGGAAGCAGCAGCAGGACTTGGTACCTGTTTGGAGGTTAGGAACGAAGATTGTGTCTCAGTTGAGGACAACTCAGAAGTTAAGCCTAAGAAACTGGGTGGACGATGTTGCTGCTAACCAAGCTGGGAACTCAAGGAGGAAGAGAAGAAGGTTTGGGAAGAAAAGGGAGAAGCATGAATTAATCGAGAAGGGAGCTTTAAGCCATCAAGGCTTTCTCAGCCAAGGCATCAGAGGAGGCAGCAATGTCAAAGAAGTGGGAATGTTCCCGTGAATTATAGGTAATCTCATGCCTTCCCACTAAAAATAAATTAAAAAACAAAGTTTTCCAGGTGACTGTACATCTGGCCACCTGCTCGAAAGTCTCCATGGGAGAAAGAGGATTTTCTCAAACCCAGAGCTCCCTCTCCCTTCTTCCTTCCCTTCTTGCAGACCCCAGCTCCCCCTTTGTAGTGCTTCAGAGCCCCAGCAACATGGAAGTCCACAGACAGGCAGACATGTGTAAACACACAAACAGACAGACCCCACGCCAAGGAATTGGCCCGGTCTTCATCAGAGTTCTGGATGATGAGTGGTGGCCAGCATTGCTGGCTAGTAAAGAATTCTGGGGCAAGGGGACCCCAATGGCTCTGGAAGGGTTTGTTGAGCCTGGAAAGATGGGGGTGCACTGGCGAGGGGTATAGAAGGTGAAGCCTTGGGAAATGTGGGAGGGACTAATGCCGAGTTTATCAGCCAAATGGAATTCAGGCTGCCATGTGACTGAGAGACTTGGGAGGCAGAAGGAAGCAAAGCTAATCCCAGTGGCGGTGAGGTCCCTGTGCCGTGGGACCGAGAGAAGAGCAAGCACTGAGCCAGGAATCAGGAAAACCGATTGCCCTTCTAACTCAGACATTAGCTTAGTGATCTTGGACAGGTCACTTATTCTCTCAGCTCCCTCTGCCATTTTATAGCTCTGTGGTTGCTCTGATCACACAGATAGGAGCAACCCCAGAAATATCCATGCCGAGTAAGGGTCGGCACACTTTTTAGGAAGGATTTCTGGTTCTGTGGGCTCTACGAACTCATTCATAGCTAGTCATCTCTGCCTTCAGAGTGTAAAATCCACCACAGGGGCGCCTGGGTGGCTCAGTTGGTTAGGCGACCGACTTCAACTCGGGTCATGATCTCGTCGTGGTTTGTGAGTTTGAGCCCCATGTTGGGCTCTGTGCTGACAGCTCGGAGCCTGGAGCCTACTTCAGATTCTGTGTCTGCCCTTCTCTCTACCACTCCCCTGCTCACACTCTGTGTCTCCCTGTCTCTCAATAACAAATAAACGTTAAAAAAAAATTTTTTTAAAGGCACCACAGAGAGAACACAAACAAATGGGCTTGGCTGTGTTCCAATACAGCTTTATTTACAAAAACAGAGAACAGCCAGATTTGGCCATTGTTTGCTGACCCTTGACATAGAACATTCTGGGCACAGGGACCCTTGCAATCTTCCAATCAAAGCAACGGAGTGAGGGAGACTTCATCTCTTGGAGAGTCCCCAGACACACTGCACAAGTCCAAAAGAAGAGGTTATGTTGGATGTTAATCTGTCTTTTCCAGCTGGCCCTTAGAAGGCGGTTTTATATTTAGCGAGCCCCTACCTTTACTAGGTAAGTCCTTCCATATATACAAAAAAAAAATCTCCATAATCATCGGTATTAACAACATCACTGCATTCATGACGTCTTATACAGGCTTAAAAAAAAAAAAAGGGTGGCTCGTAGAGATTAAGTAACTGTTCTAAGATCTTATTGCTTAGGGTAGAACCAAGAGGAAATTTCAGAGAGTGGGAAAGGCACAGTACCATTCATTATCCAGAGAAGCAGATTCTTGTTTGTTTGAAGGCTGGGTCACCACCCCCAAACCTGTCCCCAGACCAATTTTTCCCTGCACCCACCCAGAGCCAACAGAGGCCTGAGCAATCACTCGCCACACTTTTCCTTGCTTCCTCGGCAGTATTTTCCTTCCCCACTTCTAAAATGTCATGGAGCATGGTGCTGACACAGTCAGGCAGAATCCCCAGTCCAGACAGCCCCACAGCCAGGGAAGACACAACTCCCGCACACGCACGCTGGGCTACACTGGAAAAGTGCAATTCACTTTAAACAGATTCCCATAAATAAGCAATAAAACAGGAACGGCCATTTGCAGTGAGCATTTCCAAGGTGTGATGAGCTAGGAGTTCGGACGGGGGGGGAAAACAAAGAGCCTTTTTCATTATTTCCCCAACCCTGCAATTTTCTTTTAGTGCCTGGTGACTTTGAAAGGGAAAAAACGAGTGTGGCTCCCTTAGGGATGGAGCCAGTGCTCCCATCTCCTGCTGCTACCTGCCAAGTTCAACTTCCCGATTGTCTAAGTGCTACTTTGTGAACTATGCTTCTGTCCTTGTACGTCTTTGGCCTGTGGCTGCCTCAGCCTGCCTCCCTCCACCGACCTGACCTAGGCTTCTGACCTCAGGCTTTGCATGTTCTGGGAGATGAGGTGGGCAGACAGGGGTGGGGTCCAGGGGAGGGGCAAGGACTAGGAGACTGAGACTAGAGAATCTGAGTTTTATAAAAGTGTCTCTAAAAGGTAAGAGGAGGGGGTGGAGCCCAGGCCAGGGCATCATCAGAAATGTCTTTGTTTCCTTCCTCTTTTTCTCTGATGTTAGATGTGATTCCTTGGCTAGGAGGTAACCCTGCCTCAGTTTACACTAATGAGAAAGCTACAGAGTCCGTCACTGGTGGACAGTGTTTCTTTTTGGAAGCTCACCTGACTTAAAATGCTGCAGTCTAGCTGTGGATGAGCGTGTGCACACGCACGCACACGCATGTGCCCATGTGCATGTACATGTGTCTGTGCGGGACATGACACATGCTCGCGTGTTCAGTCTGTTTGGAACCATGTCTCATACCATGAGCTGTATGCTTCTGTAGCATTCTCGCATCGTCTCTCTTTCCTTGTTGACTTTTAAAGGGTTCTTCACCTCCCAGTGGGAAGTTTCCATGTTATGACTTCCCACAATGCAACCAGTCTTACCCTGTATTTCAAGCATAGCCTGCTGGCAACCGCCTTTGACTCTGCTCTTCACCTTGAGCCCCAGCCACACTTAAAACCAAAAAATCAGGGGCACCTGGGGGGTTCAGTCAGTTAAGCATCCGACTCTTGGTTTCATCTCAGGTCATGAGCTCACGGTTCATGGGTTCAAGCCTTGCATCAGGCTCTGCAGCTGGTAGCACAGAGACTGCTTGAGATTCTCTCTCTCCCTCTCCCTTTCCCCTCCCCAGTTCACACCGTCTCTGTCTCTCTCAAAATAAATAAGTAAACCTAAAACAAAGCAAAACAAACAAAACAACAACAACAACAAATCAGATCTAACCAAGATCAGATTTTCCTACTAGAATCAAACCATTCTTTCCATTCCTTCTTAGGACTATTTAGTGAGTACTAACCTTTAGTGAAGTCACTAACCTTCTTAGGACTATTTAGTGAGTGTGGAATCCCAGCAGAGTGACTGCTCAGTGAAGCTCTCATCGTTAGCCACGCTGCAGACCCACGTTACAGTTGATTGCACAGATGATACAACTTAACATTTGATTTGATATTATCATTTGTTGTTCTCATGTTGGTTTATGTGTGTTAAGTCTATTAAGCTGTCTGGATGTGAAAACTATACACATTCACACAGACATTTCTCAGCCATCCTCACAGTATCAGTTAGCTATTGCTGTGTAAGAAATAATGCCAAACTTAAGAGCTGCAAAATAATAAACATTTCCTACTGCTCTTGTAGCTATGTGTCAGCTGGACGGTTTTGCTAATATGAGCCAGGATCAGCTAAACTTAACTGGACTCAGTCACCTGTCTGTCGTTACCTACAGGGACGTCTTGGGTGGCCACACTCACATGTCTGGTGGTTGTGTGGCTGTTGGCAGAGGTGACAGAGGTGGCTGAGCCATATGTCTGGCACCATCCAGCAGTTTATCACAAGCCTGTTTGCACAATGGCATCAGGGCTCTAAGAGAGTGCGTGGACCTCAGCTCCGAACCAGAACACTCTCACTTCCGCTGCATTCTGTTGGCCAAAAGCAAGTCACAAGGCTAGTTCCAATCCAAGGAATGAAGAAAGAGGCTCTATTCCTTGATGGGAAAAGCAGCAGTCACATCGCAAACTGTGGATACAAGGAGAGGGGAGAATTGTCTGCCATCCTCACTAATGGATGTATACATAACATAAACCAGGTCAAATCCAAAAATTGATTCTGTTGCAACTGTACCCATTTATGTGTTCTCATCATCCTTTGTACCTAGCTCTGACCTCTTCCAAGTTTGGCCATGGTGTGGTCATCTCAGGACCCAGCTGCAGCTCGCAGGGGGAAGGTCTTTGTTACTGCTAAATAGATAATCCAATTGGATAGGATCGTCTATTATTCAATGAGCCAACCTGTGAATTCATAGGATGATAGCAAATAAAGTATGAATCCAATAAGTTTCATTACCTCTTTTAATAAGCAATAAACAAGCATTCAAATCTTCTTCAGTCAAAGACGCTAGCTTAATCTTGCCCAGAGAACAGCACAAAGATCAAGGAAAAAGAACGTAGAAGAAGCTGTAATTTATGGCCTCTGGCCAGTCTCTCTCCTCCATGCTCAGACTCAATAATCATGTGCTCCAAGCTTTTCCTCTCTCCACATCAGGCTCATCAGGGAGGTTTCCATTTGTGGCCTCACTCCATTTCATCAATACCAGTGACCCAAGTTGAGACACAATCGAACTAAACACACCCACTAATCACATACTCTCGTCTTTAGTCCATGAGGGCTTTTTAAAATTTTATTTATTTCTTAATCTATGTGTTTGTTCTTATTTATGTGTTTGTTTGCTTTCGGTTTTGCTTTTGCTTTTGCTTTTGCTTTTGGTGGAGGGACAAGGTTGTTATGTTAGTTATGTGTAATCTTTTTTTTTTTTTTTTTTTTTTAACCTGGTTCTAACTGAACCAGAGATTCTTCCTTGTGAACATTTGGTAATAATTTAGTGAGTGCTTATAGTGTAGCTCCTGCCTTTTCTTTTCATTGTGGTAAAAAATATAACATAAATTTTACCATCTTAACTGTTTTTAAGTGCACAGTTCAGTAGTGTTAAATCTATTCACATTGTTGTGAAACAGAGCTCCAGAACTTTTTCATCTGGCAGTCTGAAAGTTTACCCATTAAATAACAAGTCTTCCTTTCTCCCTCCTCCAGCCCCTGCTAACCACCATTCTACTTTCTGTTTCTATGAGTTTGACTACTTTAGATATTTCACACAAGCGGAATCATGCAGTGTCTGTCTTTTTGTGGTTGGATTTTTTCACGTGGCGTAATGTCTTCCAGGTTCATTCACGGTGTAGCATATGTCAGAATTTCCTCCCTTTTTAGGGCTGAATAGTATTCCATTGTGTGTATCTCCCACGTTTGTTTATCCATTCAACTGTAGATGGACAGTCAGGTTGCCCCCACCTCTTGGCTATTGTGAATACGGATACTATGAATGTGAATGTGCAAATATCTCTGCCAGCCCTTACTTTCAAATGTTTTGGATACGTACCCAGAAGTGGAATTGTTGAATCATATGGTAGTTCTATTTTTTAATTTTTTAAGGAAACTCCATACTGTTTTCCATAGCAGCTGTACCATTTTGCATTCCCACGAATAGTTTCCAATTTCACCGCATCCTTGCCAGCACTTGTGTTTTCTGATGTTTTGTATAGTAGCCATCTTAATGAGTGTGAGGTGATATCTCATGACAGTTTTGATTTGCATTTCTCTGATAAGTAGTGATGTCGGGCAACTCTTCATATGTTTGTTGACCATTCGTATATTGGAGAAATATTGATGTTTAAGTGAGTCTTTGATTTTTTTTGTTTTTGTTGTTGCATTTGTATATTTTTAAATACATTAATAAGTGTCCATTAAGTCACCAACAAACAGGGGAACTAGAGCATTGACATCAGTCTGTATTGTATTCCCCTCTTCCTGTGCCCAAAGTAACTAAACATTATTGAATCTTATGTGTCTTATTGCCTGGCTTTCCTTTTTTTTTTTTTTTTTTTTTTTTTTCCAAATAAGGTTTTATTATAACTCCATATTTTCTTTAAAAATAACATTTTGGCTTAGATTGATTTTAACTTTATACAAAGGTAACGTGCAATATTTGGTTTGGGGGGAGCTTGCTTTTTTTACGCAAATTCTATTACTAAGATTAATCCATATTGTTGCACAGAGCTGTTGCTCATTCATTTTGACTGAGGTTTATTATTGTATTATATACCCACACCAGAATACATTTATCCATTCTCCTTTCAAAATACATTTGTATGGTTTCTAGGGTTTTGCTGTTTATGAATAGTGCTGTTATGCGCATTTTCATACATGTCTGCTGGTGGACACGTGCATGGGTTGCCCTTCCGTATTTTCCTAAGAGCGAGATTTCTGGGTCATAAGGTATTTGAATGTTCAGCTTCACAAGATGATGCCAGACTGTTCCCAAAGTGGCTGCACAGTTTCACACTCCCACCAGCAATGTGCAAAAGGTTCTGTAGATCCACACTCTATGCAACACTTGACATTGTTGAACTTCTTAATTTTTGACAGTCACATGGGTGAAGATTGAATCTCATTTGCCCTTGATATGCATTTCCCTGATCATTAATGAGGCTGAACATCTCTTCGTATGTTTATTGGCCATATGTGTTTCTTTAATCAAATTGAGAACTTCTGTTCATCAAGACACCGCAAAGAAAGTGAAAAACAAGTCACAAACCAAAGCGAGTTATTTGCCATGCACACCCTTGTCTATATTCTTCAGTGTGAAGAATATAAACAAGAAGAGGACAACTCACTCAAAAGAAAGTGGGCAAAAGAAATGGCAGGCATTTTTCAGGAAATCCTCCTAGTTTCTACTGTTAACTATAAAGATGTGTTTGGATCCCTATGAGCAGCTGGTCATAGAGTGGAGTATTCTAACATCAAATGGAAACTTCCTTTAGTGTAGACACAACTTTCCAAGGCCTTGTCCTTAGCTAGCTCAGAGAGTAGTCAGAAAAGTGTGCTATTTTCTCTCTTGCCAGCTAGAGAATTCATCTGAGTCCAGAAAAGGTGTTCACAGGGACAAAAGCTCAAAGCCAAGATACTCTCACACATGGTTGTCCAGGAACACTCAGGCCTTAGGAAACCCTAAAACTTAAGGCATGAAATAACCATCCTTCCCAAAGAGAACTCCTTAACACTTCCACCATCAGAGACCTTCCAGAGAATTCCCAAGGAAGGCAGGGAATCTTCCCATCACTATTCACACACTAAGGAAAGGAAGACCATTTCTTTTGGTCTAAACTGCTCTAAAACTGCTCTCAGGCTAATGAAAACAAAAATAATAGTCTATATAGAACTAATGTCTCTCCAGCATTCTTTGGAGCCAAAGAAATGGTTAGGCTTCAAAGGACTTCCTGCTGGGATGGAGTTTCTGGTGAAGAGTAAAGAGAAGGACTATAAAAGTTAGCGAAAAGGAAGAAGAAGAAGGAGGGGGACAAAGGAAGGAGAAGAATAAAAACAAGAAGAGGACAACTCACTCAAAA
>NW_024412402.1:17908406-17981211 GCF_014898765.1 Herpailurus yagouaroundi | reverse complement strand
GGAGGAGGAGGGGGAGGGGGAGGAGGAGGAGGGGGAGGAGGAGGAGGAGGTCCATTCTGGAATGTAGCTGAGGCTTCTTTCCCAGGCTTCCTCCCGTGGCTAAGTAGGGACCTAGAGAAGGAAATGTCCAAGCTTTAGAAAAACATTGAGGCAGAGAGATAAATAAGGACTGAAATGAGAGTCGGCTCTCATGCTCCTGCTTCTGTTTCACTAACCAGCTTTCGAAGGTGTTGCTTGCCATTTGTGGTTAATAGCAAGTGTCTTCCCGTATTTATTCGCTTACCTGTCAGGGGTACCTATTCCCTGTGCAGCAGTGTGAAATCTGAATCGCAGATTATGCCTTCAGTGCTAACCTGTCAGTCCCAGGATGTCCTCTGCTGAGACCCAGGCAGCCACAGAAAAGTGACAGGCAGACAGGTAGCTAGTTGCACTGACTTGAAGCAAAACTAACTAAAACCTGGACCCTTGCAATGGAAGCTACCAGAGGAACTGGCTAACAAGACATCTTTTCCAATCTCCAAGCTAGGTTTGGATGGAATAATTAGACATGTCTACACTGGGAAGTGTCAAGGTAAGACAGAGCTGGGTGACAAGACAGGCAGCTAGAAAGTCTGAAGGCTTCTCCTTCAGAACATAGGATACATCCCCTTTGGAGCTTGAAGGAGCCAGAGTAGCCGAGCTTGTGATATCCTGCACACACATTGGAGAAGGGTGTTGAATGATCTGTCAGAAGACCTGGGGTCCCTGAATTCCCGGCTGGAATGTGCAACTCTGGTTGATTCGGTCCATCCTCCGGGTGACCCGTTCTCCCCCACAACTAGATGAAACAAATTCCTATACCACATATTAATCTCAGAGGCCGCTGGGCAGAACATACTAGCTCATTTGAAAATCATCTTTCTTAACTATTCCAGAATTCTTTCCAGTCACTAAAACAGCAAATCACAGATAGTTGGCATTTCTGGCAGGATCACAGGTCAGTTTATCACCTGGTGAAAATGCGGCTGTTCACACCCAATACATCATTACAACTTGTTCATATTCTCTCTCTCTCTCTCTCTCTCTCTCTCTCTCACACACACACACACACACACACACACACAACACAGTATTTCTACATAGCTTTTCTTTATAGCCAGCCAAACAAAAGCAAGATTGAGAACCAGAAAAAAAAAAAAAATTCCCCTGTCCAACCATTATATTTTTTGGCTTTTATTTCCTTCTTCATCATCTTCCTACCTCTCTTTGGGGCCGAGAGAGCTCTGGGTAGTTAGTGTTGGGTGCTATTAAGCAAAATTTCTTGTGACGGCCACCGTGTCATCTTGTAGTCTTTTGGCATTGACAGAGACAAGAACAGAGCTTATAAAATACACACTGTCCTGCTTACAGAAAACTGACACTGTATATTGAAAGCAAGTAACAACAATCCCTTCCTGTATTGTTTAATTATGAGCTGACGCAGCCAAGATAAAGGCCCAACCAATCCAGGGCTCAAAAATGTCAATCATTCTCTGAAGAAAGCTGAGGTTTACTCTCTCCTTTTATTATATTTGTTATGATTTTAGTTTGTTCAGCAGTAAATGCAATATTGACATTTTAGAACCCCTAGAAAAAAAAGAGACAGAGAGAAAGAAAGGAAGAAAAAGGCAACCAAAACATTGCTAGCTTCAAATATTTGAGCAGTTTCCAACCGGAGGCCATGGGTTTTTCTCACTCTGCTTTTTAATTGTATTTCCCTTCCCACTCCCTCCCAACATTTCCACGGAGGCACGTCTTCTAGTCAACAACGAATTTGCGATCAATATCCCTTATGTACAGCATGCACGCGATCATGTTCTAAATGGAAAAGGAAAGTTATTGAATGCACTTGTTGAGATCATCTGACTGTGGCCAGTGCTGGGTGAGGAGGTAGCCAGACAGTGGAGAGAAGAATGTTCTCTGTGTTATTAATATACGGTGTTGGCCACCCTGCTGAGCTCCCCAGCTACGTCCATCTTAAAGCCCAAATTATTTTAGATTTCTTGGTATTGACATACTGGCAGAGGCAGGAGTGGTTTTTATTTTTTTTATTTTTTATTTTTTTTCAACGTTTATTTATTTTTGGGACAGAGAGAGACAGAGCATGAACGGGGGAGGGGCAGAGAGAGAGGGAGACACAGAATCGGAAACAGGCTCCAGGCTCCGAGCCATCAGCCCAGAGCCTGACGCGGGGCTCGAATTCACGGACCGTGAGATCGTGACCTGGCTGAAGTCGGACGCTTAACCGACTGAGCCACCCAGGCGCCCCATGGAGTGGTTTTTAAAGAAGTGATGCATCTCCTTCCCCTTGACATTTTCATAAATATAATTATTTATCTCTCACATCTAACTAGCGCCCAGGATACCTTTTATAGGCATTGAACCCTTTATTTTATTTTTCTAGACTTTTTTTTTTCTTTTTGGATAGGTGGGAGGGCTTCTCCTCTGCCAGCAGTGGTATCTGTGATTCAGGGCTGGGTCACTCTAAAGTCCTGCTCACCCTGTCATTACACTGTTTCTCCCTCTGCCTACCATTATCCATGGACTTTTCCAGCTCTCTCACTAGACTATGAGCATTCTGGGTATAGAGGCCTTGTAGCATTCGTCTTGGTATTTCCAATATCCCAAACACTGTCTTGCATGTAGGAACAATGTAAATTTGTTGAATTAAGAAATGAAAAAAAAATGTATTAATGAATCAGTTAGTCAATGAATCAGTTAACTAAACATATAGCAGGAGAATGTTCTGGTAAACGGTAAAATCTGCTTGGAGCTAATAGAAAATTCAGTAATCCACCCACCACCACTACCACCACCATATTGTTTCCAAAACTTGCAACTCCAAAAGGCTGAAGGAATTCCTAGAAGCCTTGGTCTGTGTTTTATGGTTTTTCCACAAGAAAACTTCCAGCTGGGTGAGACGGCCTTGTTTCTAAGCTTTAATGTTCAACAATTAAAATATTTTAAAAACAGCTTTGGACTGGGGCACCTGGGTGGCCCAGTTGGTTGAGCACCGGACTTTGGCTCAGTTTACGATCTCACGAACCGTGAGTTCGAGCCCCACATTGGGCTCACTGCTGTCAGTGCAGAACCCGCTTTGGATCCTCTGTCCTCCTCTCTCTCTGCCCCTCCCCTGCTCACTATCTCTCTCTCTGTCTCTCTCTCTCTCTCTCTCTCTCAAAAATAAAAATAAACATTTAAAAAATAACTTTGGACTAGGTAAGTTAAGGGCTGTTATGTCTGGGGGAGGGTGGGCAGTGAGAATTCTTTCTTGTCTGTGCCAGTCAGAAAGGGATTTTTTAATTAAATACGGTGCCTGAATCAGGGCAACTCTGTGAATTAGCTTTGGCAAGAAAGCCAGAAGAGAAAATAATGACTAGCACGTTGCCTGGCACGAAGCAGGGCTCAGCAAATGTTTGAGATAATATTGTATAATTTAATTAGCTCCTGTCTGTGGCATGCTTCTTTCACGCGCCCATCCGTGAACTTGAGCCCTTTTAGGCACGTCCCAAAGTCAGGCGTGCCCTAACTACCTCTGCAGCCTTGCCCCGTGCCTCTCACCCCCTTGAATCCCATAGCCAGCCGCACTAATGACTTGCGGTTCCAGGAATGCTATGCTCTATTTTGGGTTTTCATCCTTTTGAATTCAGTGCTTCCTCTTGTCCTTTGACAATTCCCCTATTACCATCTCCTTGATAGCTCGTACTTATCTTTCAAAATTTAGCTTAGGGTCCCAAGCCCAGGAAACTGTCCCTCCCCTGCCCTCCCCCTTCTTCAGTGACCCACCACCCCAACGTTGCCATAGCAGCCAGCGCGGTCTCCTGAAAACACTCAGCACACAGGACTCCCTTTGTCTGTGTACCTTCCGTTCTGTTGTTTGATAAGGTTCATGAGAGCAAACCGATGTCTTTTGAAAACCAGGACCAGCACCAAGCACAATGCCTAGGATGGTCCATGAATTTGTCCATGAACAAACACATAGATAAATGAATGAAAGTATGCCGAACACCGAAAAAAAGTCCAGAAATGACCTTGGAGAAGCTACGCAGTCTACAGAAAGCTGCCTCTAGAGCCGTGAGTCAGAAGACATGAGCAGATAGATGGGTTGTGGGGAAGAAACTCAAGGTGAGCCAGAAAGCAGAGAGAGATCCCTGCCAACAAGCAGGACGAGAAGGAAAGGAGAAGTTTATGGAGTTGGGGGCTGCCTGGGTCAGGCTTTACGCAAACCGTGGGGATAGTGCCCACAAAGCCAGAGCAGAGAACCTTTCCTCGAGTCTAGAAGGCATGAGAAGGTAGGGGTAGGGTGGTGTCATATGAGTGAGGCTTTCACCTGGGGACTGGATTTAGCGCTAATCAGGTACTAGATGCAGTGTGACGAGCTAGCGTGGAGGAAAAGGCTCCGAGGAGTTCACCATCCCATTCTGAGGGGTGTAGCATTGTTCTGGAAACCGGGTAATGTGTAGGCAACGGCTCTGAACAGCCAAGATGTTGCTAACAGTGGGGAAACATTCGCCGTCACAAGCAGGAGATCAAAATGAGATGGAAACGACATGTCACAGCATTTTAATTCCGCCATTGTATTTTGGAATGTTTTAATTAAGGTTTATCTGTTACCATTATGACTGTGATCCTGAGAAGCGCCAAGTCCGCCCTGGCAAGGGGAAAAGAGGAAGAAACCACATCATAATTAAAATAATTATTAATTTAACCTCATGAAGTATAGATGATTAATGATTGTTGCTATTTTTGTGCACTGGGGGCACACCCCTTCAGTGAACCTGTCTCATCAGCTTGTATGGAGGTGGAGCGGGGCCCGGGAGATCCTTCCTCTGACAAGACAGCCACCCCGTCTCCTTTCCCCCATTGAGTTTCTCTCCCCAGCCCTCCTTTGAGAAATCCTCCTGCACAGAATCTGCGCTGTGCTGGGTGGGAGAGAGAGGTTTCTGTGTTTCGTCGTGTGCCCGCCACTCTGCCTTTCACTCCCCTGTGTGGAGCTGGAAGCTCTGATCTCAGGGCCCCCTGCGGCCACCTCGCACTCTTTATTGCACTGGGCTTCCTTGTTGGTCCCACTCCGAAGCAGGCCTGGAGCTCCCTGAAGAGATTTGTTTTGTGCCCCTCATCTTGGCATCTCCTCTGGTATCTCTTTCCATCCCAATATCTGAAGGGGAGACTGTGTCTAGTATTGCTTCGACATTGGGAGAAAGGAGGAAGGAGGAAAGGAGACAAAGACGAAAGAAGAAGGGTGTTGGGGTGGTCAGGAGATAAAAGGCAAAGAAACCAGTCCAGCCAAGGATCATTAGTACCCAGACCAGCAGCTTCTCCATCTTCCCGAGGACCCATTCACCTGGGGCCCAGCCCCCACACCGTATACGTACATACGCATGCGTGCGTGTACACACACACACACACACACACACACACACACACCCTGCGCTATATCTTCCATTCTTCATAGGTGTAAATGACTAATGAATATCAAAGCAAAGTGATCAGGTGGCCTTTACAAGCTTCAGTACCTTCCAGGATAACTATAAGTCATTGTGACATCATAAATGCCTTCTTGGAAAATGTAAACAAAAGGGGAGACCCACCCAGAGAAATGAATTTCATTCTAAAATGTTTCCTTTGTATTGGATCTTCCTGTGAGTAAAATGAGACTTGCCCAGATTATAGGGTTCTACACCCAGTTCCAACGTGGCAGGGTGGTTGGTTGAGGGTGGGGGGTCCCCGTACCACCACCAATCCTCTGCCACGCTAGCTGGGCATCCTACAATCCAACTCAATTCTGATACTATAACTGGCGACAGCTTCAGATTCCACAGGTTAAGGGCTGGACCCCATTACACTGCCCCCACTTCTGAGGCCAATCACAAGTAGCAGGTCCCCAGGTTACACACAACCTCTGTCTGGCCTGGCTACAAATTGAAGGTTCCTGTGCCCCCCTCCTCAGGTTATATTAATTTGCTCGTGTGGCTCACAGAACTCAGGGAAATGCTTACTGATGTTTGCCAGTTTATTAACGGACATGATGAAGGATATAGGTGAAAGCTGGATGAATGGGTACACAGGGCAAGGTCTGGGTGGGTCTGAAGCACGGGAGCTTCTGTCCCTGTGGAGCTGGGGTGCATCACCCTCCTGGTGTGTAGGTGGAAGCTCTCTGAACCCCATACCACTGGGATTTTGCGTAGACGTGATGGATCGTTGACTCCATTTCCCTCCCTTCTTCCTTCTTTAGAGAATGGGGGTCAGGGCAGAAAATCCCAAGCCTCCGATCATGGCTTGATCTTTCCAGTGACTAGCCCCTATCCAGAAGCCCACCCGGAGTCACCTCATTAGAACAAAGGACACTCTTATCATTTATGAAATTACCAGAGATTCAGGAGCTCTGGGGAGTTCCTGTGTCAGGAACTGGGGGGCAGAGACCAACATACTTTTTTCTATTATCTCGCAGAGATATTCATCAAAATAACGAAGGGACGCAACTGGTCAGATGAAGTCATAGAATAATGGATACAATTTACACTGATGGTTTCCCCAGTATTCCTCAGAGCCCTGAGGTTTCAAGGAAGTGCCTTAGAACCACTGTGGGGAGGAGGGGGGTGGAGCTGGTTTAACCAGTAAGTTCTACTTCCACTGTTTTATGTAACAGTTCTTTGTTTGAATCCAATTTGTGAAACAAGTTCTGCTGTGTAAAACAGCAGCCACTTTGAAACCCCTGGGCTAGTCCCCCGCCCTCTTCTAGAGCAGAAGAAATAGGTCCTCAAGTTCGGGGGTCCCACAGCTGGTCGGTGGCAGAGGGGGGCACAGAGGCCATGTCAGCAACTCCAGCCCTGGCTCTTTCCACCACATCACACACTCCTCCCTTCCCTCCCCACCCCTCCTCCCTGCACAGTGAGCTTCCTCTTCCCGGGGCTCCGAGCAGCCCAAGATGTGGGCACACTGACCCACCGTGAAGTGCAGCTCAGCCCTCGGCTACCAGCGGGCAAGATGCTCCACACTGAACTGCCTTCAGAAAGAACACCCAGAGGCCCAGAGCTGAACCCCGGGCTCCAGCTCCCAGAACCCTGGAAGGACCTCTGAGGCCACAGCCCTCCTAGTGCCCCTGCGAGGGGCCAGGCAGGAATCCTCCCGTGCCCCCGATAGACTGCTGATA
This sequence comes from Herpailurus yagouaroundi, assembly GCF_014898765.1. Classification (NCBI taxonomy): domain Eukaryota; kingdom Metazoa; phylum Chordata; class Mammalia; order Carnivora; family Felidae; genus Herpailurus; species Herpailurus yagouaroundi. Next base: position 17,974,040 of record NW_024412402.1, on the reverse strand, counting down.
GACCCGCTGGTCTGGGGCCTGGCTTGTGTTTCAAGAATGCATCTTGTTTTCACTCCGTAAGCAAGTTTACCTCCTGAGAGAAAGGAGGTTGCCCGTCGCGCTGAATGGAGCCTAATTGGCTACTTTCACTGCTCGCAGACAAAATGGAAAAGGGGCTGATATCAGCATACTTATTTTCAGCTCCTGTGCGTCATATCCACATTCCTGAGGTCTCCGTGGCCCCTGTGTGCTGCGGCCGACGCCCTAGCTAGTCACTCACATCTGAACACTGTGTGTCAGGCAAGGTGCTAAGAGCGTTATATGTTCTCTTCCCAGCGCCTCTTTACGATGGTGCTTACTGTTTTGCAGAGAAGAAGCGGAGGCTTGAGAGGGCCAGTGACCTGCCCAAAGTCAGAGATCCTCTGAGTAGAAAACACTGGCTGCTCCAGGTGGGATCCAGAAGTGTTTCCCCCCGTGGACCACAGCTGTCGGGAGGAAACACTCCTGATGTCACATAGTGTGTTCCACTTGTTCACAAGCCATCACACTATACAAACGTTCCCATACTTCAGAATCCTATTGCTACTAAATCCCAAATTCAGTTGATGCCCTTGGAAGTAGCTCCAAGAACTGTTGTCACATCATCTGTCCCAGTCAGGGGGTCAGAAAATTTGTATCACAGTACCCATGTGATATAGACCAAAGGGCTTGACATTGATTCTTATCCCTAAAAATACCCCGTAGAGGGATGCCTGGGTGGCTCAGTTGGGTTCAGCCTCCCACTCTTCGTTTCAAAGGTCATGATCACATGGTTCATGAGTTCGAGTCCCGCTTTGGGTTCCATGCTGACGGCATGGAGCCTGCTTGTGATTCTCTCTCTCTCTCTCTCTCTCTCTCTCTCTCCCCCCCCCTTTTAAGTTTAAATAAACTTTAAAAAATTCAATAAATTAAAAAAATAAAAATACCTCATGGAAAGATCTCTGAAATTCCACCGTGAGTTCTCTTTTTTTAATGGTAAACATTACTCCCTCCTGCTGTATTTTCTTAAAATATTAATACCCCTAACGGGTAACATAGTAACTTCCTAACATCTTAAGGTGAACCAATTTACCAGATTTCTTATCCTCCCTGAGAAGGCTGACAAAGGAGCTCACCCCTCAGAGATCATTGCTCATTTATGGAGAAGGGACATTATGCCCATCTCATTTCATCCTCGTGGCAGCCCTGGGAAGGAATATTATTATCCCATTTTACAGATGAGGACAGTGAGATTCAGAGAGGATACAAAACCTCCTCAATTTCACCCATTCCAGGCTAGAAGGAAGAGAAAGGGACCGTAGGGCTGTATAGGAGGTAACATATTCAAGAAAGGTTTCAGGACTCGATGTACATGGTCTTGGGTCCTGAGGACTCATGGACCAGGTACACGTAATTGGGCACACACACTCAACACTAGTGTTGTGACACCCACACTTCCTTAACATAGGTTCTGCAGATGACTATTACAGTAGTTAGGGGAGGGAGGAATATTTTATTGCTTTGCTTCAAATAATAGATAACACAGAGCTTTAAATCCAGAAATGACTGTGAAGATTTAGTCCAATCTCGAATCGAGTCTCCTGATTCCCAAACTAATATTTTCTTTCTTCCTGCTAGGTTGTGTGATGTTTGAAATCTAGTGTATAAGAAAAAAACATTCTAAAAAATCTCTCTGTTACATGATTTCATTTTTTTTAAGGTACATTGGATTTGCTTGCAATGTATTTCTTGTCTCTCAGGACCTGGGATTCTGAAAGGCAGATTCCTCAGGAATACTGATCCAATATTATTAGCTTTGCAGGGTCTTGAAACAGAAGAGAACGTGAGAGGGATTAACACTGAAAAACATTCAATAAACAGGCATTGATTGAGCACCTACTGTGTGTGAGGCACCATGCTAACTCTGGTGACAATAATTTGCAAAGCTCAAGCTTTGACCTCCAGGTTATATGGTTGATCTGGTGCGTGTGTCTGTGGATACATTTCCACGGGCGCACACGTGAGCAAGTTATTGGCCCCCTCAGTTTTCCACTTTTCCCATGGTGAACTGAAATGAATAACCCCCCATAAACTACCTCCCTTATGAGAAACCTTGGAAATAAGTCCTATTTACAAATATTTCATCAGCCCACCTGCCTCAAGCCCTACATTCCCCCTGATGACTGTAGACAATAACATGAATAAAACTCAGAATGAGTTCCTTCTACTGGGCATCAGTCATAACCTTCCTGGGCAGATAGATAAGTGATTCAGCGCAAGGCTACTCTTGGAGGTGTTAGGGAATGTCTGCAAATTCTGGATACAAAAATCCATGACTTTTGGGCTTAGACCCTAGATAGCCAGTCTAGAGAAAGAGTAAACTGTATCCAACTGGGGACAGGGGTGCCTTTGGCAAGCTCTGGACACTGTTTCTCGCATTTTACCACCTAGGAGGAAGCTACAAGTCCCTTTAGTCATTGCTACAGGAAAACGTTTTGACATGAACTCTCCTACATCATGACAGAGGTTAGTTACCAAAATGCACACACTTGCCTTAGCCGGTTTCATTTACTACCCTTTAAATTATTTCTCAGCCTTTGCAAATCTTGCTGTGACAGACAGAGTGAGGGGGGAACCACTAAGTGTTCATTTTTCGTATAATATATTCCAATCCTGTTAGGTCGTGCTGCTGAAGGTAATATTTCTGGCATTCATTTAATGAAATTGACATTGATGAATGGTTAATTATACAAATTACATTCTTATTAAATCCCCTAGAATCAGTGCCTTAAAATTTCCTAGCTGTGGGCTTCTTACGGTTGATACCTTTTTTTTTTTACTCTGAGTATCTCCTCTGTTGGCTGCTATAAGACTCATTCTGCATATTTTTCCTCCTCTAAGAAACTTTGAAAAGCATTAAAAATCCCCTAGTTAAGGCAATTACTGCAGATAAGTTAATCTGCACGGGATGTTTAAACCCCAGTTCTTGCATACGATTATTTGGATTTTTTTTCCCCTCTCTAGACAGTTTCTGCCCTAGAGGTGGCAGGAGGGAGGGGAGAACTTTACTGCCTGTTGGGTAATGGTCTGATGGCTGGGATGGGGAGACAATAGCTGTATGGCCAACTCCCTCCATTGGCTGATAGAAGAGTTGATGCATGATAGACTAACAGGAAAGGACCAATAAGTGGTCCCTAGCATGCTAAGTACCATTGTTCAACACATGTTACCAAGAGAGCAGCCTGTGCTTTGTCTTTTCATTGGGGAATAAAAGGATGAATCCTCTCCATTAAAAGAACATTTTTTTCTATCCCCCTGATTGGTCATGAGGGCAACAGATATTCACTGAGCATCTGCTATGCAGCCGGCACGGAGTAGGCACCTCAGGGAATTGGAAACAGTCTCAAGTAATTCACACGGGGAAATTCTTGTCAAAGAGCAATTGCAAACTTGCATTGTTTCTTCCAAAGTAGGAGAGGCAACAGAAGTGTTTCTGGGAGAACCAGACGCAGTTTGCAAAGGCATCTAAATCTTCGTTGGTTTTCAACAGCCATGGAAGAGGCTTCTCCCTGCTCTGCACTCACAAGCTGTGAGGTGGGCTCTGATGAGCTCCAGAGGCTCCATGGGGGTTCTCGAGAGCTTCTCTGGGCACTTTTCTCCTTGCACCCCAGTCACTCTGTGACCATCTCATTGGCTGGGACAGGTTAGGTTCATTTGACTGATTTCAACCTGTAAATAAATGTGGCTTCTTTGGATTCTTTGTGGTAGTTTGGGGCAGATCAGATCACCAGTTAGGCTGAAGTTCACCTTATTCCAGAGGGTCATGTGGACAAACCTCTTGATTTATGTTCAGTACCATTAAGTCATCCAGTCTCTAAGTAACTCATTCCCGTGCCTCAGTGCTGAAGTAAATGAACAAACTGTAAGGTTACACAGTACAGTTGACCACTGAACAATGATGCAAGGGCTAGGGACTCCAAGCCCCCACGCTTGAAAATCTGTGTGTAACTTTGACTCCCCCAAAACTTAACTATTAATAGCCTACTATTGATCAGAAACCTTACTGATAGCATAGAGTCAATTAACACATATTTTGTATGGCATGTGTATTATATAGTGTATTCTTATAATAAAGAAAGCCGAGGAAAAGAAAATCATGAGGAAGAGAAAATACATTTACAGTACCATACTGTGAGCAACCCGTGTATAAGTGGACCCCCACAGTTCAAACCCGTGTTGTTCGAGGGTCTACTGTCTAATGGCTAAAAGTATTGACTCCCGGGTTCAAATCCAGACTCTGCTATTTCCTGGCTGTGTGACCTTTAATACACTTAAACCCAAGTGCTCATGTGCGAAATGGAGGTAATCGTAGCACCTGCTTTAAAGGGATTTTGTGAAGCTTCAAAATGCACATAAAGCACTTCCCAAAGGCATCCACGTGGGACTCAATAAGCGGGAGTCATTTATATTATTTGGGGATGTTTTTCAGCTACAAGGAACACAATGCCCTTCTGACTGTGGTTTAAACCATAAGGACATACATTGTTTGCTTAACAAAAAGTCCAGAGGTAGATGGTCTCAGAGTTGGTCTGCTAGCTGAGTAACGTCATTAAGAGCCCAGGCTCCCTCTATTTTACTATTGTACTATCCATTGCCTGTTACTTCTTGGTTTTTTTTTTTTTTAAGACATTCTATTTTTTTAATAGACCTTATTTTTTTAGAACAGTTCTAGGCTCACAGAAAAATTGAGTGGAAGGTACAGAGATTTCTCCTATACTCCCGGCCCCCAAACGCACACTGCCTGCTCCATTATCAACATCCACATGTTGTTACCTTTCCATCCTCATACTTGCAAGATGGCTGCCAAAATTGTAAGCATCACATCCGCATTCTATGCAGGAAGAAAGGCGAGGAAAAAGCACCAGCAAACTCTCAGAGCAAGCCTTTCCATTTTTTTAGAAAGCAAAATATTTTTCCCAGAAATCCTTTAGCAGATTTCTCCTTATATCTCATTGGTCAGAACTTGGCCACCCACCCAGCTCTTTCTTAGTAGGTAGGTAGGGAGCAGGAAGTTGGGGGTGGCTTTTGAGCAGCTCTGTCATCTGATTCTGCCCCACACTTTGTCTTAGTAGGTGAGGCTAGGCCCAGCCATCTTTCTGCCGATTCAAGGGTGTATTGCCACCTCCTTTGATGTCCACTCTCCATGCAGAATCTGTCCCTGTCTTGCCGGAAGCACAGGAATGGGTAAGACCAGGTGAAGGGCATCAGTGTCCTTTTCTGCTCAAGTTCATTTACTTCCTTGGAAGCAGTTCTCATGTAAGCTGCAGGGATCTGACACCACCACCCTGACCCAGGAAGAAAAGTCCTTCTCCACTTATTCTGTCAGCTCAAAACCCATGGTCATTGGTGCTGAAGTCAGCCTGTGCAATCACATATTACTAGTTTTAATTGTGTAGCAAGGGGGAAGATGGGAGATATTAATCAGGTGCTGTAAGCTCAGAGAGCGAATGTAATAAATAGACTATTAAGTTAACCAAGTTTTCGGCTTCACTAGTGAAAGCTGCCATCTATCTTGTGTGGTTTTCTGCATGCTTCATTACCACGTATAACCACACTGAAAAAAATATGCTTTATCCTTTATAATGAGATGATGAGTGCCCCACGGTGGATGTAGCAGGGCTCTGATTCTGAAGCTCTACGAAGCCAGAGCATGCAGATGGGGTGTCCAGCTGTGTCCCGGGGCCTGGCACTGAGGCCAAGAACAGGGCAAAGGCTTGGTGGTAACAACAGCCTGAGTCATCTGGTCCGGAACATTCCCAGGGCACCAGGGTTCCTATGGGCCCAGACTCCTGCCACTCCCTCCCCGACAGGGAGAAGCAGTAAAAGAGGGAAGTTGGCTCCAGCCCCCGGGTAAGCATCCACTTGGTGATGGAATCAGCCTTACACTGCTCTGGTCCAGCAGCATCCACGGGACTCGGTGTGGCAGAGCCCGCTCGTGCAAGCTGCCGGGGGTGGTTTGTCTTCCCTCACCCCTCCCGCCCCTCCTGTAGCACTTAGTAACCCAGCGAATGTGTGCAGCCAGACAGCTGAATGCCCATCGGGTACTGCTGCTCAGTGTCTCGGGGGCCTTCGGCAGGCATTTAATCTCTATGACCTTGGCTCTCTCCTCTGTAAAATGGGGTTGATAAGGCTACCTTTCTGGAGAGGTGGAAAGAACTAGATGAGATCATAGAAAAGTACCCAGCCTTGTGCTTAATGCCTATATCCTTCCTCCGGAGTGAAGATTAAGTTATCAGATGGGACGATGAAATCCTTAAAAGCTGTAGTCAACCACATATTGTATGGTTCCGTTCATAGGAAGTGTCCAGAACAGGGAAGTCTACAGAGACGGAAAGTAGATTAGTGGCTGCCTGGGGCTGGGGAGATGGGGGTGGAGGCTAAATCTAAAGGGCTAGGAAGGTAATAGCTAAAGGGAGTAGGATTTCTTTTTGGGGTGATGAAAATATTCTAAAATTGACTGTGGTGATGGTCCTAAAAAATCTGTGAACACGCTGAAACCCACTGAATTGTACATTTTAAATGGGTGAGTTGTATGGTATGAGAACTGTATCTTAATTCAACTATTAAAAAAGGGGAACCATCAGCTCTAATAAAAATAAAATGTTACAGTAACAAACATGGCACCCCATGGTGGCATGGCCCATGCTGGGATGCATGTGAGCCCATGCTGGGATGCATGTATCTCTGGTCTAGGCAGGCCAAGGCATGCACCTCAAGTCCAGGTGCAGAGTCATGGACCACATCAGGGTAGCTTGAAACGTGAGAACACACAGGCCCCTCAGAACAGTATGTATCTCAGGGGCAGATCTTTCTTTAGAGAAACGCTCAGCACCTCCTCCATCCCCCACCAGCAAACAACAACAACCACAAAATACGGCATCTACGGCTGTTAGTTTGAGAAACACTGGTCTAAGAGCAGCGTTGGTGAGGCCATTCTCCCAAGCCAGCCCTGCAGCCCTGGGCGGGGGCGGGGGGGGGGGGGCAGTGTGAGAAGCCCCCCTTGGGAGGGAATTTTCATGACTGAGATAAGGATGGATGTGACAGAATTCCTTCCAAGACATTAACAGCACTTCCTTGGCCTCCTCCCTTCTAGAGCTTCTCTAGCTCCGCCTGACCCTTAGATGCTGTGCTCCTGACAGTTCTGTGCTTCTTTTCCTAAGTGATTGTACCTTTGCCATGGTGCCCACTACCACCGACACTGATAAAACCCCCATTTGTATCTCCAGTCACGTCTCTCTCTGGGGCTCTAAGACCCATAGGGCCAAATGAGCCACACAGTTCTACCTGCATGCCCCCAAACCACGTCAAACCCAGTACCCCCAAAACCGAACCCATCATGCCCTCGCTCTCTCAGACTTCCTTGTCCTACTGGACTCCTCATTCTGGGTGTTGACCTCATCAGGCATTCGGTGTCTCAAACCAAAAGCAACGCCTCCCTCTCCCGTCTCTCAGTCAACAAGTGGGTTCTCTTCTGCCTCCAAAAAATCTCTTCCTCTTCTCTGCTTGGATTACTGCTGTGGCCTCCAGGCTGCAAATCTTTCCTCTCTAATCCGTTACCCATACGGCTGCTGAAGTGATCATTTCCCCGCTTCAAATGGCTTCCCGTTGCCTACAGAATAAAGTTCAAACTCCTATGCATGGCTTACTAAACCTTTCATGAACTGACCCCGTGTGCTCATCTCTTTTTACTCCCTGCCTCCACCATGACCAGCTCCCAGTCAGCCAGGAAGCAGGCTCTTTGTTCCTGGGAGTGACAAAGACAGACAGTACGCATCGGGATGCTCCCCACTACATGCTGGTGATTGACCCCTTTGTCCCCACCACCCCCAACTAGAGAAAAATTGTCTAATAGTGTTGCCTGCAGGCTTCAGTCCTATGATAGCAACTTCTCTCCCCACTATCCGACTCCATCCTTGGCCCCCACGTGAAAGCAGACGTAAGCCATCGCTAAATGTTTTACATTGTAGCCTCAGTCCAAAACCGCGGGCTTTTAAAATATAGAATCGAGCCATAATTAGTAATATGCCGAGTGTATAATCACAGAGCAAAGCGAGGAGGGCCCAGCCCATTAGGTCAAACATGCTGAGTGCTGTGGAAGAGAAGAAATCCATTTCTAAAGACATGAACAGTAGCTGGAAACATAAAAGGTCAGATCATTGGCTCAGTTGGACTTGATTATATGAGACTAGCATGTAGATAAAGGGCCCCAAACTAGGATGGTGTGTTCAAGAGATAAATGAAATCAGCGGGAGAGGGGTGGTGCTGGTGTCATTCCCTCAGAGGATCTAAGGGGCCAGCTGGCATGGGCAGACAGCAAGCCTGGAGGTGAAGACCCTCCACAAACACTGAACTTGGAAGTGACCCAACAGAGCCTCTTGACCCGAGGTAGACCCCTTCGTGGGTTCTCTGGTTAACATACCACTTCACCTGGTCCCTTACTTCTTTTCTGGTAGAGATAGAACGCACTATGCCATCTCCTCGAGCCACCTAATGGTGTAGACAAGAATAATATGATTTCATGATTGCCCAGGCTATGGGACCCAAGGGAGGGTCCAGAGAAGGCAGATCGGCTTCTTAGAATCCATTGACGGTGACCGTCTCTTATGCAGAAGTTAAAATTCTTAGCCCCCAAGCAAAGACCCTGCCATCCTTCTCCACTAGCCCCTTGGAATAGTCCTTGCTACAGAATTGAAAGATAAATGAAAAGAATTTTTGCTTTTGTGGGAGCCCAAGCAGTACCAGGGCTTGGATAATATCAGTATTAGGGGATGGTTTCTTATGTGGGATGAGGAAAGAGAATGGATATTGAGCCACAGTGCCTGGATTCTGAGAGCAACAGGACAGACTGTTGGAAGCTTTTCTTACTAAGTACACTGATCACCGGCCCTCCTCTTACTGTTGACAGCCCGAACTTGTCCAAGCCTGTCCTTGGTGACACTGCTTTGCTCAGACACCTCAATAGAGAATCAGGACTTTCTAGCACCGGGCCTGGCACATCGTAGATACTCAGTGAGTACTTTTAAAGGCTGTGTCAACCTGGGCACAAGATCATTAGTATGCCTGAGAGGTCCCATCCTCTTGAGATGTAAACTGGGGATAAATCTCACGTTAAGGATAGAAGACATAGTCTTTGCAATTCTTTCCAAGCTACAGAATTCCCAAAATATTGTTCAGATAATAATTACTTTTTTTCTATAGCATTCCACCAGAGCCAGACTATTTCCAATGCAGACCTAGCAAGCATTGAAAATTGGACGTTAAAAGTCCTCTCGTGCAAGCATTTCCATGAACGGGTGAGGACGTGGAGGCCCAGGAAGAGTTAAGAGGTTTTAGGAGAATATTCCAGAAGCTCCCCATTGCTCTGCTCCAGGAATCTCACATAAGGCACATGTGTGTTGAGAGGGGCCCTGGGCTCTGATTGTGCTTCCTTCTCCAGTCCCCGTGCCAGCCCCAACTGTGGCAACGAGTGAAAACACAGATGAATTTTGGAAACATATTAAGAAGCAATTATGAATTCCTTGCCGTTAGATGCTTCCTTTTTCCCCTTGGGCCCCAAGAATTAACATAAATTCCTTGGTCAGGAGAAGCTATCAAAATACTATCCATCTGGATCTAATTTCCAGAGCTTCTGGGCTACAGAGTGACCAGAGTTAAAGGTCTATTCATAAATTTCCCTCCCGGTGCTGCCTGCCCGAGCCCAAACTCTGCCTCCCATCCGCCTGTCCTGAGCAGGTAACAGATGGGACTGGCTCAGATTCTGCACACGCAGCACAGCTCTCTCGCCGACCAACTTCTCTCTCTGCCCTTCCACGCCACAAACGGCCTTGTTTCCTTGAACTTCATTTGTCTGGGTCAAATCCTTCCCTGCGTGTCTTTTACAGGTGTGGCCGTCCAAGTTAGCAGAATACGACCAAATGCCCATTGTCTGGATCGGCTTCGCCTTTAAGCTCTCAACTATATCCCCCCTTCCTGGCTCAGCTGCGCACTAGGGGGGGACCATTTCTGTTTTTAATGCTGTCTCCAGAGAGTGACAAGAGCCAGGAGAGGAGGAAACTCAATCCTCTTTATTGTATACCCTACTTTCTATAATTTGATGAAGGGAAGATTCCTAAAAATTGGCTGGAAAAAAAAAAAGTTTGAGACTTAAGAAAAAGTTAACACAAAACAATTAGGACACGAGACAGGGAATGAGTTAGTTGCCTAACTAGTCAGTCAGCTGGTCTGTTGGTGTGATTAGGTGACAAGTAAGGGGGGGAAGTTCGACGCTATAGATACAAGAAAAGAAATACTCTACCAGTTATCTAGCTAGATAGCAAATTCCCTAAGTATTCATAGAGCTGTTTCTATTATCTTTGTATCCTCCTAGCTCTTTGCCTGGAACCAAGAATGAGGATCAAATATATTTGTTATGATACTACATCACCATTACAGTATCGTGCAGAATAGCCTTTAAAAAAAAAAAAAAAATTCCCGGGGGCGCCTGGGTGGCTCAGTCGGTTAAGCGTCCAATTTCTGCTCAGGTCATGGTCTCATGGTTTGTGAGTTCCAGCCCCGCGTCGGGCTCCGTGCTGACAGCTCAGAGCCTGGAACCTGCTTCGGATTCCGTGTCTCCCTCTCTCTCCGCCCCTCCCCCACTCATGCTCTGTCTCTCTCTGTCTCTCAAAAATAAATGTTAAAAAAATAATTCCCTATGGTCCATCTATTCCACCCTCTCCCCTACCCAAGCCCCTGGTACCTCTTATCTGTTTGTCTTTTCCAGTGTCACATAAGTGAAATCATACCGTATATAGATTTGTTAGACCGGCTTCTTCCACTCATCAGTATGTATCTCAGATTCTTCCATATTGTGGCCTCATAGCTCATTTCTTTTTTGCCAAATAGTCTTCCATTATATGAACTTACTCAAGTTTGTTTACTGATTGCTTCCAGTTTTTGATAGCTATGAACAAAGTTACTATAGGCATCCACCTGGGTGCACATAACGTTTTCAAATCAATTGGGTAAATATGTAGAAGTGTAATGACTTGATCCTATGATCCGAGTGTATTTAGCATTGTAAGAAATTCCCAGACCATCTTCCAAAGTGGTTGTGCCATTTTGCATTTCCACCAGGGATGAATGGGAGTTCCTGTTGCTCTACATCTTTGCATTGTCTTGTCAGCTTTTTCAATTTTAGCCATTCCAGTAAGAGTGTAGAGTATCTCATTGTATTTTTAACTTGCATTTCCATAATGACATGATCTTGACTATCTTTTCTCTTTTCATAAGCTTACTTGCCATCTGCATACATTCTGTACTGAAGTCTGTTCAGATCTTTTGCCCATTTTTTTAATTGGGCTGTTTGTTTTCTTACTGGTGAGTTTTAAGAGGGTTTTGTTGTTGTTGCTGTTGTTGTTTTTGGATATGAGTTCTTTATCTGAAATCTGATTTGCCAATATGTTCTCCCCGTTAGTGACATGTTTTTTTTTTTTCAATCTCTTAAGAGTATTTTTAGCAGAGCGAAAGTTTTTAACTTTAATAAAGTCTAAATTACCTTTTATGTTTGTTTGCCTAATGGATCTTTTTTTGGTGTTGTATCTAAAAGTTCATCAACAAGCCCAAGGTCACGCTATGTTTTCTTCTAAAAGTTTTATAGTTTCATATTTTACAGTTAGGTCTACGTCCCATTTTGAGTTAAGTTTTATGTAGGATATAAGACCTCTGTGTCTAGATTCTTTTTTTTTTTTTTTTTTTGTATAAAGACGGACAATTGTTCTGCTACTATTTGTTGACAAGACTGTCCTTTCTTCATTGAATTGTCATTGTGCCTTTGTGAAAAAAATCACTTGAATATATTTCTGTGGGTACGGTTCTGGTCTATTTTGTCTCCTCTTTCCACTGATCAGTTTGCCTGTTCCTTCACCAACACCATCCTGGCTTAATTGCTGTAGGTTTATAGTAAGTCTAGAAATTGGGTAGTGTGAGTTTTCAAATTTGTTCTTCCTTTTTAGTGTTCCGGTGACTATTACAGGTTCTTTGCCTTTCCATATAAATTTTATGTTCGGTTTTCCTCTATTTACAAAATAGCTTAATGGCATTTTTATTGGGATTGTGCAGATTGAGTTGGGAAGAACTGACATCTTAACAAAACTAAATCTGCCAGTCCACAAACATGAAATGTTTCTCTATTGTTTAGATCTTCTTTGATTTCTTTCATCAGAGTTTTATAGTTTTCCACATATAGAACTTATGCCTATTTTGTTAGGTTTATACCTAAGTCTGTCTGTCTGTCTGTTTGTCTTTCTTTTTCCTTCTTGTTTCTCTCTTTGCTATTATGGATGCTTGTTGGGTTTTTTTTTTTTATTTCCAATCCTTACTGTTTGTGACTACTATATAGGAAGGCAGTTGACTCTTCTTTTTGTTTTCATTAAAGGTATAAATTTTTATTTCTTCCCATTAAATTGTTGATTACATTCCATAAAAACTAAACTGTAGTCTTTAAGAGTGGCCCAAAGTAGGAACCATGCCATGATTCTGACTTTCTATTGAAAGCAGTTAACTGTCGTATATTCGCCTTGTATTCTGCAACCTTGCTGTACTTGCTTATTAATTCCAGGATTTTTTTTTTTTGGTAGATTCGTTGGGGTCTTAAACATAAACAATCATGTCATATGTAAATAAAGACAAGTTGTTTTTTCCTTCTCAAGCTGCATACTTTTTCTTTCACGTGTCTTATTGTACTAGTGAAGATTTCTATAAATGGAAGTGGTGAGCAGGGAAAAGCATTCAGTCTTTCACTATTAAGTGTAACATGAGCTCCAGGTTTTTCTCACACTCCTTTTGTTAAACTTGTGATATTGTCTTCTATCCCTTGCTTTTTGATAGCTTTTATTATGAACGGACATTGAATTTGGTCAAATATCGATTTGTTTTTAAAAGATCACTGTGCCTGCTGTACAGGACATGAATTTTTAGGAAGGAAGAAAAGAAGCAGAGGGACCAGTTGGGAAGACCAATGCAAGGGCCCACGCAAGAGCTGGTGGTGGCTTGAACTGGAATGTTGGTAGTGGACAGAAATGAACAGATTCTAGATGTATTCTGGATCATGAGTCAATAGGACTTGCCGGGATGTTGAATGTAGTAGAAGAAGGAAAGGAAGGAATCGAGACACGCGTTTAAATGTGAGCCTTGAGCAGTTTGATGATTAGTATCTCAATGTACCAACATGCCAAAGACTGGGAGAGAAACAGACTGGGAGCTGGTTAGAAGTTACAGATCTTTTCTGGACATGCTACAGTTTTCAGTCATTATTAGATCTCCCCCCCCAAAAAAAAGATTCAAAATGGTAGTTGAATATAGAAATCTGGAACTCAGAGGATAGGCGAGTGCTGTATTTATAATTGTTAAAATCATTTGTATATCAATGGTGTATAAAACCTTGGGATTTCATGCAGTTACTTTGGGAGGGAAAAAAAATAAATAAGTGGAGAAAAGAGGAGAGCCCACAGCTGAGCCCTGAAGTCTTTCAAAGCTTGCTGGTTGACTGGGTAATCTGGGTCACAGGAGGGCTTGAATGAGTCAACCCCAGAGCTAGCAAGTATTTGGTGCATGTCACTGAGACCTATAGTCATGTGCTAGAAAAGACGGATTCATTCCAAATGGGGAGTTAAACATCTAACCATCCATAATTAACAAGGAAGTCCTTAGGGGAGCCTGGGTGGCTCAGTCGGTTAAGCGTCCAACTTAGACTCAGGTCATGATCTTGCAATCCATGAGTTCGAGCCCTGCGTCGGGCTCTGTGTTGACAGCTCAGGGCTTGGAGCCTGCTTCGGATTCTCTGTCTCCCTCTCTCTCTGCCCCTCCCCTGCTCATGCTCTGTCTCTCTCTCTCTCTCTCTCTCTCTCTTTCTCTCTCTCTCTCTCAAAAATAAACATTAAAAAAAGCAAAAAGAAAGAAATCCTTAAATACACATAGCTAGTACAAGAATTAACTAAAGATCTGGAAAGATGGGGGAATATGCTAGTGGGTTAAAAATAGATGGGGTTAAATAGGGGAAAGCCTCCTGAAGGAGGTGGCTCATGGTCTGAAATCTAAAGGAGAGGCAAGGCCTTGAGGAAGGGAAAGACCTTGTAAGTGTTTGAAGTCATCGGGGTGGCGGTGGGGAGCTTACCTCGGGGTTGGAATACCAGCTCTAGAGGCCACTTTTACTTCCATCTGTCCAGCGGGTCTATCAACTTCCTATAGTCGTCACAGAAGGAAAAATCCTGCCAAAACAAACAAGAGAAGGATCCACGTGCTCCAGCGCAGTGCTCATGCAGGAAAAGCAAAAGAACAGGCAAGTTGGGGTGACACCAAGTTCTCTAGTTAGCTCCATACCAGACAACTTTCTGCCGGGAGTAGGGATGGAAAATCTTAACAGGTGAATAAAATCTCAGGGCGTCCCTGGAAACCACCCCCACACACCCACTCTCGGTGCACACAACTTCAACCACGGGCAAGAAGAAGGGAAGGGGACATTTTCGTTAACTCTAACGAAATAACCAGACACCCACAGGAATAGATATTTAGCAGCTCTCTCAGGGCTAGGGGTTGAAAATGGAGCTGAAAGTTATTAAAAACCCCGGTGAGCCACCTGGGGGAATTAAATTAAAAAAAAAAAAAAAAAAGAGTGTCCTGCCAACGGCTCCTTATAGATTTGAAACTGCAAGTGGCACGTTGCTGGCAGACTCTCAGCCATAATGAAAACCAAGAAGGGGTCCCTCTGTCATCCTGGGGAGTCAGGAGGAAACTAATGAGGAGGAGCAGGAGGAAAGGCCTCCACACTATCCAGGGTCCAGTTGGCAGGGCCCTTTTCCCGCTGGGGAAGCTCCCCAAGCTTGGACAGGCAGTCAGACTTTGAGGGAGGGAAAAGCAGTCTGGGAAGAGGAAAACTCAGCCTCTTTCTGTAGCCAGGGGTTCTGCTATCCGCCCCTCATGAGGTGCTGAGGTTGCTCAGAGACAAGATTCTTGATATCCGTGATCACTAAAGAGTGTGACCAAACAGTCCCGGAGAACAGAAGCCACAGGGTTCCTTTCCAGGATGTGGGGGTTCCAGGATCTTTGTCCCAAGATCAGGACACACCAACATCCCTGGACCAGACAGATCTAGGACTTTTGTGCGCCATTCACACAAAAGGTCACGGCACCTGCCAAAGTGAGGTTTCCCTAACTATCATCAGCTTGGTTTGTTCTCTAAAATAATGGCTCCCCTCACATGCACACTCCTGGAGTTCTCCGAAGTGCTAGTTGTGAATATCCTAAATGAGGCCCCAGGAGGGGTCCCAGGATCCAAGTAGGATGACCTGGGCCATCTTGAGCTGAGATTCTGTCTGAGAGCGGGAGCACGGACTAAAATGTTTTTGAATCTGTCACAGCAAAGGAGAAGTCATTATAGTCATGGCCCTCCCGGGAAGGCAGGTTCTGGAGAGGCTGCCTTTCTCTCTCTATTCTCCCTTAATCTTCCCTCTACCTCGCTTCAAGAGTTGGAAATTCATCCTTAAAAACCTGCTGCTTGCCAGGCAATTCCCTCCTGCAAAACTCCGTTAAACACGTAAGCTACAACTATGTGCAAACAACCCAGCTCTCTCTGAAGCCACATTATTGCTCTTCCAGGAGCCACTTCTAGGCAGGCAGTTTTCATCTGAAATGTTTGTCAAGCAACTTTAATATCCAACCTTGTGCATGCAGTTCTTCTGGAAGATATTTGCAACTGGAAATTGTTTGTCTAGAATTCAAGGGAATGGAAATGGACTTTTTGCTGCGATTTAATTCATCAGAGGCACGTTCTCTGATTTTTTTTTAATTTCCTATAAATCTCAACTTTCAAAGCTATTTCCTTCAGATGCTCCATCATGGAGTGGCTGGCGTTTCCCACCCACCCCCCGCCCTGCTTTGTTTTTTTTAATCCAAAGTGATATCTTTCCATGAAATAAATTGGACAAAAAGATGCAGAGCTTTTTTGACAAATGAAAAGTGCCTTGTGCAACAAGCTTCTTACTGACTGCAGCAACATTTTCTAGAATAAATGTTGGGTATCTGAATTGTGTAGGGCAATTCAGGGGGGGGGACCCTGACTCTGAGGCTTTTGGTCAGGACCTTTCCCTCCCCAAGAATCTTTCAACAGATATTTTCCTGTTCCAGACCCGAAATACACATACTCACATCAGCACTGCCCATTGATCAACACATAAGCCCAGTGACTGGTTCCTCAAGAACATGTTGTTGTGTTTTTTTTCATTCTTCTGATGAAAGACCCCACAGTCAATACAAATAAAAATGGGGGGGGGGGAAGCTCACCAGAGAGAAGAGAGCCACATTCAGCCCTAAGTGTTCATATCTCGCAGCAAGAAGATAAGCCAAGTTGGTAAAGAGACTGGATAACCAGGCAGCACAAATCACTGATATTGCTTTCTTGGTGCCACAGAAGTGAGAAAAATGTTTCTTCATTGTTTCTAAGCGAAGGAAATGGGTTATTGTTCAATAAGCTTTGCTGTAACTTTCTTCTCATTAGATTTGTCCTGTCTTGGTAAACCCTTGGAAGGCTCAGCAGCCCCCAGAGCTCTCACAACCATCAGCTCACTATTTCTCAGCAGCTCATTACGGAGTGGGTGGATTGCACACACACTTCCCTTCCTTCCTTCCCCTGCCTCTCAAGCACTTCCTTGCTCAGCCTCATCCCTGCAGGAAGAGTTGCCCAGACAGGAGGTGAGATCGAAGACTCTTAGCGATATGGGGAGGAGGAGGAAGGCAGGCTAACCTGAAATAATTTGCCTGTGAGAATTGGATTCCAGGAATCTGTGCTCTTCCTGGTTAACCAAGATCTTTACCGCACTTAGTATTTCTCAACTTCTATTACAGAGACAAGCCAATAGACAATTGGGTTTTTTTTTTAATTTATTTATTTCTGAGAGAGGGAGAGAGAGAGCAGGGGAGGGGCAGAGAGAGAGAGAGAGAGAGAGAGAGAGAGAATTCCAAGAAGGCTCCACTCTGTCAACGCAGAGCCAGATGGGGGGCTCAAACCCACAAACTGTGAGCTCATGGCCCAAGCTGAAACCAGGAGTCAGACGCTCAACCAACTGAGTCACCCTGGCACCCCAATAGACAATTGGTTTGAACCAAGGGTGCAAATCAGAATCTCCTGAGCAGCTCTTGCAAAACAAAAATGTCCAGATCATCCTTCCAGGGATTCTGATTCACTAATAACAATAGTAGAGACCATAGGAGTTTATACTTACATAGCATAAGTGGAAGCTATTCTAAATTCATATAAATTACCTCATATAATCTTCGTTAACAACCCTAGGTGATAGGTTCTCTTGTGATCCCATTTTACAAATAAAGAAATGGATACACGTAGAATTTAAGAAATCTTCCCAGGGTCACCAGCTGGGTGGTGTTGGAGGCAGGCCTCAAACCCATGTATGGTTCCAAACTCTGTGCTCTTTACCACTAGGGCTCGATCATTAAAATATCTCCCAAAACGCATATGTGGCTAAGAGCCACCATACTAAAATTTACTTTAAATATTCTCATAGCAGAATTTTTCCATCAGAGCTGGTAGCCTCGCATGGCAAGGTAGATGTGTGACACAAATAGAAGGTGTCCACTGCATCCTCCCCCAAGTGCCAGTAACTGACTGGATTCGCTGTGCGTGGATGTTCTTGTTAATGCACGTTGATTGGTTTGTCAGTAACAGTGACGAGGCTCACCTCGGATAAGGGCAGGGAAGTTTGCAACACTTCAACAAAATTTCATAAGCTAGCACTGTGTGACCTGCCCTTCCAATGATCATGGAGGATACGAGCTGAATGAAGTACAGCCTCTACTCACAGCATGAACGGGAACAGAGACACTACGGAAGCCTCGACTAAGATCACAGTTGATTCTGCCTGGAGGCCAGCTTTCAAGCTGGCCACTGAAGGGAAAAGCTCCAGTACCTGTGGGTGAAGCCGGGAGGGCATTCCTGTCAAAGAGCAGAGAGTGTTCATGTACTAGGAAGCAGTTTTGTGCGGCTACAGCTAAGGGTCGAAAGGGGTGCAGTTCAACAGGTGTCACTGAACCAAACTTTGAAACACCTGAAACGAGTGTACCAACTTCCAAGATGTCCCACAACCCAGAGAACAACAGTGGGCATCTCCAAGGGATAAGTGGTGTGGGGGGTGTAGATAGAGCACAGCAGAGCTCCTAGTGGTGGAGATACTCTGCATAGCTCTGATACAGAAATGACCCCAAGAGGGTGAGGCCTAAACTCCTTCATCCCTCTCAGCATCCCCGGCCCCAGCAGAAGACCTGCCGGCTTCTCTCCCTTCAAGATGGCTGCACTCCAATCTCATTCAGGCAAGGAAGGCATTCAGGGCAGGGAAGAGGGGAGCAGCACATCTCAATGCCGAAAAGTGAGGTCCATCCATGAGGTCTCAATGTGCTGCGCTCCATGCTTCTACCAGCCACCTCTTTTATTCATTTCCTGTCTGTCACATCGGACAAGGGTGGGCTCTGTGTGATCCTCTCTGGACTTTGCCCGCTGTGTACATTAGGTGCTTGGGACGGACGATGCTAATAATGTTGGCGAAAATACAAATAGCCCCAGCAAAAGCACACAACCTCCCCACTGATCCTCAGATTGGTAATAGAGGGTGGAAGGTGCATTACGGATATTCCCACTCAGCTTGCTCTAAACAGCTCCACTATTAATGGAAATTTTAATGAAAAACTAAGCCTTGATTAGGTTGCCATGCAGAATTCCCACACAGGCAGAGTCTGGTTAATTTCCCTTGTGCCAGGGGCATAGGCTGAAATACACACACACACACACACACACACACACACACACCTCAGCAGATTCCCTCCAATCTCCAGGCCAGTGACCCTCATGTTTTCTTCCACCAGCCTACTCCTTGAGTTTAACACAGGGCCTTGGGGGCTCTCCCATGCTTATTATCAGAGCAGGCTCAGGGGTTGAGAATTGCCAGAGAGTTCCAGAGGGAGGATTCAAGTTCTCAGCCTTCTCTAGCCACTCAGACGGAATCTGCAACTGGCTGCAGGGAGTGGTAGGTTCAGAGGTGGAAATCCAAGAGTCTAGGTGCTGGGCCCCTCCCCTGCTGGGCAGCCTGGTTCTCCCCACTCCCTGGGGATCCAGCTAATTGTGCAGCTTCCCCAAAACCACAGAGGCATACACTCCCCTGAGATGTTTTAATTATGACAAGCAACTCCATCTATCCCTGTGTAGTAGAAACCAGCACCTCCCTGGGGAGAATCAGGAGTTGCAGGAGAGAAGCCGTCAATGGCTTGGTCTTGTTAAAGCCAGCAGAGATGTGGAAACCTCCTCCAAGGCACCCTCCTGTCTCCAGGTCCTCATCCATCTCGCAGGTGAACTCGCTGGCACTCTCCCCACTGCTTCTTCCCGGACCAAGACTGAGTAGTGCCCTGACACCTGTCCTTCCACACATCTCTGCCGAGCAGAAGTCAGTGAAGAGACAGCAGATCCCTGGCTCTTGTTCTGAGTAGAAATAAATGAGCAAGAAGAGAGATGAGACAAAGAAAGAATACAGAAACGACCAGAAAAAGTAAATGGCTACCCTCTAGAGGGCTAAAGACCCTAGAACTGAGAACCCACACGAAACTGGGTTTCTTCCTTCACTGCCCTTATGTTGCTTCCCGTTATGTCACATTCTGTGCTTTGCCTTAGTTTCTAACATCACCGTTCTCCAAAGGACCTGCCCCATTTTCTGGTTTCTTTGACGGTCAGTAGGTAGATTCCCCAAAGCCACTTACACTTGGTATGGTTAATGGACTCTTGGTCAGAGATGTGCATTTTTCATTTTAGTAGTCCCTGATGCTACTGTCCCACCAGTTACCTGACTCCTCTGTGATGGGGATGGAAACACTAACTCACTACTAGGTGATGACACTTGCCAGGGGGTAAGAGTGAGCATAGCTTTCACCTTTCAGACCCTGGTTGCAAAACACTCCTCAGGGAAAGTCAATCTCATTTCTCTCCTCTCAGTAGGCTTTTAGCTCTCTTTCTGTTTCTCTTTCCCTCTTCCCTTCCCATATGCACCCGTGTCCCACCGCTGCCATTTATTTCCTGGAATCCTATAAAGATGAAGAGTGCTCTTTCAAAAGGCTGAGTTTGATCCTCAGCTTTGTGAAGTGAGCCAGGGCCTTCTGGTTCACTCATGTCACAGTAGAGCCTCTTGCTCGGGCTTTCTCACCCTGGTCGCACGCAGAATCTTCTGGGTACTTCTTAAAATTACCCACATTGGGGGCCCACCTCAAACCAATTAAATCAGAATCTTTGGAGGTAGAGTTTAGGTATCTCTATTTTTTTTTATTCTCCCCCCAGGTGATCCATGCATCCAGTGGTGAAAACCACTATGTCTAGCCCCATACCCAAAGCTATAGACGGCTCCCCTCAGAACCCTCCTCGGTAATCTTCCCAACTCACATCCTCTGGTTCTGATACGGCGGGGCCAGGGGGGGTGATCTGGAAGAAGAAGTAGAGTTAGCAGAGCCTCTGGCTAACAGAGGACCTACTAAAAAGACCCCATGGGTCCAGATTAACCCCAGACATAGGCTTTCTGACCCTCCTGAGTAATGTATCACCTCCCTCAATTACCTGTCAGTCCTGGTGATTCATTTCTCATTATTATTTGGGACAGAACACAGAACTGTAAAAGTTGTAGGGGACTTCTCTCATTCTTCTTGCAAAAGCAGCTCGTGAGCCTGACAATAGTATCTGTTCTCTTTGTGATAAACAGCATACAACCAAACAATACTTATCAGAAACCCACAGGAGGCATGACCCACCGCTAGCTACTATTTATTCTAAGAGACAGCGTCTGTGCCATTTGGGAGTTTATGTCATAAGAAAAATGACACCATCCAAAACACGTTACCCAGAAGACAGTTACGACTTTGTGCTGCCTTTCTTTCTTTCTTTCTTTCTTTCTTTCTTTCTTTCTTTCTTTCTTTTTTTCTTAGTATGTTTTGGTTTTGAGATCTATTTGGGTATTTCACCAAGATGTTAAATGACAGAAGAGTATGTCTATGGCATATAAACATTGGTGGTTTCTTTAGAGTCTGAGTTTCTATAGAGGCTTAATCCTTACAAGCCTTTTTTCTGGTCTCAGATGATCTCCCCACTGGCCTCTATCTCATCCTTGCTATGCAAAAGTCAAAGCAAAAGCAGAGTTGTTTGCCAAACTTCCATTCCCTCTAGCTTCTTGGATGGTGTTAATACACAGCCCAGGGAAAACCATATTGCATCTTTTATTGGGTCTTGGAATGGCTTCATCCTTTACTAACCAAGTCTCATCTTTCTCAGAGTCAGTGCATGTTCTAGCTGTGGGACGGTTTTATGGTTTACTATCTTGGCAATCAATGTAGCCTGCCGAACAAGATGGCTTTCTCTGACTGGGCAATGGTCAGGTCGTCTTTAAAAGTTTGCTCCTCCTCCAGTGGGCATCACCCTGACGGATCCAGCCTTTTACTTGGCACTTTCGAGGAACTCTTATCATCCAGGCA
Organism: Herpailurus yagouaroundi; assembly: GCF_014898765.1. NCBI lineage: Eukaryota > Metazoa > Chordata > Mammalia > Carnivora > Felidae > Herpailurus > Herpailurus yagouaroundi. Next base: position 17,952,443 of record NW_024412402.1, on the reverse strand, counting down.
ATGGGTTCCTTCCTTGGAAACAGTCCAAGACACCCAGTCGGTTCTCAATTAGCCATGCTAATGGAGATGAGCAGTGGTGCAGATAATCCAAAATAGCAGATTATCTGGAAATCATTTTTATTGGCTTTGGAATAAATGTAGTGACGCCGTGCATGTAAGTGTGTATGCATGAGTGTGTGTTCCAGCAGTGTCATGTTTTCTGTGGATTCTCTGTTTTATATGTACCAGAGTTTGCATTCTATGAGATAACATCATTGGAAAGCAGGAGTCAACATCCCAACTGCATCATGAGTAACAGAGGGAAGGCGACATGGAGTTTAAATTGGTCCCTAAAGTGTTTACAGAGTCAGTGAAGATGGCCATGGACCTCTATTTCAGTAGTTTTGTGGGCACTGCAAGGCTTGTCCCTTCCCACCAGGGGCCCCACTTTGCCTTGCATGCCCCCTGAGAGGTGGCTAGTACCCACTCTCTGCCCCATATTCTGGCAGGGAGGTCAGGAGGACCACCAAGCCACTCTCTCCACAGGCTGCAGGGTTGCCCCTGCTTGTTGGCCAAACTATATTTGTATTGCCCCTCTTTAACACCAGAGTGCCACCTGAGACGTGGAGTCTGTCAGGTGCTCCTGCAGCCTAAGTACCTCATAACCTCCAGGCTTTCTTTGAAGTTTACTGCAAGCTCTTGAGGGTGGCCTTGAAAGGAAACCCTTGGTCCTCAAACTTTATTGAGCATAGGATTCACGCAAGGATCTTGTTTCAGTTGCAGATACCTGGGCCCTACTCATAGAAATTCTAGTTCAGATGTCTGGGGGAGGTCCTTTAATTCACATTACTGTCAAGCACACCACCCTCTGAGAGACACCCTTTGAGACCCTCTGTGTAGAGAACCATTCTGACTGTTTCTGATCTGACAGTGAGCAGTGGCTTGAGTGGAGATGAACATTGGCCTTTTCACAGCTTTTTTCTCCATGAACTACTGTGTTTTGGTTCAAGTCTAATTTATGACGAGCCAGGAGGGAATGTAGATGTGGGAGTGGGACAATCTTCACTAGGTAGGCTTGGCAAAGTATACAGACACTCGAGCCAGGGTACATTCTTCCCAGCCTGACCATGTCCAGAAATTCATGGCCAACCCATAAGTCACAAAGCTTTCTTAGATGATACAATAATAATTATAGCTACTGTTTATTGAGCACTTACTAGGTGGCCAACATTATTGTAAGTGTTCCACATGAATTTTCTGATTGAATTCTCTTAATCCTATGAGGTGTTGTTCTCATTTGGGGAGGCCCTGTGGAGAAGCTATCTCAGTCTTTGTAGAGTCAATTTTAAAATAAGAGAAGAAAATAAACAAACCCAGCATGTTTGAGATTCTTGAAAAAAAGACAGCATGTAAATCAACTAATTATTATTAATATTCATGACTATATCCTTGCAGGCAAAAGGAAAAAAGTAGAATTTTCTGTAGTTTTCAAAGAGGTGTTTCAGACTAGAGCAATTAGTTAACTAATTGACCAGTTGAAATGTTTTTTTTGTGATTCTCTTGATTTTTGCCCACTGGCCTGTTCTCCTTGTGAGATAGAAGCATAGGTCAATCCAGCATCTGTGACCAGCTGCCTAAGATGAGGTTGTCACTTTAGACCATTTCCCATGCCCCAAAGAGCAGAGCGGACAAAGGATTAAGTCCAATTGTTTATGTGATCATTGACTCTCAAAAATAAGCAGTAGGATTCATGGTCACATGGAGGACCCTAATTCTGGTAGATTAACCAAATGTTATCAGGCTTCAGGCAGAATCAAGCAGGGTCTGGTGGAGAAGCAGCAAGTAGAATAAGGCCTAGAGGCAATAAGAAGAGAAAGCTGTTGCGAGTGAAGCCCTAAAGACAAAGAAAAGATCTTAACAAGATGCAAATCCCATTCAGGAAAGCTCTCCAAGTCAGTAATTAAAGTACATCCAGGAATGTAGGTCTGACAAAGTATAAGAGATCAATAGGTTAAATACTTTATGTTGTTTAATCAGATACTTAGCACAGATCAAATATTACCTTATTGAGGTTATTAGGCTAAATGAGGGCACTGTGGTGGAGAGCATTCATTACGGAGATGCCAATGAATCATGAAAATAGCAAGGTACATCCCTGAGTCACCTCCAGCCCCAAGATGAGGAATAAGGCCAGAAAGCCCACACAGGACTAAAGTGGCATCTATGGAAGTTGGGGTTATGAGTTTCCCCCAGAGAATTAAGTTACCAAGTCCTGAAATGTATAGAAATATTGAATGATCTCCTTGAAGCTGAATATACCTACCGATGTGCAAACGTGAAGTAAGGAGCCACATTATTCAGGACCATGGGAAGTTCCCTCATTCTTGTAAGACAGAACCTTCTTATTTTGTGTATTTCTGTAACAGACATGGTTGCGTGGGGGTATTAAAGCTGCAAGTCTTAAAAATAATCCCCTCAGAGGGATCCCATGGGAAAAAGAGCCTACTAGACTCTTCCTAAACTGGGAGAGCTGTGACTGAGTCATGAAGGGACCCATGACCTTGGGCTTTGGCAATGCTCATCTTCTCTGTTAAACTAGTGGGTATCCTGGGGGAGATCTTTGTGGATTGATCATTAATTATGCTCTGCCAACTTTGCTGGCCTGGATCTAGTCAAACCATTTCCTTGTCTTTTCCAGTAGACAGAAGTAAATCCAGATTGGGATTTTGCTGAAAACTAAGAGGAAGCAAAAGGGAAGAAAGCAATAAACTTACACAAGTGTCACCAGGATAAAATATCCCAGGTTGTTGCATCAACGCAGAGTTGCACAGCTCTACCTGTCCCCACCTGCAGACACCCCAACTGACCCTCACTCCTTTCCAGAGCCCATTCAGAGTCCTCTCTGGGGTGGGGACAGACCATCTCTGTATTATTGTCCCCATTCCCTTGTTCCACCTCATCTGCAACCCATCTGCAGGCCCTGGGTTTCCATACTTCTTGGCCCCGCTCTGGGTGAGAAAAGGAAAAAAAGCTCTGTTCTCTCTCTTCCAAAAAGCACATCTCTGGGCATCAGTTCCACCAGCAGTTACCTGGAAAACATGTGTCCTGCCCCACCTGGAGGCTTCTGATCCATTTCTTTCTGTGTTGGTTTGTTTGGTTCACTAAAACATGCTAACTAACAGGGTTTAGGCTGGGCTGTACTTTTTTTGGAAATAATCCACCAGCAGTTTTAATAATATTCCAACCAACAGTTTTCTGACTGGGCCCCTCAGAGCCTTGGGGTTTCCAAAAAGTCCAAACTGCCTCTACAGGCAACCAGTGGGGAGGCTGGGCAGGCAGAGCCCAGGACCTAACCACTGCCTGCCACCCACTGCCTTGTAGCTCACATGGACCAAATGTATGTGTTGAGATTCCACATAAAATCTCATCTGAAAAATAATCTACTACTACTGTTAAAAGGCTCAAAGTCATTAACCAAGTTTTTCTAGAGACTTCAGTGATGGTATCTGTTATTCTATTTCTTTTCCAAACTGTAAAATAATAACAATAGTAAACAATTGTTGAAGGCTTATTGTGTGCCAAGAGTTTGGAATATATTGTCGTATTAAAGCCTTTTTTATGTTTTTTTTTTTTTTTTTTTGCAAATGAAGACACTTTTCTGCAAATGAAGAAGCATAGAAAATGGTTAAGAAACCAGCCCAAGATCTCATAGGTAGGAAGGGTTAGAGCAAGAGCATCTTCCTGACCTTGGAATCCAAACTGCATAGTCCTTCCTGACCCCACTCACTTTCAAACACTGCTTCCGTGAGCCCCTGCTGTGTTTTGGCTTCCAGAGACATCTCCAGGTTCTTACTCCTTGGCAGAACGTAGGTAACAGACAATCCCCTTGTCCAGTGAACTCACAGGACCTTCCCCGGTCAGATTCTCATTTCCACCCACTTCTAGAGAGCTCTAATTAGCTTCCAACATCTCCTCTCCCCGCTTTCCCACTCTCCCCCATCCTCAGGGGTCACATGTCTTACTATGAAGACACCCTAGCCACCAGCAGCCTCAGGAACAAAAAAGAATAAGAGCGAGTTCATTTTGTCCTCAAAATCCCAACAAGAGCTAACGTTTGTTGTCGCTGCTGCTGTTGTTCTCCCGATTCTACTAGAGTTGGTGGGATTCCTGTTGCAGTATTGCCAAATAGAGACGTGAGCCCAGACAAGCCCAAGGAGACCAGGCCACCAGGACTCCCCCCACCTCATTCTATAGCCCATTGACACTCTCCGGGGCAGACTAGCACGTCCTGCTCCCCAGCCCACGACCGACCGTGCCATGAACATCGCAGAGCCCCCTCTCCTCAAAGTGGCCTCCAGTCTCCAGAGTGATAACACAGTCGCTTCGTTCCCTGAGCAGGAAATGAAACAACTTTGATAGGAGGACGGAAAGCGGTTCGAGTTGACAAGTGAAGTGATGTTTGAACCTTCCAAATGCAGTTGTTTGGGGGGGGGGGGGGAGGAGTGCAAGGGTGAGGGAGAAAAGAGGCAGGCGTGAAGGCTTCAGCAAGTCAGACTTCTCAGGGGAACAAAGAAGGCATTTGTCAGAGCAGAGAGCTCTGTCAATCCACCGAGAATTCAGGCAGTTCGCGCCTTGGTGAGCCCCTGCCTTCGCGAGCTGTGACCTGATTTGGAGAGGTGCCGTTCGTATTGTTTTCTGGATAAAAGCAAGCAACAGCGAAAGCTCTCCTGGATGAGGCTTTGACGTCAGGAAAAATTATCCTGACTTAGGTGACTATTTCCCCCCTTCACCCTCTCTCCCTGTACCCCAACCTTGCACCCTGCCTTCTCCCTTTCCCGTCGCAAATCTTTGGCAGAGATGCTAAATCCCAGCCCATCAACACAAGGAGACGGACAGATGTGTTTCATCACCACCTGTCCGCTGTGGGTGAGACCCCCATGTAGCACGGTCTCTGCCAGCGGCTGAGCTGGGAACGTCCCTCGGTGCCTTCTTCCATTCCAATTAAAATCCGTCCGTGTTAGCCTCCTGTTTCAAAAGGCCAGGAGAGAGCAGGGGGTTACCATAACCTGGGGCAAATGAATGGCCCTCTGCAGACCCCGTCCTATCACATAAAAGGTCAGTAATAATATGTAAGGAGAGGAGGCGAACGCTTTAAAGAAGCAAATCCTTCAAACGCTCCAGACTTAAAATCAAACGCAATGATGCAGCGTGGAAGGCAAAGAGAGTAGAGATGGCCCTGAAGTTCAAGCGTCGAGAGTCTGTGCTTCTGAGGGGCTCAGGCCTCCTGCAGCGTCAGGCTGTGTGGCTGTCCGGTGGGAAACACAAGCTTAAACGCCCCCTCCAGACAGACGCCTAAGGGGGTTTGGGGGCCATCGTGTGCTTAGGTGGCCCGAGAGAAGGACATCTCTCGGAAGCAGTGGAGCTTCGTCTCGAACTCCTCTTCGCCTTTAAAAGTGACCACAGGTCGTCTCTCCTCAGTGGAAACTCTCTTCTCGGAGGTCTTCCCACAAAGACCAATCCTTTAACCATCCTTCAACAGTTTAGAGGCATGATAAGCAGAGGTGGGAAAAAAGGGCCTGTCACTCACTTCAAATTCCTTTCAGCTTACACCCTCTAGACTCATCTACCCGAGACTGATCTTTCACCCTATTTCTGAAGTAAAATTCCTGGGGGCGCCTGGGCGGCTCAGTCAAGCGTCCGACTTCAGCTCCGGTCATGATCTCACAGTTCGTGAGTTCGAGCCCCACATCAGGCTCTGTCATGACATTGTGGAGCTTGCTTGGGGTTCTCTGTTCGCCTCTCTCTCTGCCCCTCCCCCACTTGCACGTGCTCTCGCTCTCTCTCTCTTTCTCAAAAATAAATAAACATTAAAAAAAAAAACAAAAGTCCTGGATGCTAAGGAGAAAACATCCTTCGGCAGCTTTTAGCAAAACAACCAGTATCACCAATAGAGAAGGTGGCCCCAGCCCCCACGCCGGGCCAAGTGTCCTAACCATGGGCCTCACTCATCAGCCTGTTGAAACTGAGTACAGAGATCCAAGGACAGTGCAAGAGATTCTCAGAGGAGAAATTAATATGTCCAGGCTCCCTTGGGAACCAGAGGTCCACGGTAGGAAGATGCAGGGACCTTAAACACTAGAACAGAAGGTTGTGGCCTCACTATGACTGAGGTTTAGATAGTGCTAGGCTGTGGGTCTGGTGTGGCAGGAAATAATAAAGACTCAGGGCCCCTTACCCTGAAGGCAGTTCCCCTGTGGGGAGACATTATAACTCCTTCCTGGATCCCGATGTAGGCATTTACAAGATATTTTTTCAACTACCCTTTTTGGTATAACTAAATATGGCTCTAGTGCAACAAAGGTGTCCTTTTCCGTTTGATAGCACAAGAGATGAGAGAAGCGTCAAGGGCCTCCCTTCCTCTTACTACTTCTCATTTCCTGGTCTCATTACACACCCCCTGTCGAGTCAGTGAACCTTCAGGATCAGGCCTTGGCCTTATCACATCTCTCCCAGCTTCTCCAGCTTGGCTCCTTCATTGCCCCAGCCGGCAACATGGCGCCTCCATGCTGCCAGGACAGAGCTGGGCCTCAGTGTCCAGAGTTCTCCAGCTCAACTGTGGCACTTGGAGATTCGCGTGTGTAAAATGCCTGCCTCTGGAGTTGCTTTCTGTCATGCGATATCTGGCATTTGCCTTATACTTTACATCTGTGACAGCGGGTTTATATCCATTTCCCTACTTGAATTTCATGGCACCCCTGTGATGTGTCATTATGTCCATCTTACAGGAAGGAAGTGAGGCACTAGAGAGTAACCCCCCAGCCACCTCCACAGGGAAACGCCTAGTCACCGATTGAGGCCGGCGCTTAGCTTCCCGGCTGGGTCCAGCTAGGGCCCTCTGCTGCCCTGTCCCAGACCACCCTTCCATGAGCACTTCACACCCTGCTTCCTCTAAGAAGCTTCCCTGGACCAGGCCCCGGTGCTATCTCCTCCATTTGACCATCATAGAAAGCTCATGGCATCTCTCAGTTGCCTGGTTATTCCATCACTCCCTTGTTTACTTAACTTTTCAGGTGTGCACATATATTCTTTCCAAGAAAATTATAAACAAGGTGTCTGGCATAAGCTTTATTATACCTGATCCCTTTCTCCCCTCCCCCCAACAAAACCCAATTAAGAGTGTAAGAGACATTTAACAAATACCGGCTGCCGGATGCATGAATGAATGACTTTTTAATCAAATGTAAATTAAACTGGTGTCTCATCCAAAGCAGAACTTCTTTTTGCATTAACCCCTGTGGAGCTTTCTCTGATAGCAGGAGGAGATCAGTGAGGTAGCTGGTCCTTCTGTTGCTGTTCCACGGAAGAGGACAATGGGGACGAAAGTCTGAAGGCCTCTGGCCTGGTGGATTGCCTGTAGAGTGAAGATCTGAGATTAAGATTTCCAAAAAAGAGTAACTCTTCAGAGTTCTCCATTTGGAGTAATGACAATAGGGGTCATAATGATGGGGCTGTATTAACAGCCTTGATGTTTGGGAGACATACAGAAGGCTGGGCTTCAGAATCAGACACCCTGTTGAGTTCCAGCCCCCCTGTGTACTGATTGAATGGGTGACTTCGGGCAAGTTACATGACCTCTTGTCCACAGTCCCCTGACTTGCAAAGTCAGAGGTGATGAGAGCATCCACGCCGTGGGGCTGTTAGGAGGATGAAATGATATGGTGTGTGTAAAGTGCCTAGCACTGTGTCTGACGTTTGCAGTGTGCCCAAGGTATGGTAGTGATGGTGACTACTGCCATAGACCCCCCCCCCCCAAGTAAGTTTGATCCAGGCCGCCCTCTCCTGCCTAGGCTTCTCCTCATGACCTAAGGGACGCAGCTTACTGCCCACCAACCCACAGAGACTCCAGCCCAGGTTCATTGGCCAGAGGGTGTTAATTCCACATGAAGAACTAAAAGGCCTCAGTATTTTTGATGATTATGGCTCTAGTGCAACAAAGGTGTCCTTTTCCATTTGAAAATGGAAACCTCCCAGCCTGAAGAAGTCAATCCCGCAGTTCTGAGGAACCAAAATCCCAGTTTGCCAGCGACTCCCAGAACCTTAGGTCCGTCTTACAGGAATCCTCCAGACGGATCAGATACCACATACACCTGTCTTCCTCCTGGCCGGAGTTGATAAGGCCTTGCTGTTACAACAGGGTCGACTTTCCCTTTCCGCTTCATTCTCCCCATGGCATAGTGACTCCCTCCACCTTCTTTGAAACATCTGAGTTCAAAAACATTAATTAGGGACTTCCCACGACTCTATGGAGGTGTCATGATTAGACCTATTATTACCACCCCAAATGGGAAAATTGAACATCTACTGTTTTATGAACCCTTTATCACGATTAATGCTGCCTCCAAAGCTTCCCACTTATTGGGTTCTCTGGTATAATCCTTCCTTATATGTGTTTCAAGACCTTGTACAAGTACAAATAATTTAAACTAATTAGCTTATTATCAAAAAAGGACTGAAAACAAATGGCACATGAATGAATTGTGAGGTTTCCTATGGAATTAATATCTCCCTAATACCCACAAATTTGGTAAATTCATTATGCATCTATAATCAAACCTGATGAATCCCCTAGATAATTCAGAAGTAATTATGCATGAACCGCTGCCACTTATTTTAAAGTGCTACCAAAATAAGAGATTTATCCTCAAGATCCAGTTAGACTCCAGGGTACCTAGCACTCACCTGACACGTCCTGTCACAATCAGCCATTAGAAATCACACTGCCTTTGCATCCCTTGACACCTCCCCTGACATCTGTAAAAAGCAACACAAACCTGAGAAACATTCAGTGCTTGAAACATGGAGTTGAGTTTCCCTAGGGTTTGTGTGTGAGATCTAGGGAGGGTAGAGAGGGATCCCCAGCTGGAATAGCCAGCAAGGCCCAGTAAAAACCCTGCACATCATACACGGTCACCAGTTCCCGAAAGCCATCCTTGATCCAGTCGAGGGAACTATTTTGTCCTGAAATTTCAATGTAGATTCCAGCTGTTTTCCAATACTCAACAGGATCATGATTGTAAAATCAGGGCCATGATTTTCTCAGGCCCATCCAACCAGGAAAATTTTCTACCCTTTACAATGGTTTTTTTTTTTTAAGTTTTTTTATTTTTGAGAGAGAGAGACAGAATATGAGCAGGTTGGAGGCAGAGAGAGAGAGAGAGAGAGAGTGAGAGAGAATCTGAAGCAGGCTCCAGGCTCCAAGCTGTCAGCACAGAGCCCAACACGGGGCTCGAACTCACGAACCGTAAGATCATGACCTGAGCCGAAGTCGGACACTCAACCAAATAAGCCACCTAGGTGCTTCTCTACCGGTTAAACTACCATAGCTTTTTACGTCTAGCTTTCTTAAAATAGAACTATTTTCAGATATAGCTCCTGTTTGATCCTATGTTTCTTAAAGACTAGGCCAGTGCTATTTATTACACATACTGACTATAAAAATGACAAATACTTATTAAATATGTGTGTGTTAGGCATTAATACATCAGTCAATAAAACAGACAAGTGTCTTAAGTCTTCAGAGAGTTAATGCTCTGGAGGAGGAGACAAAAAGATAACAAGTAAGCAAGATAAATATATATCAAATGGGAATTAGCACTATAGAGGAAAAAGGAGCAGGTAAACGCTATGGAGATGGGGGTACAGTGTAAGAGTGGGGTGCAGATTTTAAATAAGGTGGTCTGTCCCTGACAAGCCGATGACTGAGCATCGTCCTGAAGGAAGTGAGGAACTGGACCGTGTGCATGACTAAGGGCAGAATGTCTCAGGCAGAGGGAACATTAAGTGCAAAGGCCCTGAGGCAGGAGCATGGCTGGCATGTTTGAGGAATATCAAATAGGCCAGAGTGACTGGAGCAGAGGCAGCAAAAGGAAGAGTAGAGGATGAAGGTAAAGAGGGAACAAGGAAGCAAGACCATGTAGGGTGATGTACATCATGAAAAAGGTTTGGCTTTTAGGCTGAGATGAGAAGCCTCTGGGTGGTTTTGAACAGAGAAATGGCACCATCGGACTTCAGTTTTAAAGCATTTCCTGGACTACTGTTTTGAGAAGAGAGTGTCAAGAGGCAAGGGTAGAACCAGAGAGACCAGTGAGGAGCCTCTGGAAATAATCTAGGTGCAAGATTATCATAACTTGGCCCAGTGTTAGCAGTAGGGAGTGAGAAAGGTCAGATTCTGAGTTTACTTTGAAAAGAGTCAACAGGATTTGCTGACAGATTAGATTTTTTTTTTTTTTTTGGTAAACTTTTAGGCTCCCAGAAGAGCACCTTAAACCTAGAGGGTGCCCAGTAAATGTTTGCTGAATGAAGGGAGTAAACATGTGCATAAATGAAATATTCAAATAAGTTGGGTCTCACTTAGAGGGTTGGGGTTGAATTTGATTAGAGGAAAAAGGGCATACCTCATACAACTCAGTCTCTCTCCTGGGGCTGAGTTTCCTTACCTCGTAGAAACTCATTAAATATTTGTTGAATACGTGAATAAATGAGTTAATTAAGATAGGTGTGCAAGACCCGGGACTTTGTTCTGACTTCCAACTGAACCCCCAGCAGGTAGGTCCTGGGTCTGGGGGATTTTCTCCCCATAGCCCCTGGCAGCATTGCAGGGGTAAGTCTGGGTTGCATAATTATTGCAAAATGGTGCTGAGGCTGAGGTCTCCTTTGGACTTGCACAGGGAAGTGTCTTAAATGATCATCTGGCCTCCTGTTTGTCAGTGGTGGGAAGATGAGAAACATTTTGTAAGTGCTTAAATGTCATCATCATTACTAAATTGCTGTAGGAATAAAAATTCAGTTTATACTACTGAGGATCATTAAACCCTCTTCTAAATCTGATGCCAAAATTGAAATAATTGGCTCGTCGATGGTACAACATGGAATGTAACTGCATCGGCTGGTGGGGAAAAGTGTTGTTTCAACATGAAGAATGGAACGGGAACTTGGGTAGGTAGATTGGTTTTGTTGGCAGAGTATTGCTGTGGTGCGATCACAATTGACAGCGCACGTCATGATTAAAAATACTTGGAGCACAGATTTAGAGTTACAGGAAAATAAATGGATTTTGCAATTAAGCAAGAGTTTTTAAGTCCATTGGATTTTTCGAGGCATGGCTAAATTCTGTTTGGGGAGGTCAACTGCAGATCAAACATACCGATACTCGGCACAGGGAAGGGACTAAGTAAGAACAAAATAAATAACGAAAATAATAGATGGGGCTACAGTCCGAGAACAAAGATGTGTTTTAAATGAAAATCATTACTCACAGATGCTGGGATACAAACCCAGACGGATTCAGTGCTGACCCTAAGGTACGAGAGAGACCCACTGGGCGATCATATCGCTAACCTGTAGATGCTAATGCTGACCTGGGGAGGTGGGGGTGGGGGGGAGTGGGTTAATTAGCTGCCGGTTGTAAAGCATTATTGCTTTGCCGAGTATTATTATTTTAATAAAAGAGGCTCATGAAAACGTCTCTGGTGGTAACTCATGAGGAATCATTTTGAGGACAAGAGTACTCGTACATCATTCTGAGTGCCGCCTATGTATTTGAGTATCAACAAAAAATTTACTGTTTAAACATAAATCTCTGGAAGAAGTTGAAGTTAATTAAAAAGGTTTAACAGCATATGCATTAGTATTAGTCCTGGCCCTCTTTAGCATGGAAGGAAGGGAAGGAAATAAAACAAGGTATGTGAGGAAGCAGTCAATGTAGGCATTTAATTAAATGTGGTCCAAAGCATAAGCAAAGATACCACCTTATCTGCCATTCAGTGCAAGGAGAGAGAATGGAAGGCAGAGAATGTTCCCTGAAGAGCTATTCGTGTTTTTAATTAACAAAGGCTCTGAGAGTCCTTCCTAGATTCTTTTCTTTAGAAACCCAGGATTTCACCTTGTGCCATGATGCATTCCATTCAGATGTGGGAGGCCCCTGGCTAAGCACCATCACCCAGTTTAAGTACCTAGCCTCTGATTTATGCCCAACTGTTACTCATTGATTGGTTCATCCACACCACAAATATTTGTGGAGTTCTCACTTGGCAGGATGCATGGAGCCCTATAGACTGAGGGGACTGCCCAGATAGATGGTGCTCTCTGTTCTGCAGTGGCTCACAGTAGAATGAGAAAGACTGGCTTGTCAACCAGCAGGGCTACATGGCAAATACTAGGAGATAGATGTGTCTTCAGTATCTGGGGATCATAGATGAGAATGTTTGGGGCCCATGTAAAAACTAAATGCTTCAATTGTCCCAAGCCTGTGACCACAGGAAAACCAACTTGGGGATATTTCGTTGCTTTTGAATTCTCATGACATCAGTGTGTGTGCCTCCGTCTTCTGGTCCCAGTGTTTTCTCCTCCATAACTCCCAGCCTGCATCCCTCCTAGGCTAGCTTCAGAATATGCCTTGTTCATTCCGCTTCCTCTCACTTATTCTCTCTCCCACTATTTGGAGTGCTCTTCTCCCTTCAGTTCCTACCCCTCCTTCAAGGTGCACCCCAGGTCCACCTCTTCCATGGTGGGTAACTGGACTCTTCTTGGCAGCAAGGTGCCTCATGGGACTTGGAATGTTTGCCATTTATCAAGTGGGCTGGTCAAAGGCACCAGACTCGAGCTATATGTGGCCAGCACTACACATTGTAGCACTCGACCTATTTGGTGTCTTTATAACCTACTGATTATTACTTGTTTCGTAGGTATCCTTTGACCCTTCAACCAAAGGCTTTAATTCTTTGAAACATTTAGTAGGAAAGCGTTAAATTCATCCTGGGTATTGTTTTCTCCAGACCCTCTTTGGTTTAAGCTCTCTGCCCTAGTAATTGCATCCATTGTACCACCTCTCTGTCCTTCTCACCTCATCTACAGATGTTCTGGGCATGGCCGCGTCTTCCTCAAGGATGTGAGCAGCAAGCTCTTAGCCTTCCCCTCTCTTGGGCATCACCTCCTTCACCTTCAGTGACTTCCAGTCCTCTCAAACCCGACTCCTTCAGTTTCAAGGCTTCTCCACTCCAGTGACTTCTGTCTTTACCCTTTCTGCATCTTGAAACATACAACTCAGAGCTACTAAACACTCAGATTTTCAGTTGTCAAAATCCCTCTCTGTCCTCACCCATTTTCTCATTCCCTCTTGACCTGCTATCTGGTGTTCCCTCAGCCTTCAGTCATTGCACCCTTTCCCGTTTTCTCACTTCCCTCCCTGGCTTTCCTCAGTCTAAACCCAACGACCACAGGTTTTGCCTGAACTGCTGCAAACACTCTAGAATTCTTCACCTTTTTGCCCTTCTACCTACTTGGTTTTCCAGTCCCCTGTTCTCAGGAGCCAGGGTTCTCTGGACCCACTTCAAGCCTAACATACTAGTCCCATAAGAGTTCTTTTAGCCACTTCTCAATCATACCCTTCCCCCACACTGCCAGTCATCACCCTTGCAAGACTTCCTGCAAGATTCCTAACTCAACATCTAGAGCATAGCTTATTACCTTCTTCCAAAAACTCTTGCTTTTTCTGTGTTCCATGAACTATAGTTGGCATCATGATCTTCTCCTTTACCTCTCCCTAAATACTCAGGATCACCTTTGATCCTCCCTCTCCTTCACTCTCTACATCCCGTTGGTCACCAGCTCCTGTTAACTCTGTTTCCCTTTCCTTCATTTTTCCTATCACCAATTTTGTCAAGATTCTCATTTAAGCTCACTGAGATTATTATTACCTCCAAACTCATCTCCCTGTCTCCAATTAATTTCCCGCACAATCCTACTCTTTAATTGCCACACTGAGTTTCCTGACTCATGGCCACTCCTTTCACTAATGATTCACTGTTGCCCAAGGATCAAGCCCGTACTCTTTAGCCTAGCAATCAAGGCTTGCCCCGATATAACCTCGACCCATATTTTCAGTCTTACTTCCCGCTACTTGCCTCTCCTGGAAGTGTGGCCAGTCATTCCAATGCTTATGCTGTTCCCTCTGCCTGAAATGGCTTTTCATCTACACCTGTCAAAATTGTCTTCACCCTTCAAAATCATCACAGATACTGTCCCTCCCAACTGTTGATCTCTCTGCTGTGTTTCCCTAACATTTCTCTATTTATAATTCATTTGTTCAATGAATATCCACCAATTATCTACCATGTGTGAAGAAATTTAATATATATTATTTTATTTAATCCTCACACGAACCCTATGAGATAGGCATCATTGATGTTCTTGTTATATGAAGAAGAAAACTGAAGTTAAGTGAGTTTAAATTTCCTGCCCAGTATCACAGAGTTAGTAAGTGGTGGAGCCAGTTTTCAAGCTTAATTCCTCTGCTTTTCACATCAGCCCTGAGCTACCCTTCCTTTAGTACAGTCTGCCTTTCATTGGGTGGAGAGTAAAAAAGGGAGGGAGGGAGAGATGGAGGGAGGGAGGGAGGGAGAGAGGGAAGGAGGACCGACAAAGAGGGAGGCAGGAGAGGAGGAACGTCCAAATGCCCTTTTTTCTTTACTCTTCTAGATTGTAGGGTCTTTGAAATCAGAACCATACTTAGTTCACCTTTGAATTCTTCACTTAGAGCCTGACACAGAGGCGATGCTTGATACTTAATAAATAATAGGCATACTATTTAGAATTTTTAACATACAAAGTCATAAACCTGGAAGGGACATAAAAACACTATGTCAGTCATCCCCCTGCCTCTGAAAGACTATGACTATGCTGCTTTCTGGTCCCATTCTACCGCCATCTGTGTCATGACCCCCTAAAACCCCAATATGTCCATAACCACTTTTCCTGTCAGTTTCTCTGGACTTTTCTGAGACTTGTTGTTTGTTTATGGCCTATTCCCTGTTAGCTTGGAGATTGTGGTCACCCAAGGAAGTCAGACCTATTCTTCATAGACTGAGAGTTCATTTGGAAAAGGCAGAGGAGAGGGAGGGAATAGAAAGAGGAGGGCAGAGTTCACATTCTGTGAGTTTAGCTCAGGCTGGGCCACATGGTGGGTGATCTGCTCTCACAGAGAGGCAATTTCATCCTCCCCCTGTTCCCTGTTGGAGTCCTAAAGCAAACTCAGTGTTGTCTCCCAGGAATGCTTTGCCTGGATGGGCATAGCCATAGTATCTACAGGGAGGCTTGGCACAAACAGAGCCTCTTGCTGGTCTCAGATGAGGGAACAGTGAGAACTAATCACCAACCCCAGGGAGACCAGCACAGGGAGGATTTTGACATTGGTACTAGAAAGCAGGGAAGTATCTGTCAAAATCTGTTCCTTGACGTGCTAACAAGATTGCTGGCATTCCTTCTGTTCCTGTGGTGTATGGAGATCTTCCCCTTGCAGAGCAGCCTTTGGTTGTCCATGAATGTCCCTACAGCTGCCCACTGAGACCTGGGCTCCATCTGAAGCATCCAAGGACATCTGCACATTTCACAGGGAGACTCCTCCCCACTGGACACCTGCCTTTTGTGTAATGGAGAGAGGGCCTTTTCAGGGCCACCACTTAGAACTGCAGAATTGACACTGTAGCCCAAACAAAGAGTGGAAGCTGGGGATATGCACAACCAAGCAGGGAAACTTGTGGGGAGAAGTTCAGTGGGCATCAAATGGTTCTATATAGAATTGGACTTACTCTGAATTCTCAGATATCCTGTAAATTAATATTTAAATGGTGTCCATCATTTAAATATAGTAGATATTCTGGATATTGGGGGAGGGGGGAGAAGAAAGGAGAGAACGAGAAACAAAGAGGCTTCTGTTATGTAATAAGGAAATGGAGCTAGCTGCAAGGATGGAGTGCAGCATCATGCACTCCCAAGCTCCCCATAAGAAGCCATGAGGCCCAGGGCGCCTAGATGTCTCAGTCAGTTGAGTGTCCAACTCTTGATTTCAGCTCGAGTCATGATCAGGGATCAAACCCCATGCTGAGCATGGAGCCTGCTTGGGATTCTCTCTCTCTCTCTCTCTCTCTCTCTCTCTCTCTCTCTCTCTCTCCCTCCCCCCCCACCCCTTCTCTCCCCGGGCTCTCTCTCTCTCTCTCTCTCTCTCCCCCTTCTCTCCCGGCTCTCTCACACTTGAGCCCTCCCTCTCTCCTCTCTTCTCAAAAAAAAAAAAAAAAAAAACAGAAAAAAGAAACCAGGAGCCTCTTGTTGAGTAGAGTCTTGGTGAGATATATCCCACTGGCTGGAACTTTCTTAGCTTGCAGTCTAGGTGGGAATAGCAATTTCGTACTCTCCTACTGTTACTAACATCAAAGGTATCCCTTTACCTCAGATCTTTGTGGCCAAAACTTGTAAAACTCCACATGAGACCCTGAACCCTGATCTGATGAGAGTGGCAGAGAAAAACTTTGCAGCCACTTAGAGGCTCCTCTGAGGCAAGGCCTGGAGTAGATGTCCTGCTAAGCTTAGAAACATGAAGAGAGTGTAGCAGTCATCTGGGCAAGAACTGTGGTGGCTTGGACCAGGTGGTGGTGGAGGAAGTGGTGAGAGGTGGTTGGTCTGTGAATATATTTCAATACAACGGTCTATGTTGACAGATTGGATGTGGGCATGAAAGAAAGAGAAGAGTCAAAGACCACTCCAAGCTTTCTGACCTGAATAACTGGAAGGATAAAACCACCATCTAAAAGATGAGGAAGACAGTGAGGGGGCAGGTCTGTGGGAGAAGATCAGTTCTCTTTGTGACATGTTACACTGGAGATGCCCACCAGACATCCAAGTGGAGAGAAGAGGAATAGGTAGCTGGATATAGGAGTCTGGAGTTAAGGTGAGTGGTCCAGGCTATGGATATAAATGGGAAGGACATCAGATCAGAGCAGAGTTGGTGTTTAAAGCCATAAGACTTGAGTCTAGGCCAAGGGAAGAGATCCAAGGACAGAGCCCAGGGACGGTGCTGTAAAGGTCAAATGAAGGAGGGGAAGCCAGCAAGGAAGAGAGTTCTGTGACCTGGGAAAAATGACCAGAGTAGGGAACTCAGAAATATTGTTTCATACTTGCCTCTCTCCCGGGCTACTCCTCACATACTTAGGCATAGTCATAAATAAAAAAGGTCACTGTGGTTCACCCTGAGATTCGGAAAGAGCCTTTGTGAAATAGTATCACGTAATATGAGAGGGTGTATCTTTAAGACCAAGTTGTGTAGTTCAGACCAAGTGCTCTGGGGTGTATTATCTGACTGCTGGACCTTCTTAGCCATACTTTTCAGGTGCAGGCAGCCCAGGAGGAAAAGCTGACTTAATTCAGAGGCCAAATTCTTCCCTCAGATCTATGCATGTAATGTATGCAGGGAGCAGATTGGGATGCTTTTGATGTTGCTAATCTGAACTGACAGTCTGTTTTGCTAGTTCCAGATGAGGACGACTCTCAGTGTGTGTGTGTGTGTGTGTGTGTGTGTGTGTGTGTGTGTGTAGTGTTCAGTTAGTCTCAAAAGACTTTCCCATACCAAAGTGGGACCCTAGGACCCCCACTTCTCTGTTGTCCATGGCTATCCCTCAGGGTGTCCCAAGCCCATCTCCACTCAACAAATGATAGGAGCTCACAGGTACCACTCAGCAGCTGAAAGGAAGTGATAGTCTCAGAAAATCATAGAGCTTCTATGCCTTATTTTTTTAGTGCAGTGCGGGGGAAAATAAAACAGTAATGGCTTGGGAAGGTGGGAGATTAATTGTCTTCTCTGGGCACGTACATTTCATATTCATTGTCCCAGTACTGATCGTAATGAAGTTATTTAGTATTCATGCAGATGTCACATCAAGTTCCTCCATAGATGTTTTACTGTAATTTAGCATAAGTTAATGGATATCTATATTAAAGTGTTCCCAATTAAGCAAGCGGCCTTTCTATTCTACAGGCCAGATTGGATTGGATGGCCATGAAGTGTAAGCAAACTAAGCCTTCTCAGATCCCAGCCTCAGAGGTCAAACCTGAAATGAGTTTAGCTCCTTCTTGTGTCTATTTCACAAGAATCCTAGTGGCTCAAAAATAACTTTGTAATTGACTGATCCAGACAGATGAGTTGGAAAGTGGGTGATTGATGGGCCCAATATATTTGAACAAAATCAACACTGTGGAGAATACTAATTGCACAAATCAGGCCAGCTAGCACAGCGGACATGAGAATAGAGTCAGGATTAGCTGATCACATCTCCAGCTTGCAGAACCCTGAGACTTGTCGGCAACTGTCCTGGGATACAATTGGTGGTTGTTTAGCATCTGCCTTCTAAACTCTCCTGGATTAGAAGCTGCCACATTGGAAATGGTTTATTGAGCTCAGTGGAGGTTACTTTTCAAGGCTTAAGGGATTGGGCTCCATTAAAAAAAAATACAAACAACTTTTAAATTAGGTTTGGTCAAGCAAAGGAATTCTTTTTCCTTTATGCGTACCCAGAAGTGGAAAAAGAAAAGGACCAAAAAATTCAAACAGAAATACAAATAGCTGTCTAGACTTTCATTGGAGATAGAACTGATTCAGTCAATACATAAGGTTTCTTTTTCTTAAATGTTATCAAAAGGTCAGAGCCAGTGGCCTTTGAAGGCAAATCTCATCTGACAGAGGTGGCCCTCCAGAGCTTTAGTCTCCAGATCCATTAGCACTGAAGTGTTGCATTTCACTGGGCTTTGGGATGATTGGGGGCTGGCCAAGTCACAAACTGCAGACTTTAACAACACAGCCCAACACTGAGCGACACCAGCAGGACACATGGAGATTCCTCTCATATTACTTGAGACTCTTAACTGATCCAACAACAACATCAAAAAAAAATCATTAAATTGCATTGTCCCAGACCCTGGGGATACAGTAGTATGCAAAACAGAGCTTATATATTCTAGAAAAGGAGATGTGTAATAAATCAATATCCAAACCCTGTGCCTTCTGTCACTGGAGTTGTGGGAGACTGGATGATGCCTCAGT
This sequence comes from Herpailurus yagouaroundi, assembly GCF_014898765.1. Taxonomy (NCBI): domain Eukaryota; kingdom Metazoa; phylum Chordata; class Mammalia; order Carnivora; family Felidae; genus Herpailurus; species Herpailurus yagouaroundi. The sequence continues at coordinate 17,933,539 of NW_024412402.1, read as the reverse complement.
CACCACTTGGCTCTTCTCTTGTACCATGGTCCTCTACATTGGCAGCCTTCTCACCAAGATTCCTACACTGAGTGAATTTCAAGCCCTCAGCCTGGGCTTCCACTCACCATGACTGACCACCACAACTGGCCACCAAATGACTGCAATGATGAGAAAGTACAGAAGAAGTGAGGGCAAAATAAAGAGGATGGAATTCTCCACAGACTGTGGGGCTGTTCTCTCCAGTCCATCTAAGGCAAAATGGCTTCCCTTCATCTGAGTGTCTCCACTTTTTGCTAACATTGCTCTGTATCCAGACAGTAATTATTTGTCTTGCCTAGACTCTTTGAGCCCAGGCTGGACCCACTATAGAATATAGAACAACTCTTGTAGTCTTAAGCTTAGTTGAAAAGGAGGGTTGGTGAGACATGAAGAGTTTCTGGCTCCTAAGAAGATTGGCTTTCACTGCAACCAGAGGACAAACAAGGTTTTCCAACAACAGGAGGTGATGGAATTAAAAAGGAAATTAGTGGAACTTTGGATTCTTCAAGAACAAGCCAAGTGTTTCTAGCTCAATCTCTCTGGCATGTTTTAGGAAAATCCTGTCAAGAGGAAGTGATATTCCCTCAGTGTTCTGAGTTCCATGATTCTGAGAAGTTAATGCTGAATGCCAAAGCAAAGTCAGCTATCACTCCTGTTCTGATCTCCACATTCCCAGTACATTACAGTTCTCCCCACACTGGAGCAGGTATAGACTTTATAAAGATTCTGGACCTTATGGATCCTGGTACCACACATGTGCCAGTGAAAGGAAACTCTGTCAAGCTAAATTCTCTTCATTCCTCAATTTTAATTCAAGTGTCCCATTCTTCAGAGAAGCCATCCTCTCTGCCCACTGATTCAGATGTCTCTCCTCATGCTCCCAATGCACTCATAACATGTGTCACACTATGCAGTGATCATTGATTTACTTGTCAGTCTTCCCAGCTACCATCTGTGTGTCCCCAAAGCCCAGTGCTAGGCTTGGCACATTGTAGACACTCTGTAAATATTTATTGAATACAGAGATGGGTGAATGGATGGATGGATGGATGGATGGATGGATGGATGGATGAACAGATAGATGTTGGAGCCACTGATTATGTTTTTGGTAAGGAAAACCCTTCTCTGCATTTTTATCCTTTTTTAAGTGACCAACATTCAGGGGTAGCCAGCCTTAGGGAGAGAAATAGGTCCCCATTCTCCAAGTAGGATTTGATCAGCCCAGACACCACTAAGCCATATTTTCCTCAGGATTTAGACATGATTCATTTTTGTTCTTTTCTTCCAGCACTAAGAATTGAAATAAACCCATAGGTGGGATTTGCAAGAGGACAAGCTAGCTAAGTGTGCCTGCTGGGTTCCGAGCAAACAAGTAGGCAGAGACTTGGGCAAGAGGTTAGAAAAGAGAAGGGAGGAGGCTGACAGAGACTGACCCATCATGCTAAGCAGGAAACATGGCATCTGCAGTGAGAACATGAGGCCAAGGGCCAGAGGAGGGTAAGACAGTCTTAGCAAAGACATCCAAAGCATGCAAAAGAGAGAAGTGAGCAGAGGGTGGTTCAACATGATTCACTAATGCTGCTACTGCTAATTACTGAAATTTCTCAGTTACTCTGAAATCAGCCCATATGGAAATCAACACAGCACACCCATGAGGAAGCTCTGTTTTCCACTCCTAAAAATAGGTCCAGCTAAACATCCTACTTGAGGCTGGATCTAGGTTTTCCAGAGTACAATGAGCAGATGAGAGTGATCTTCTGAGGGATGAAGAGTGGGGTCTGAGTCATCTGAGAGAAAAAGCAAGCTCCCCACCCTACCCTCTACCCCTCCCTTGAGCAGGCTTCTGCACAGGAGGAACAAGAAGAGGAAGGAGGGAGGTAACCTAGTATTCACTAAGTACCTACCCTCCTAGGGGAAATAGGTAGGAGGTAGGTAGAAAGAGATGTGAACCTTCACATCACCTCTCCTTTTATCGCTTAGTAATGCAATGAAAAAGGTGTGATGTGCATCACTCTCAATGTACTGACAAGGACACAGACTCAATGACATCAATCAACTTGCCTAAGGTCACACAGTAAGCAGTTAAGCCAGGATTTAAATCCAAGCCTGGGCTATCTGGACTCCCACTGTGGTGTTATCCCCATACTCTGGGGAGACACAAAGAGCCCATCCCATCAGGCCAAGACCATAACCAGCAGCAAAGAAGGGATCCCAGTCAGGTACCTAGACCAAGAGAACACTAGTAAGAGAGTCCTGGTGAGGGAGCACTAGTAAGGGAGCACTGATAAGGGGTGTAGAAGCACAGCAGGGAGAAATGTTGGGTCCAGAGAGCATCACAGAAGACAAGAAGCCAATATAAGAACAAGAGGGCAGTAAGACCTGGGAGGCAGGATGAGGTGCAGATACTCAACATTCTGCAATGTGAACCCAGTATTAATACAGAGCTTCCACATAATTCATGGCTCCATCTACCTTTCCTGTTAGGGCTAATTCCAAGGTCTGGGCATTACTGGGCCCTCAAGAAAACAAGTACAGTAAGGGAGAAAAAAGAAGACAACCCATTTATAGGACACACAGGTGCTGTTTACATGCCTCCTCATTTAACCTTCCAACTCTTAGAAATGGGTATTTTCTCCATATTAAGCAAAGACAATTAGCTCAAGAATGACAATAACAATAATGGTCCACATTTATGGAGTAGTCAGTACATGCCATGCGTTGTGTCTACATATTTAACCCTGTGTCATAATTCTATGGATGTCTGAAGATAGTGCTATTTTTTTACAAATGGAAACTGAAATTTAGAATTTTATTTGATTTTTCCCAAGGTCATAAAAATAATAAGTAGCAGAACTGAGATGTATTCCCATGTCTGCCACAGGAGGGGGACTGGCTTTTGAGAGCAGAGTTTGACTCAGAGATATTCAAGTCTTATAGGAGACACATCACTTCCTACAGTAACCCCTCTCACTACCTAGAGGCCTGCTGGCCCCTCCTGTGATTTAAAAATATCCAAGTTTATTCCCCAGAATTCTTCATTATTTTCACCTTGGAAATGAGAAACAAAGGAGGATGTCTCAGAGGAGAAGGGCAGGATTTCTCTTTCACACCTCATGCCTGGGCCACACTCTGCTCTTTACAAAGTATTTTTTACACTAATTGGCTCTTTAGACTCTTACACCAACCTCATGGTAGGGAGAGCAGGTATTTCTATCCACGTTTTACAGGTGAGGAAGCTGAAGCCCAAGAGGTTTCACAGCCTAGCCAAATCTCTAGTTGGTGTCAAAGCCATGTCTTAAACCTAGGTCTGTCTGACTTTTGACCCAGAATCTCTGCTCTCTCTGCACAATCTGGCAGGGGTACCAATCCCTGTGGATACACAATGGCCAGCTGAGAGGACATCTCAGCCACCAGTCTCTTCTCCTCCAACTGTCTCCTACACCAGACCTTTGGTCACTGCTCAGCTCCCTCTCCTGTGGCCCTTGAATACACCCAACCCCCCAACCCATTTTAATGATGAAGCTTCTCTGTTCCTTAGAACCCTAATATAATCCTCAAGTCCAACCTCTATGGGAGAAGTGAGGGAAAAAAAACTGGAGATAGTGATTTGCTATGGACTAGGAGGGGCTATGCCTCTGTCTTTGAGGTTTAGAGCATCTTTTACGGTGAGGAGATTTGTTCTTTGGGCTCATTCTCAAACCCAGCATTACTCCTGATGAGTTTAGGAGCAAGTTGTCCAAAAGCTGGAATGGTCCCCACTTCCTAACTAAGTGCAGCATCTATAACTAGAAGCTGCATGAAGGGCTGTGCTGTCTTTCTTCCCTGAGTGCATAGACCCTCTCCTCTTTGCTCCCCATATTAAAATTAGCCCTTCTTGAAGACTAGAGGGGCAAGAGGCATAATAGAAAGAACAACATTGAGGGCCACCATAACCAAGAGGAGCCAGACCTGTAGCCCAGGGCTGAGGGTGGCTTTTTTGGGAAATCTGATTCTTCCCTGAACAAGGAGCAGGCTATAAATGTGGTATGAGGAGGGCTGGGTGAGGGAGAATTTTTATCCACTAAGTTTGATTGGTGGCAGCTTTGATTCCTGCCGGGTTTACTCAGGGCAAGTCTAACCAAAGATGCCTGGTTCCTGTAGTACTATTGTTAGAAGAAGGCAACCCTTAAATTCTTGGGATCCAAGAGAAAAGCCTCATTTACTACACAAAGCCCCCCCACCCAGCCTCTCTCATTCAAGTGGTTCTTCCTCTCAACTCCACAGAGTTGTTCTACCCTCCCCATTTCACCCACCCTCTGAGCCGATCACCTGCTTCACCTTGATTAGGCCCAGAGTTGTCCCAAGCATCAGGAGTGAGGCCAGATATCCATCCATAGAGGCCACCGACTGTAGTATTGTGATGAGCACAGGCTTTGGAGTGGAGACTCCTGGCTTTTTCTCTGGCCAGCTGTAAAATGGGGAGGAAGAAAAGCCACCTTCCCCAGTCAATTACTGTGAAGACTAAATGTAATAATTCATGTCAACTGCTTATTACAGAGTCTGGCACAAAGTACATGCTCAACTGGTAGATCTCACCACTCAGTAAGGGAAAGTTAAGTCAAGTCTATTCCCACCCTACCTGTTGATGGAGCAGTATAGGCAACACATAGAGTCTGCATGCAAATTGGCCTTCTACATGGGATCAGTCCAGAAAGACAGACTGTTTTCCCTTTGAACGGGAGCTTTGGAGGAAGCTAAGCCAGTTCACTAAACCAGACCTTCTGAGTAAGACAGAAGGATTCTCTTGTGGCCAGGTCTCATTCACGTGGAGTAGACTGTACTTGCTGACAAGGTGGAAGGAGACTAGAAATGGTGTCTGAACATGGACCTTGCAGCAGGAACATGCCTGAACCATGTGAAACAAATGACTATTGGACACATCCATCCCTTCAATCCTTTACAGGTCTACACTATAGATAAGTTGTCAGCACCCAAGTTCTGCCTAAATAAATATATTTGCTGGTACAAAAATGTGTACTGATGGATGATTTAAAAGGAAGACAAGATGGTGTTTAACAGCTAAGGAGTGGTATTTTAATATTTATTTATTTATTTATTTATTTATTTATTTATTTATTTTGAGAGAGAGAGAGCACAAGTGGGGGAAGGGTCAGAGAGAAAGAGAGAGAGAGAGAGAGAGAGAGCAGGAGAGGGGCAGAGAGCAAGGGAGAGAGAGAATCCCAAGCAGGCTCTGTGCTGACAGCATGGGGCTCGAACTCACAAACTGAGAACATGACCTGAGCCGAAATCAAGAGTCAGACGCTGAACCAACTGCTGCTCCTAAGAGCTAAGTAGTGATGTTTTAGAAACGTTTAGATCTCAGTATCATAGGGAAAGAAGGACCAATGAGGAGTTATATAAGTATATTCCTCACACCTATAGCTAGTATGCAGTTGAGGGGGCTGGGAGCTGTCCAGGGTTCTGACAACATCTCTGCATCCCCTGAGTGCCCAGAGCACCGGGAGCCAGAAATGAGGGGCTCAGATGAAAAACATGTTTTTCCAGAATTGTCCAGCTAGAGACAGAAGCTAGATTCAGAGGTATTTAAAAAGGTATGCAAAATAAGAAAACAGATAATTCTGCCTTTGGCAGGATGCATAGACTCTGCCACAGCACTCTAACAGTTGCCTCCCTGCATAGCGTGTATGCCAAGGTCAGCTCACACCTGTCGTGAGGTGGACAGCTGAGCTGTAGTGCACTGCCCCTGAGTGGACATACAAAAGGCTTGGGAGAAATGGAACGTGAAGAAGAAGGACATGTAAGAAAGCTTTACAAGGTCTCCCTCCAGTTTGGCCAAGGGGCCTGCATGTGGTGCTCCCACTCACTAACATTGCTTCCTTCACAGGCCCACTTTGTAGGCAGAACAGAAAAGAAGCAGCACAGGGAAAGGGGGCTGGCAGCAGGGAGGGGGGTGAGCAAGCAAGGATGCAGATAAGAAAATAAATGCTCAGTGCTGGGAGTAGGGAGAGGGGAGGGTAAGAAGGTAATCTGTGTTATTGCCAATGTGTCAGTCACAATTACTCACTAGCGAGAAAAGTAATAAAGTTACATTATTCACACATTACGTGGAACAAGCTATTCAATGCTGCCTTCCTCCCAGCCAAATATTGTGATAATTTTAGAGATCACAACTTAATTGAACAATGAATTAATAATCTCATGTGTGGACATTCTCCTTTTGTGTGTATGAACCAAAAAGCCTGAGGTTTTCTTTCCCATTCTCTGGGCCACACAGCAGTCAGTCACTGAAGCAAGACGCACACGAATTTCTCACCCCAGACCCACAGGGGCAATTCTTTCTTTGTCTGGGATTTCTTTAGCCCACAATATGAGCCCAGGTTAAATAGCCATGAGACATTGCCTGATATCACTGGTTCCCAAAATGTGTGGTCCCCAGACCAGCAGCAGCAGCACCTGGGAACCTGCTGGAAATGCAGACTCTTGGGCCTCCCAGACCTTCTGAATCAAAAACTCTGGGGTGGGGCCCAGAAATCTCTGATAGCCTTCCAGGTAATTCTGATGCCTAGTGAGATTTGAGAACTACCACTTTATATAGTCTAAGTGAGGTATGGAGCCCAGGAGGGAGGGGTTTCTGGGAGTCTGGAAAGCCAGCCTTACCCCCAAATGGCTCAAAATCAGTACGAGATGAAGAAGAAATAGAGGCATACCGCCCAGACCATGAGACCGGGAATCCGTCATCCAGGTTTTCATCCAGGATCCCCCACTTGGGAAAAATTATGTAACCTCACCTGAGCCTGCTCATCTGCAAGTAAGAATAACAATTCTTGCCACTTTGCAAGATTGTTGTGGGGATAAAATGAGCTAATGGATTTGCAAGTGCTGTGAAAGCTACAAAGTGCTACACAAAAGTAAGGGATTGTTATTATGTCAATACAGGAAAAGACTGTGACAGCCTGATATGCACTCCCTTCAGCTACAGATGCAAATCATCTCAGGGTGAATTGGCTCCACCTGCACCTGCCCCCTCCTCCCCTTCTCTCTCAAGACTTCTCATCTCTCTTTGTACACACACAGTGATACCTGCTCCGAGCACAGCCGATGGAAGTGTGGTTTGGGGAAGAAGGAGAGAGAATCTGCCCAGGACCTTTTACTTCTATATAGGAACAATTTCAGATTGTCTGCAAATAGAAACATCATGCTGGGATTTGAGAGGACAAGTTCCAGTGTCTTACTACCTGCTTCAAACCCTGGCTCCAACACTCACCAGCTGTGTGGCCCTCAGCAAGCCACCCCTGACACCTGTTTCCTCCTGTGTAGAATGGCAGTGAGAAAAGAACATACCTAATAGAGGTATGTGAGTATTGAATAACATAATGTTCGCAAATTCAGGCACCTGGAGGTTGCTCAATAGCAAAAGAATAAATGAATAAGCAGATGAACGAATATTGATTGAATGTACAGACACCTGAATGAAGAGTATGGATGAAGTAGCTGCTGTGGCATTGTGGACAAGAAGAGAGGTTCAATTCCACATTTTGGTGTGGGGAGTACTGGGCAGGGTGGAAGCTAACATTTTAGGCAGGACACATCAAGGAGAAAGTGCCTATCTCTCTGCCAGTCGGTCAGGGAACTCCACTAGGAGAAGTGGAACAGAAAGAGACGGATGTTGAGGGATGAGCAGACCCACAGTGCAGCCAGTCACAGCATCAGAGCAGGGACAGGTTCACCTTGTCAGGCTACTGTGGATGCTGGAGTAACCTGAGTCCAGGCCTTGTGGCATTGAGAACACCAACCCAAATCACCGAACGAAAGGGTCAGTCAGGAGTCAAAGATGAGCCCCTTTGCTGAGGGCGGGGCATGCTTTTAAAAGTTCAAGGTCCTGGAATGGGACACCTGTAGGAGGCCATCAATCAGCTAAACCAAGATCAGAAACCCTACTCAGGGGCTGGCTCCAGAGAGAGGTAGGGAGGTAAACCGATCACTTCATGAGAAGAGTCCTAGAAGCCTGGCCTTATAAGAGGCTCCATCTCAATAGAGTCTTTTCTACCCTGAGGTCAATGCTCTTACTCACTTCCTCGCAGAATCCTTGAGATCAGTCTTCACAGTCAACAGGGAGCAAACTAAAGAGAAAAGGAGCGAGAGAGGGAGAGGTTCTCACCAATTTCTAGAACACCTGCTTCAGTTCTTTCCCAAGTGTTAGTAAGCCAGAGCATGCCCCTCAAATTCCTGTCAAGTGACATAAATGCTCTAGCCGTACCCATAAACAAGAATAGCACCATAGTCTGCATAAAGCATTCTGGGGAGGAATGAGCCCCAATCCCACCTCACCCCCAACATACACACACACAAGGCTTCTGCTTCACCCTACAAAGACCTGTGGATCAGTTTGAGGCCTCTTACTGGGTCCTAGGGAGCAGACTCACCAGGGCCTTTCCAAAACCAATTCGCCTACCTGGAAATGGGGCCCTTTATCACCAATAAGACCTTGAATTCTGCTCCACATCAAAGCTGGCATCCCAGGAAAAAGCTGAAGCAAACATGATAATTCTAACGAAAGGGAGTGGCCCGGAAGGGAAGTGATTCTATCAGGATCCTGGGAGGAAACAGATGACACACTCCATCTGTTCCTTTATTAATAAAGTTATTAAAGTTTATTTTTAAAGCGCTTTAATAATAAATAATACTAAAGTTTATTAATAAAGTCCTTTATTAATAAAGGAACTGTTTCCGAAGTCGTGCTCAGGGACTACACAAGGAACGATAGAGTACTCTAGGGCTAGAAAGAGAGGCAGACCTTACTACCCTATGCTTGCAGGGGGGAGGGAAGGGAGTGGTTAATAGAACCAGGAAGGAGAGCATCTCATAAGGTAATCTCCTTAACAAGAAATTGTGAACTTCAGTCGACAGACAGACCATCCCCCCATGATCCCCCAAAGAAAGATTCACTGGAATAAATAGTCTAGCCTCATTGTCTTGCTTCCCTCCAGTGTCCCGCCAAGGCCTCCTCATTGGCCAGATCCCATCCAAAGCCTATGGCAAGGAATCGTACTGATGAAGTCCACACAGTTCAGATTCCCAGGGCACAGGGCAGGGTGGATGGATCTGGAGAAGCAAACAGGAGGTATTTGCCAGCACAGCACCCTTTCCACTCCTAGAGGAAGCAGTGCAAACAAAGCCTTTTTCTCGCAGCTGCTTTTGCTTCCCACTCACTTTAGCCATTTGGAAAGAAAAGTGTCATGAGAGGCCCAAGAAACACCCCTTTGGCCCGGAAGTCCCTCAGCTGGTCCCCCCCAGCCCTCACCCCAGAGCTTCACCCCAGAAAGCTCAGGAGGCTGGCAGCTGCCACTTATTCATGAGCTCTTTGGATCCCCACTGTGCTTCCTGGGGTACAGACATCTGCTTGGCTCCAGGCAGCATAGTGAACTCCTGGTTTCCCCCACCCATGTGTGCACAGCCATTGTCAAACCACCACTGTCAAAACACAGTGGACCCATGCTAAAGAGGAGCTCTAAATCCCTCAGAGAGCAACCTAGTCAAAGGCAATAGGAGACGCTCTCCTTTTGTACGGGCCTGGTCCAGAAATAAGAAATATGCACCGCGGGGGGGCGGGGGGGGGGGTTGGAGACAAAGGAGAGGAAAGGGGAAACCGAAAAGGCATTCTAATTAAAATCTTCAGCTCGCTCGCATTCCATGGCTAGTCATTCCTGGCTCCATTCATCAGGATATGCCCCGTAAATGCTCATTATGAAAGATTCACAGGTTGGATGCCTCTGCTGGGTTGGGAAAGCCGGCCTCCGTGCCACAACCAGACACTTTCGTGACCTCCGCAGTTGCTCTGACTTTATCCAGGACAGACCCTATCAGGGAGCCAGGGCTGGGGGCAGGCAACTGGCACCAGATTACAGGCTGGACTCAGGGAATCTAAAGTCTGGAAGAAGACAGAGTGCTCAGTGTTACTGTCCCACTATAGGGGGAGAGGATGGCAATCCAATTTCCATTTTCTGATAGGGACAGACAAAGCGGAAACAAATATGCACTGCCCCAAGGGACATGTAGATTAGACCTCAGAAGGACTATAGGAAAGCCAAAACTAGAACAAATTGTTGAAAAAAATCATGAGACCACCCACCATTGCTGTGAGAGCTGCAAGAAGGAGATATACTGCTTTTCCTGTTCAACAGACTTTGACCAACTGCCAACTATGTGCTCTCAGGATACAGAGTCTAGACCTCAAAATCAAGGGGTAGGGGGTGGGCTAAGTATGTCCACAAAGTCACTGGAAGGTGGACTTTCCCACAGAGCCCAGGGTAGCCAAAGGAAAGAGAGCATTTCCTTCTGGGACTTTCTCATGTTTCTTCTTATGGAGAAGGTGAGGTGGGTGGGGCCTCCAAGGAGGGAGGGGGTTTGGTAGGCTTCAAGAGGGAAGAGCAAGGGCTTGATATATTGAGCAATGAGATGATACAGGCAGGAGGCCCTGGAAAGATATGTGAGGTACGTCCAGAGAAATACCATAGGCCTGATCTTGCCTGAACAAAGGATGCTCCCCCAGAGCCCCAAATTAGAACCGTGCTTTAAACTTGTTATTTCATAGTATTTAGGGCTTTTACCCTTCAGAATGTCTGTTTTCTCACTAGAGCCACTCGGCAAGCCCACGAGGTAGGTTGGGCTGGGATAGAGCTTTGGCTTGTCCATCTGGGCTGTTACAACGACTTACCGTAGACCATGTGGATTTAGCAACAGAGATGGTTCTGGAGGCTGGAAGTCTGAGATGAGGGTGCCTGCATGGTTGGATTCGCAGTGAGGACCCTCCCTCTTCACGTGGCCTTTCCTTCGTGTGTGCAGAAAGAGGGATCTTGTTTTTCTTAAGCCCAGCGTGGAGCTCCACTTCGTGAGCTTATCTGAACCTACTCTTCTCCCCAACTCCCACCTCTGATACCACCACATTGGGAGTTAGGGCTTTGACATATGGACGGAGGGGGACACCTAGCCCTGCTGGGTGGTGGGAGAGACAGACTGGGGAAACAGGCCTCCCAGTTCCCGGCCCAGTATTCTGACTACAGCGCCACCCCCCATCCTGTCACACACCAAGGAAAGAAGCCCACTGGGCCCTGTGAGTTCTCTCTGAACATCTGACATCCCTCTCAGCCTGCCAACACCCCTCTCCACAAAGAGCATCCCTCCCCCTCCGCCCTGCTGCCTGCACCATCTCCCTTCTCTCGAGCTAATGAGGCAGCAGGCCCCACACAGGGTCCCAGTGACAGCTGCTAGGAACATGTTTACTGAAGCCAACCGCTGGACCTGACAAGACGTGTTAATTAGGAGATGATGTACTGTAGTAGGACACGTCGGCCACATGGCAGCCGGACGGGCAGCGTCAGTCACCATGGAGCCAGGGAGGCTGCCATGACATTCTTAATTAAGGAGAAGCTTGTCCTCCTCACCAGGTGACAGCCCCAGACTGGGTGAAGACAGTAGCACTGGTTGTCCCAGTACGGGCCACCCTGAAGCCTGCCCCGCAATGATAAGGTTTGGCTAGAGGGCTGCCTGTGGGAACAGAGGTGAGCTAACAGTGCTTCTGCATGGCTTTCAAGGTCCTTCGCAACCTGGCCTCAACCTACTTCTCCTTCCCCATAGCCCCCGGCGATTCCAAGCATCGTGCCCCATCACCTTTCCCAAACAGGCCCGTTCACACTTCTGTGAACTCATTCACAGGCCTGAAATTCCTTTCTCTCTACCTCCTTCTCCTTATATGGAAATACATATACAAGTTAAAAGTTCAGCTCAAATGCTGCCTTCTTATGAAAGCTTTCCCTCATTCCTCCATACACGCATCTACACACACACACACACACACACACACACACACCTTCCTTTGAGGGTGGGTTCAAAATTTTGCTATTCTTTAGTTATATTTACCATGTTAGCACACACCAGTACAGCAGTCCCAGGGTGAGTACTGAGACATTTTTATACTGACTGGTAAAGAGTGACTATTCCAGGCCCCCCGAACCCAACATGCTTCGACTATTCCCAGACCTTGCTTGAAGATACCCTCTACTGTCCAGCACCTAAAGAGTTATGCTGGCCGTAAAAGACCCCTCTTTGATTGGCCAATGCACATGCCATGGCAGTGACTGAATATTTGAATATCAACCTTGCTCATCAGTCTAGTATCTATCAAAGTAGAGTGTGCTGTTTCCTCTGTTAGAATGTCAGCCTCTGTTCCCCAAGGAGCCTATGGTTGTACATTAAGCTCAGGCCCGTTGATTTCAAATAACTTGGTAGTAGGGGCGCCTGGGTGGCTCAGTTGGTTGAGCGTCTGACTTCAGCTCAGGTCATGATCAGGTTTGTGAGTTCGAGCCCCTCGTCGGGCTCTGTGCTAACAGCTCAGAGCCTGGAGCCTGCTTCGGATTCTGTGTCTCCCTCTCTCTTTGTCCCTCCCATGCTCATGCTCTATCTCTCTCTGTCTCTCAATAATAAATAAACGTTAAAAAAATTTTTTTAAAGAACTTTGTAGTAAAAGGGCACACCCCACCGAGACCCCCATATGATGCTGAGTTAAGGCACTGCTTGTCTGCCTTCTAAGTCTCCATCCTCTGAGGCTCCATCCTGGACCCAGGACTATAGAAATGTGTTTCACAGGGCCAGTGTATGCTCCCTAACCCTTACTGACATTTTCTGCCCCAATTTCCTATTCCAATATACATTACCCTACTCATTGAATGAGCACATTGAGTACACCTACTGTGTGCCAAGAAGTAGAATGCAGAAACGAAAAAGGCACAACCCCTCACCACAGAAATTCACATTGTGATGGACGTAGATAAGAAAACACGTGAAGACAGCACAGCAAAAAGGCTGTTATAATGCAGATACAAGAAAGGATGAGCCCTGTTCTGTGAGATCTCAGAGGAGGATCTGGTCCTCAGTACACAGAAGAGACGGGGTGGTTCTCAGGGGCGGGATGGTACTGGCTGTTTTTAAGGATGGATAGAAGTTTCCCAAGTAGTTAAGTGGGGGAAAGCCGTTGAAGTTAGAATTACACATATAAAATGTGCAGTGGTTAAGAGGGCATAGGATGGTCAGCAATGTCCGGACTGGCTGGGAACAGGTGGGGCAGGACATCAAACTGAAGATGGGAAGGGACTGTCCTCTGAAGATCATGCCAAGGAGTTTACCCTGTCAGCAGAGAGGGGCTGATGGAGGTCTTTATGCCAGAAGTGACAAGATCAGATTGTCTTGTAGCAAGATAACCTGAGTGGCAGTACGGAGACTGAATTGGAATGGAGGAAAGACCGGGCAGCCTGCAGAATTTGACTGAAATGGGTTTTGTTTGTAATTGATTTCTTACAATTACTAACCCTGAGGTTTTTACAGAGCTTTGGGGGAAGGAAATGTCACTTGTTTCAGGTCAGGTCATATGTTCAAAGAGTTTTCAGAGATCCTGTCTAAAGGTGACTGGGAATAGACCTGGATTCTAGCCTAGTCCATGACTTACCTCGCTCGGTGACCTTGAGGAAGAAAATTAATCTCTCTGGAAGAAGTCACTAGAATCATGCACTAAAGTAGTCCTACGCTCAGCTCAAGCAGGGTACAGGGGAGGAGATGTTTTCCAGGGCCCACGAGCGTAGGACCAGAGGAGTGATTTTTATTTAAAGGAGGGAGGGGAAATTCGCCCTCTCCTCTGCAACAGGGCAGGGTCTGACTTCCCAGGGCCTGGCAAGCTCTTGTGATAAGAGTGTAGGTTGCTCCTGCTTTCTGATAATCAGGCACCTTTGTGATGAGTCCCTAGGAAATGCTGTCAACAGTCACCTCTGCTTCGACCACCCCCACCCTGCCCCACCCCGGCGCCCACAATCCTTAGCTTGGTAGGTCTTGAAAAACTACAGGCTACCTTGCTAAGCCCAGGGTCAGTATCCAAGGGCCCCTGCCAGCAGCCCCATCCTCACAGTTGGCCTCAAGTCAAGCATCTTGAGGTCGCCCTGCATTACATCATGACACATGTTATTGATGCTTGGGAATTACTCAGCCCTTTGAAAAATCACAGCCACAATATTTGTCTCCATTAACATCCATGGCAGCACTTCAGTGAATCAATAGGATACTTAATGCTGAATTACACGACAGGCCCAGGCAGCCTGCCTCTTCGGAGTGTAATCTGTCAGGTGAATAACATGGGAGAGTGTTCCAAGCCCACAGTGAAGGTACCCGGACTGGAAAGGGGAGACCCGGATTTTTACGCCAGTATAAATGTGCGTTTGTTTACCTGCTAGAAATGAACCACAACTTCTTGGGCTTTTCCAATTATAATTGCTTTTTAAGCACCTGATGTTGCTTTCTTCATCTTTCTGGTGTAAATGATTCATGCTTCATGGTCTGAGACAGATCTGGGGTTTTGGTGTTTTTCCTAGTGGAAATCAGAGGAGAAGAAAAGAATAATCTGTTTAGTGAGAATAACAGATGATCCCAGCTGCACAAACTTATCACCATTCTGTGACCCTCCTATCTTTCATTCTGGCTTTTTCCCTTTACGTGTCCTTGTCCTTCGTTCCTATTGATTTGACCCAAAATGCCATTTTCCTTGTTAGTAGCCTGACCTGTCCTCCGGGGATCTCAAAGCACTAAATCAACATCCATTGCCAGCAAGGATGGTCCCTTCTTTAACCAGGCCACAGGTGAGAAAGCAGCCATTGCAGATAAAGAAGAAACTAGGCCTTCTGGCCTCCTCATGTGAGCTTCTGTCTCTCTGATTCTGACCAGTTCAAGCATTATTTACTGAATTCAGACAGCTTCTCCCTATTACTTTCTCAATGGACTCAAATATCTACCTGTCAGCCCCTTGAGAACTAGTGAGGGGTGGGGGTAGGGGGGAGCCATAACTTATTGCTGGGTCCAACACAGGACCAAATACATGGAAAAGGACTTTTCTGGTTGGTTTGTTCATTTTCTTGAGGACCTAGAATTTCACTGTATGTCTTTATTTTCCAGCTTGACATTTAGTTGGTGCATTTCTCCTTACCTCCTTTGGCCGGTCTGTTATTTTAAGGAAACAAAAGAGGATGCCCTGCACACCCCTAGATCTGACGCCAAGGATCCTCTCTTCCCTTGCTGGCCCATCTTCTGAAGCCCCTTTTACCTTCCTCATCACTCTTGGCTAATTTCTCTTCCTTCTTCATCATTCAAGATTCACATAGATGCTTTTCTGATTATTCCAACGGCTATAAAATCTCTTCAGTACATCAGGCAGTCAACATCAAAAAATTCCAACATAGTCTCTTCCTTCAAAGACCTTGGAATCGTAGTGAAGTAGCAACAAGCTGAGAAAAGCACATTGGAGCCGATGCCCATGAGATGCACGGGAACTAAGAATCCACCCCCCTCCTTGATCCACTTGTGCATAATCCATCCTGAGACCATTTGCTGCTCCAGTGCCACTCCCCAGGGGGCTTCCCTCATGCACCGTTAAGGAGGGACATGATTTCCGGTGAGGCAGAGACTGCGCATGTGCAGGGGCCCTTGGCTTCCCTTTTAAAGGACATGTTGGTGTGTCTTCCCCCCCGCCTTGTAGGTGTGTTTAGGAGAGGGAAAGAGCAAGAAAGCTGTCCTGCTAGCGGGTTTTGGCTATGTCACCGTGGACAAATGACTGCCTTTTTCTGTTACCTTACCTCTAATTCTAAAATGGAACCAAAGGTTGTCAGGAAGATCAAATGACATAATTAGTGGGTAATACTTTGTAAACTATAAATGTTGTATGAATGTAATTAATTAAGAGCCTGGACTCTGGAAGTCAGATTGCCCGGGTTAGAATTCTGGATCCAGCACTCCCTAGTTGTATGAACTTGTGCAAAATACCCTTTCAGTGCCTCAGTTTCTTCATTGTAAAATGGGGACCCAAATACCATCTGCCTTGTGAGATCTGTTGTAAGGATTAAAAGAATGAATACAGATAAAGTATTTAGAACCGTGTCTGGCATGCAGTTAGCATATAAAAAACGTGGCTGTTGGGGCGCCTGGGTGGCTCAGTCGGTTAAGCGTCCGACTTTGGCTCAGGTACGATCTCGTGGTCCGTGAGTTCAAGCCCTGTGTCGGGCTCTGTGCTGACTGCTCACAGCCTGGAGCCTGTTTCAGATTTTCTGTCTCCCTCTCTCTCTGACCCTCCCCCATTCATGCTCTGTCTCAAAAATAAATAAACGTTTAAAAAAATTTAAAAAATAGGGGCGCCTGGGTGGCTCAGTCGGTTAAGCGGCCGACTTCGGCTCAGGTCATGATCTCGCGGTCTGTGAGTTCGAGCCCGGCGTCAGGCTCTGTGCTGACAGCTCAGAGCCTGGAGCCTGTTTCAGATTCTGTGTCTCCCTCTCTCTGACCCTCCCCTGTTCATGCTCTGTCTCAAAAATAAATACACGTTTAAAAAAATTAAAAAAAATAAAATAAAATAAAAAATAAAAATAAAAAATGTGGCTGTTGTGATTATTTCTTACTTCCAGAATTTGAGGTCCTGGGCATCAAGGAGGTAGCCTCCCCTCAAGCGCAATGAAGTTGCCAACTTAATTGCCTTGGTACCTGATGGCAGCACGTGACATCTGGCTGTGATCACAGGGGCATCTGATTGCTGCCCTAATGGAGGGGTTATCAGTAGCTGCCCTCCCTCCAGAGGGAACAGCAGCTTCATCGCTTCAGAGTCAGAGCAAGCTACTGCCTTCCCGCCCGCAGCAAAACCTTTGTCCAGAGAATAGATACTCAAAGTTCAGCGTGTGATAAAAATGGGTCACCATTTTCAACAGCATCAGAAGGCACCTTTAAGAAGAGCAATTAAAACAGTACCCACAGGGGCAATGACTTTCTTGAAGAACACGAAGTTCTCCACTGGAGAGTCTAGCATGTGAACAGTTACTGTCTGCAAAGTACTTGGAAGATACCGTAAGAGCCACAAACCCCAAGAGTGATTGGCAACTATAGCAAAATAGTGACATAAATGCAAACCCAGATACCTTCTCTAACCTGCGCTTGGGCCCCGTCCCCACACCTACCAGTGCCCAGCCATCCCATGCACAGTACCTCAGAGCTGTCCACTCCAGAAATAACAAAACGGACAGCCCCAGGGACTGCCAACTACTTCCCTCGCCCCTGGGTCCCCAAGTCTGTCAACAGCCAAAAATGAGCATTTTTCACCCATGGTGGACAAGATAATTATCTTCGTAAGGTTTGAGAAACGTGATGATGTATCTCATTTTATACAGCACATTAAGGTTAGAATTTAGTGCAAGGCAGTAAAACAAATCTAAAAATATAAGGTAACATAGTAAAATCAATAGGGATTATTAGGAGCAAAGTGTTGCATCTGAAGCGATAAAGCCTTGGAAATGCAAGAAAACAATGTTCTAGTAAAACTGTAATAAATGAGTATGATTTAATCACTTGGCAAATAACTCGGTATTTCGATGGGTTTTATAGTTTTGTGGTGTAAAAAAAGAAATGCGCATTAGGGATTCATCCAACATGGTTCTTACAAAGAGTACATCCAAGAGTAGTATCATTTTGGCAATTTATGCTTTTAAATAATAGTATATTATTTTCTACGTAGATCTACTTTTTAAGCCTCTCACATGCTTTTAAGATTTCACTTGCCATTACACCATCATTCTGCAGATTCAAGCCTTTGAGCATACAAAATTATATTATTCATTACCTTCTCCCACTTCATAGAACAGGCAGGCTTGGGAATTCCTAGAGGACCTTGATTTTCCTGTTTTTCCTTTAGCTGGGTACTAATTCCAAATGTTGGTTTAGAAACTAGGAAGCCATTTTACTTGAAGTTCACATCACCTATTTAAATAACCCAAATCAAAAGGGGCTCTCCCTATCCCCGACTCAGAGCTGTTCCAAATAGTCAAATGAAGATTGAACTCTTGATTTAAGTAGCTACATCTTGGCAGTAATTAACATGTACATCAAATACTTTTTTTCCCCTTTGATATGATATGGTACTAGAATTTAAACCCTGATGATGGGGCCAAAATTAACTGCAATGGGAAATGAATAATAATTCTTTCAAGATGACTTTGCCCTTTGCATGAGCTCACATTCAAGCCCTTTACCAGACTCTGTGCTCTGCTCTTAAGAAATCTGCAAGCCAGGCATACGGGTCAGTTCCAAAGATCTATGAGTCCAGGGGAAAAAAAAAAAAGAACCCTTGGCCCCATGCCCATTTCTTTATATGTTCTCAATCTGTCCATTGGACACAGCCTTCCTCGCTAGTCTCTTCTCTAAGAAAAAAGTAGAGCTTGTCTTCTCTGGGTGTGGATGATTTATAAGAAGCTAGAGAAGGAATTTAAAGTGGGGTGTGAGGCAGGAAGAAGAGATCAAGAGACCTGTAAAAGGCATTTGAAGCAGGCAGGAAGAGAATGAATGTAGGACTAGAGGAGAGGCTAATTGTAGTTTCTCCTTAGTGTCAAAATCCCTCGATTTAACTTTTTAAAACAGGGGTTCTCTATTTTTGAGGTGACCAACACTTGAGACTTGAAAGTGTTTCTTCCCAGAAATGCATATGTGTGTGCACATACATACACCATCGTGAATGAGGTGGGTGGACCCCATCCATGGACCCAGAAGCCTCACGTAAAGAGCTACTGCCCCTTACACATTTGGTCTACTACTCTTTGTTAGTGGATGCCCATGGAATTAATAGTCCCTCTGAATCCTGGGCTGGTCTAATGGATGTTTAATCCTGGGTACCACATTTTTAAGAGGATCTGGACAAAGAAGAGACTAGTGAATGAGGAATGATCGAGATGGTGGCAAGTCTAGAATCCAAGCAACAATTGAAATAACAGGGGAAGTGTAGCACTGAACGCAAATGTGATAGCTGATAAAAATTTGAAGAGGGAGGGAGCCTCAACTGGGGGTTTTGTTCTAGTTCTTAGTATAAGAGTCATTACTAGAAAAACCACGTTTGGTCAGTAGGAGAAGGAATCATCTTCCCAACAATTAGAAGCACCTCTTTGCAAACTGATCTTCACAGAGCATCTTTCTAAATTATGAATCAGATCATGTCACTTCCCCATTTAGACCCACTCAATGGCTTCCCACCACTTAGGACAAAAGCCCAAGTCCCCCACTATGGTGGGTGGGCCCTAGACCATCTGGCCTCGGCCTTCCTCTCCAACCTCCACTCCTTCCATCCCCCTCCTACTTGATTTTTCTCCAGGCCGTTGGCCTTCTTTAATGTGACAAACTCGGGTTCACCTCAAAGTCTTGCCGTCTCCTGGTTGCTCTGCTCCAAATGCCCTCCCCTAGACGTTTGGAGGGTGAATGCTTCTTCTCACTGCAGTCTCCGCTCAGCCGTCGACTCTTTAGCAAGGTCTTCCCTGACTGTCCAACCTAAAGTGGTCCCCACGCCCCGGCCCTCTCTGCTGCTCTGTTCCATCACTTCCGATACATTTATCGCCACCTGAAACTCATGTTTATTTACTTTTTAAATTTCTGATCCTAGCTCCGCCAAGTAGAAATCAAGATTCATGAGAAGCGGGCCCTTATCTGGCTTGCTGGCTTCCAGAATAGTGCCTGATACATCTTAGACATTTATTAGGTATTCCTGAATATCTAATGAAACGGAAACTTCTACCCCCACGGGGTAATTAACGAGACTTCCACCAGGAGAGGCGGGCAGATCAAGTCACAGCCCTTCTCAGGGATGCTCTGGGAAGGATCCTTCCACTGGGTAGGTAAATTGAGCCAAACTCTAGATTTTAGTTCTGACATTTGCATATTTCACAGCCTCAAGCCGCCGACTGGGAAGAGCACGAGGTCTTAAGTCAGACAGGCCTGGGTTTAAATCTCAGTTTTGCTGCTTATTCGTGGTGGACGACTCTGGGTACGTCAGTTCATCTCTCTGGGTTTCAGAACTCCTCATCCAAAAACTGGGAATAAAAATACCTGTCTCTCTGGGTTGTGAGGATATTCAAAAGGATACCATGTGTAATGTACCTAACACAGTGCCACACATCTAGTAGGGATTCCACAATGGCAGTGCTACTTACACATCGTCATTTGCTCGACAACCCATAAACATTCGGTAAGAAGGCTGATTTGTGGGCAATATTCAAGCTAGAAGAATTTTTAGAGGGGATTTTCGTTTCCTGAGAAAATGATATGCCTCTGCAAATAAGTTTTAAAAGCAGCTAAGTGTAAATTCTGAAAAACAGAAATCAAAATGAATGCCCAGCCTTGTATTTCTGTTCTAAATATCAGCTTACCCATGCCCTAGACAAAGCTCTGGACTCCTCTGTAGTAAATCTGGGGCTCCTCCTCCTCCCTCAGAGTTAAATGAGAGAAGGGAACCATGTTCCTTCAGTGACCTGCCATCTAATTTCTCGGCATGCCCACCGACCACATCTGTGTCTATTTGGTGATGAGAGCAGCTTTCTATCCTGCAGGTGCCCCGGGACTGTGGCCTCTGCCTGGCTGGGCTAGGAGGACCTCCTCCCAGGGCTCACTGGGAAAATCCATGGGGCTATTAGCCTGTGAGAGCCTCCTCAGATAGCACCCTCCCAAATCTCCAGCTTTTGTCCGGGCTGCCTTGAGTGGACCTCGTCTGGAAGAGAGTATGATATAGTGGAATGAACACAAGGGTTTAAGTCACGTGAAGATGAGACTCTCTCACTCTTATTTGTAATTTAATCTTCAAACCCCTCTGAGCCTCAGTTTTGTCATCCATATAATGGCAATCCTATCACCTATCCCAACCATTTATGATTGGCCGCTAGTGGGATAGCGTGTCTTTGGCTCCAGATTCTCAAACGTTCACTCCCTTCCCTGTCCTTACCATCTCATCACCGCCAACTCCTGGCCCCTCCAGAGAAGGAGTTTCTGGGACACCTCTGTGCCCAGCCGGTCTACCAGGAAGGTCACCACTGCATCTTACCAAACTCCCTCTTTCTGCGTGCGGCTTGAGGTTGGCCACGCGAAAGAAGGCCACAAGCTTTAACGCAGCACACATTGTGTTAAGAAGTCCCCAGTCTTGGGGCACTTGGGTGGCTCAGTGGGTTAAGCCTCCGACTCTTGGTTTCAGCTCAGGTCACGATCTCATGGTTTCTGAGTTCAAGCCCCACCTGGGGCTCCATGCCGACAGCACGGAGCCTGCTTGGGATTCTCGCTCTCCCGCTTTCTCTTCCCCTCCCTCTTTGTCTTTCCCAAAGTAAATAAATAAATCAACTTCTGGGGAAAAAAAAAAGTCGTTAAAGAAGTCCCCAGCCTCACCATCTCTTCCTTCCCCTCCCCCATCTCCCCCCCTCCCCCGTGCTAGCTCCTCTCCCACCCATTCTCCCAAGCCTCCATCTCCTGTAGCCTTCCACTAATTGGCAATGTCACCTCAGGAATATTGTTCCTGTGCCTTTAGCTGCACCATCACTCTGATGGCAGACTTCCTTGGAGCCCTCCCTCCTTCATCAGCTGCTTCCACCCTCTGCCTTCCACCCTGAGCCATGTGGCTACGCAATCACAGAGAGGCTAACACAATGTCTCACGGCCAAAGCAGCCGTGCGTCTTGCCCCCACACACCCAGACGCCACTCCCCATTCTGCCCTGTTGCCAGGAGCACGCAGAGGAGTCTGCTCCCCTGACACGTGACGATGGGGTTTGTTGAGGAGAGCAGGCAGGTGGCAGAGGAGACCACAATGACTTGCAGCCACCGAGGGAACAGCTCCATGCGGGGCCCGTGTGGCCAAAGGGAGTGAGGCTCTGCCTCTGGACCAAGCCAAAACCTTGCCTGCTGGTAGGGGCTGATGGGAGCAGTTACCAGGTGACCCAAGACTTCAGAAATCTGCCCAGCTCTTGGAGTTGTCATCATCAGGGTCCATTCTAACTGGGTCCATACTCAGCCATGGCAGAACCAGGTCACTTCAACCTGAATACCTCTGGGGTTGGGGAGCCCTCTACCTCCATAGGCAGCCCACTCCGGGCCCTGGCAGACAGGGCAGCACAACAGGAGCACAGGTTGTAGGGGCGCCTGGGTGGCTCAATCAGTAGAGTGTCTGACTCTTGATTTTGGCTCAGGTCATGATCTCAAGATTGTAAGGTTGAGCCCCACATGGGGCTCCATGCAGAGCATGGAGCCTGCTTAAGATTCTCTCTCTCTCCCTGTCTCTCTCTGTCCCTCCCCTGTTCATTCTCATTCTCTCTCTCTCTCTCTCTCAAAAAAAAAGAAGGAGCGCAGGTTTTAAGTCAGACAGGCTTGAGTTCACAGCCCACCTCTGCTACGTACTAGCTGCGATTTTGTACGTTTTGCATGTAACCTCCCTGGTTGGAAATCTCTGGTTTCCTTAACTGTAGAATGCGGCAGTAAATATACCCACCTCTTAAAGCATTGGAAGGGTCAAAGGAAATAAGCAAAGAAAGTGCTTTGCATAATGGGCATTAATAACAATCGTAGAAATGACCATAAACATTTGTTGAGGACTACGTCAGGAACTGGATTAGGTACAAGGGCCACAGAGACGAAAAAGATACCGTCTCAAGGTAGAGCCAGCAGTCATAAAAGCAGGTGATGGGGACTATGGGAGCACAGCTCTGTATTACAACAACTCTTCCTTATAATGCGACAGAATCCATTTCCCCGCCCTCTACCCACTGCCCCAAGTTCGGCCCCCTGGAGCATCTGAAATCACTCCAATCCCTCTTTCACATGACAGCATTTCAGCCACTTGCAGACCGCAAATCATGTCCTTGTAAGTCCGCTCTTTTCTGGGTTAAACAACCCCCTATTCCACTCCAAAAATAATAAGCCCGCCTTATCTTTCTACCTGCCTTTCTCCAAGGAACAAGAGGTGTTTTAGTAGCCCTGCCTCATCCATGTGCCCAGCACCACAGGCCCACAAAGAAAGGAAGATTCACCCACCCCAAGGCAGGCCTGATACCGAGAGAAATTCAGTTCCATTCCAGCTCCATCCTGGGCTCCCCCCAGCCCCGAATCGCGATCCAGAGATTGTGGCCCAGTTGTCTGTGAGTGCATCTCACCAACTCTGACTGGTGAGGCATCACTGCCCCAGCTCATAGCATCGGGCAACCAGAAATCCAGGGGGAAACTCTGAGATGGCCCGAACCAGGGCTGAGAAGAGACAGCCAGACAGGGCTTCATGAGACAATCACCTGAGACGTGTTTAATAGAGACAACATTGTCTCTGTTAAAGGCCCATTCACCCACCCGGGGGGAAATTGCGATTTAATTGATCTCAGGGCCTGACTATCAAAATAGTTTCCAGATTCCCCCAGGGCATTCTCATACACAGCCGGGATTAAAAAACCCATTCATCCAGCTCACCTGTTCTTTTGCCCTTGAAAAAATAACCAAAAGAGCAGAAATGATCTGTCCGAGGTCACAAAGCTAGTCAGAGGGGAAAGCAGGACTAGGAGTTCTGGCTTCTGCCTTACAATCTGGTATCTTTTTCACTAGGCTACCTGGAGGTTAACATCTCAGCTTCAAACCAGAATCCCCCATGTGTTCCATTAGACGCTACGGAGACACAGATCATGGACCTAGCTCTTCTGACCCCTAAGCGCCCCCATGTTATTCCCTGTCCTCTTTCTAGGTCTGCTCTATTCCTCCCTCACCTCTGTACCCCGGTCTTAAAATGTGGTGTCAAAATGCCATCCTCAAAGGGAGATCTCTCTTCAGTTTTCAGCCGAAAGAATTACACAGGGAAGAACCGCGTTGTAAATCAAGAACCGAAAGCAATTCTTAAAACCGAATTAAGGTCCTGGGCATTCAGCAATGCCTCTTCGGAAACCAACCCTTCAGGTTCACTTCCCTGCGAGATAAAGGCTACTGGGGACGAGGGGAGGGGGAGAAGAACAGTATTAAAATTCCGGAAATATAATCTGAAATAAGTACGCGATATTTTCTGGCCAAGGTAATGCAAGGGTTTTAGTTCCCAATGTGATGGAGCTACTTTACATTTTAATAAATGCACATTGAGAAGATAATATTATTGCTCTGATATTGGGAGATTATTTGTGAACATAAAATATTAGAACTTGTCAGGAAGGCATTTATTTTCTTCCTCCTTCTTTCTCTACTGCAATATTCTTTCACCTAATAGAAGATGATTGCAAAAATAATTATATCAAACAGTGGCCAACACACACAAAATAAATGGGAAGAAATGAAGGTTATCTGGCATGAGATTGCAAACATGAGAAAGGGAAGCAAGTGTCGAAACAGGGGGAGATAATTGCACATCAATCAGATGATTAGAGAGTGGGCGGAAAAAAATTAAGGGGACTGATTGGCTGCTGAATGTTCCGATCCCAGATGGAAATCAGAACATGGATCGGAACTCATTAGTCAAATTATCCATTTCCTATATCCATGTGGAAAAGCCAAAAATGTAGATGGAGTTCTGTGTTTGAGAAAATAATCTAACCTTAAAATGCTGCCGTGTGTGAGCCTGTAATCACAGAACATTGGGATCCATAGACAATTTCTGACCTTTCTTGAACCCCCAGAATTCTGTGCACTCACGCATACACATGAAGAGATTCCACGGTTTTCAATATAATTCTAAAAGAGCTCTTTATCAAAAATATGGGGTGCCTGGGTGACTCAGTTGGTTAAGCATCTGACTCTTGATTTGGGTTCAGGTCATGATCTCACAGTGCGTGAGTTTGAGCTTTGCATCAGGCTCTTTGCTGACAGCACAGAACCTGGTTGGGATTCTCTGCCTCCCTCTCTTTTTGCTCCCCCCTCCTCAAAAATAAATAAATAAACATTTTAAAAAATTGTAAAAAATAAAAAATTAAGAACTACTAAACTGGGCCATCCCCTTCATTTAATAAATAAACAAACAAACAAATGAAACTATTCCCAGAAAACAAATTGACGTTTCTGCAAAAAAGTTCAACGTAGAGGTGCCATGTGACCCAGCAATCCCACTCCTGAGTATACACCCAAAAGAAATGAAAACGTTTGTTCACACAAAAACTTTACACAAACATTCACAGCAGCTTTATTTGTAAGGGCCGAAAAGTAGAAACTCAAATGGCCATCTTTTTTTTTTATTAAAAAAAAATTTTTGGGGGGCGCCTGGGTGGCGCAGTCGGTTAAGCGTCCGACTTCAGCC
>NW_024412402.1:17813512-17908006 GCF_014898765.1 Herpailurus yagouaroundi | reverse complement strand
GGCTCGAACTCACGGACCGCGAGATCGAGCCCCGCGTCAGGCTCTGGGCTGATGGCTCAGAGCCTGGAGCCTGTTTCCGATTCTGTGTCTCCCTCTCTCTCTGCCCCTCCCCCGTTCATGCTCTGTCTCTCTCTGTCCCAAAAATAAATAAAACGTTGAAAAAAAAATTAAAAAAAAAAAAATTTTTTTTGCATGTATTTATTTTTGAGAGACAGAGAGCGACAGGGCACGAGTTGGGGACAGGCAGAGAAAGAATGAGACACAGAATCTGAGGCAGGCTGAAGGCTCGGAGCTGTCAGCACAGAGCCCGACGTGGGACTTGAACTCACGGACTTTGAGATCATGACCTGAGCCAAAGGCAGGTACTTAACCGACTGAGCCACCCGGGCCCCCCTCACATGTCCATTTCTTGATGAGTAGATAAGCAAGATGTGCTGTGTGCATAATGGAATATTATCCAACCATAAAAAGGAGTGGAGTATCGGGGCACCTGGGTGGCTCAGGCGGTTAAGTGTCTGACTCTTGATTTCGGCTCAAGTCATGATCTCATGGGCTCGTGAGTTTGAGCCCTACATTGCACTCCATGCTGTCAGCACGGAGCCTGCTTAGGATTCTCCGTCTCCCTCTCTCTCTGCCCCTCTCCTGCTCGTGCTCGTTCTCTCTCTCCCTCTCTCAAAAATAAATAAACTTTAAAAAAAGGAATGGAGTATTGATACATACTACAATATGGATGAATCTTGAAAGCATTATGTTAAGTGACAGAAGGCAGTCTCAAAAGGGCTACATGTTGTATGATCCCATTTCTATGAAATGTCCAAAATAATCAAACCCATAAAGACAGAAAGTAGGTTAGCGGTTGCCAACAGCGGGGTAGGAGTTGGGAGTGGCTGCTAATGGGCACAGGCTTATTTTTAGGGCAGTGCAGATATTCTGCAATTAGTTAATGGTGCTGGTTGCAGAATGTTGCAAATATGCTTAAAACCCGCAGAGCCATACATTTTTAAAGGGCGAATTTCAGTTACGTCAACTATCTCTTGTTTTTTAAACGAGCGTGCTAAAAAAACACAAACACAAACAAAAACAAACTATCTCCAATAACGTACTCCCACATGCACCAGACCGTAGCAGAGCCAGATAATAGAGGAGCATAGTGAGAACAGGGATAAGATGGAGAAAATTAATCCAAATTAATCCAAACATGTATTTATTTATTCAAAAATTGATGGAGCGTTTATTAGATGCCTGGCGCGCCCGGGCCCCAGTGACACCGTAGTGAACACACAGAGACACTCTCGCTCTCTTGGAGTCACATTCCGGGGGAGGGGAGAGAGTTTACCAAATACACAATAATTGCTCAACTACAAATGAGAGAGGTGAATGAGAACGAGAGAGCAATGAGAGAGGTAAAAACGAATCCCGGGTGAAATAAGAGTGTGTGACGGGGCCTGGGGTGGGGGAGGCTTCCTGGAGGAGGGGGGATCTGAGTGGGGTAGAGCAGGCATGTTAAGGAATCAAAGATCCAGGTGGCCGCAGGCACCAGAGAAGGACAGAGGGACGTGACAGGTTCTAGAGAGACAACAGGGGCCTGTCTCTAAGGACTTGGGTCTTTAGCCTTGGCTGATGTCAAGCTGAGGTGTGATCTGTCCCCAAAGCATCCCGCTGGCTGATCTATGGAGAACGGTGGGGGTGGGGGGAGGAGATGTAGTCCTGACCTGCGTGCAGAGAGCATGGGAGGCCACCGTGGTCTTCTTGTCTTGTCGTCAGGGGACGCCTGAGTGCCTCAGTTGGTTAAGTGTCTGACCGGTTTGTGTGCTCTCAGCACAGAGCCTGCTTCAGGGCCTCTGTCCCCCCCACCTCTCTCTCTGCCCCTCCCTCACTCTTGTGTGTGTGTGTCTCTCTCTCTTTCTCTCTCAAAATATATAAAACTTACAAAAAGAAAAGAAAAGAAAAGCAGTCCATGGACAAAAAGCACCCAAATGCATACATCCCAAAGAGCAACCAACTGTGGGACACTTAGGGGAAGGACACAGGAAGGCAAATCCGGGCTGATTCTGTTAAAGCATCTGGACTCGGGCACGTCCTTCTGTCTGCCACAGCTTCAAGAGAGATAGGGGAGGCAGAAAATGGTAAAGTGAGAATGAGGACAGTGAGGGGAGGCACATGAAGACGGCCTGGTGTCCCCAGGGTCCAGTTTGAAGACGCGTGGCTGAAAGGGAATGTGGCTTCAGCGTATGTGCTCAGCAAGGGTACACACAAAGAGAACACAGGCCGCGGAATCAATCAGATAGAGAACCACCCTTGAAGTCCGCAAGGAGCCTAAACCTACACAAGCCATTATCCCTCAAAGGCGCCAGAAGCAGAACGTGTTGACAGGCTATGGAAGGAAAGTGATGGAGAAGGTTTCCGTGATGCTAACGCCAATAACAATAGCCAGTATTGTTGTATCATTGAGCACGGTGGGCCAAGAACAGGGCTAAGTATGTTCCATGTGTTACTCCGTTTAATTTTCCCCTGACCCTGGGAGAGAGCTCCCCTTGTTACCGCCACATTTCAGACAAGGCCATTTGGACGTCGGTTAAGACACTTTCCCAAGTTCCCATGGCTTGGAAGAAGTGGACCCAGACCTTACCACGGGCAGTGAGCATCCCTGCCCGCCCCGCACCTGCCCTCAGCCCTAGGGCAGCCGGCTTTCTCCCTCTAGCACCTCCATCACAGCTCGTCTGAAGCTGTAAGACGTGTCTGGGCTCCTCCTGGATCTTGGAACTCTCTGGCCAATAGCCCCAGCCTTCAAACCCCTGCCCCGTTTGGCTGTGAGGTCCAAGGGCATCTTGGGCTGTGCGAGGAACTGATACTCTCTGCTCCCTGAGGGTGAAGCTCCTGCCCATGCCTGCATGAGCCAGAGAGCCCACTGAGGTGGCCTCACATGGCCGTAAAGGAAATGGCTCCAAGAGAGATAAAGACCCTCCAGGTGACCACAGGGACAGCCGCTTCCTCTTTCCCTTGGCCCCGTCCATAGTCGGGGCCCCTCCAGGCTCTTGTTGGCTCCTTCGTCCCCCGTCTGATGATAGCACCGGAGCCTTGTATTTGTCAGGTGCTTTGCAGCCCACAGAGTCACATCGAAAATATTCTCTCTCAGTGAGTACATGGTGGTCAGTGAAGGGAAGGAAACGTTCTTCTCTACCCTCAAAGTCATCCAGCTGGACTGAGAATTACATTTACGTGAGACAGATGAACAGGAGGGGAAAAAAAAAAAAACAAAACCAAACTGTATTACGTGCACGTGGAGGCCAGTCGTGAAATCGAGACTTAAGGAAATGATCGAGACAGGCAGGTTTTATACCTTTTAGACCGAGGCAGTACGTTTGTGAGGAACTTACAGGATAAGGAAAACAGGTGTTTGGACCGAGGTAATAGATGAGTAAAAAAGTAACAAGGTTTATTTCTGCAGTTTTGTTTTGGTTTCTGGTTTTGTTTTTGTTTACTTTAAAGTCATTCTTTCTGGCAATAAAGATGTCTTTTTACTTCTTCGTATAGGGAGGATATTTTCATATGGGAGATTTGTTTTCTGCTTTCCGGGGAGGCTGAGCGTTCTTGCACCAGCATTTCTTAAGTAGCTTTTATTTAAAATAATATGTCCAAGTGGTTCCTCTGCGGAGGTTGCCCTTGACCCCTGCCTACATGAGTTTCTCACATCACTGGCATACCCTGTTGCCCAAAGTATATCCCTTTTGTCTCAGAGCCCAAAGGTTCATTAGTGAATATGAAGCGTTGCTTAGGAGACTCCGTAACAAAATCCTCTTACAGATGGGCCATCAAAATGCCTTTCACGCTCTTGCCACCATTTGAATGTTCTTCTGAAGTGGGATGCCGTGTTGTATAAATGTCTAAGACCACAGGTTTTGGAGTCCAGCCTAGCTCTGCAACTGAATAAATGTGTGACCTTGGGCCAGGTTACCTCCTTCCCTGAGTGTCAGCCTCTTCATCTGTAAAACAGAAATGATAATAGCATCTTCCACTGACATTGGGTTCTGAGGATTTGCTGCAACTACCTCCATAAAAATCTTATCTTTATGCCTGTCACATAGTAATAGTTAATATTAGCTATTATTAGTATTGGTTAACAGAAAAAAATGGTCACAATGAGTTGGAACAGTGGGTCTCAACCTTTGCTATATTTTAGAATCACCTGCAGAGCTTCTTAAATTCTCATCTGGAGTTAACCCCATACCAGTCAAATCGAATCTCGGTGAGAGAACCAGTTGTCAGTATTTGTCAAAGCTCTCAGATGATTCCCAACACGCAGCCAAAGTTGAGAACCACTGGAACACGCTAACCTAGATCCCAGTTCCTTCTCAGCTCCACCCAGCTGAACTCAACACAAGAAAGCCTACATCGAGGTTTCCCCAAGGAGCTGAGCTAAAGGTGAAGCTGTCCCCTCAATTTCAGGCACAGACACAGTCACCCACCCCTCTCTCCAAGCCTGTGCCCCAGCGTTTGCCTTGACAGGGAGCCACTCTTGGTCACTCCAGGTAGGGTGACAAGGAACTTTCCTCCCAAGGCAAGGCAGGAAGAACTCCCGTCAGCTAGCCATGCTATCACACTCAGGATAGACAAAAGGAAATCATAAGTAATGAATGCTACATAAGCAATATGCAATTAACCCAGCCTCCAGCCCCGGAGTGGGGTAGGGGGGTGGGGGGGGAGGGAAGGAGGGAAGACCCCATCAGCCCCCCTAGCAAGAGGCTAAAAGGGAGACATTAAGGAAGCTACCCAGGGTCTCTCAGAAGCTGCCAGCTTCCTCCCAGCCCCCCTCCTGGGTCCCAGCCTCAGCAGCGCATGAAGGGGGGTGGCCAGTCCTCAATTTAGCCCAATTAAATGTGGAGTTAGAGTTGGCAGTAACTTTAGCCCTGTCTCCATGGGAGATTTTTCCATGTAGGAGATTTTCTCCTGTAATACTAATTGCATTTCTCGTCCATAACTGACCCCCTGGCCCGAGGGTTTCTGCTGCGTACCCCGACAGTGATCATTTGTTTATCAGGGGCTCAGAGCATCCTTCGCCTGGCTCAGGAGCCCCTAGCCCTGTGCTCCTTCCTGCTTCGGGCATCAGTCTCTCCACTGAGCATACCCACCGCCCATCCCTGCACCAGAAGCACACTCCATGCACCACTGCAGTTAGGGCCCCGGAAACTGCAAATGCGCGAGTTACCAGCTTGCAAGTGTGCCCAGGGTCTCCCCCTCCTGGTTGAGTTCCCTGTACCACGCAGGACCACCATCCCCTTAGGCAGGAGGAAAAAGTAGGAGCCAAGAGGCTGTGTGGATGGACCAGTTCAGGGTGATTACTAGCTCAGAAAAAAGCAGCTGTGATTAAGGCCATTTGGGGGAGGGGAGGGGTGTGTTCCTAAAACACCTGCCTGAGAACAAACTCTGGTAAAGCCAGACGTGCACCGCCCACAGACACAGGAAGGGCACCAGGGGCTAAAACCAGTCGAAGAGCAAGGTTAGTGAATTTAATGAGGTGATCTTAGGCAGCTTAATTCAGTTAGATAGCCTGGGGCTAGAGGAGCCCCCCCCCCCCCACATACACACATACACAGGAAGTCAGGAATTAAGGCTATGCTAATTAGATTTCACAAATGCCTTTGTTATTCAGCCTGCCCAGTGGAGGGGAGGCTCCCGTGGGGGCTTCTAAGCCATTCCCCCCCCACCCCAATTCAGAAGCCTCCAGACTTTCTCTCCCATCTACCCGGAGCAGCACCGCCCATCCCCACCCCCATCCGTGTTCCTGGAAGTTGGCACCCAGCTCAGACTCCACGGGGCCTTCCCTGTCCCGTGCGGTGGTGTGGATGGAGCAGAGACACCTACCCTTCTCTCCCGGTTGGTAAGACACTGGCCTGGCAGGCAAATGGGCTGGCAAGAAAGGCTTAGGAGAGACCTCAGTGGCACCTCCTGGCCCCGATGTTTGCTGCGCTGGGGCTGGGTTCCTTTGCGACGCGGTGGCTTTTGTCCTGCAGTGGGTGATGATCTTGACAGTCCTGTCTTTGGGCCCTTATTGGTCGCACGCTCCGGAGGGCAGCACCCCTCTCCCTTCACCTGTGCCCCCAGCAGGGCTAGGACTTTCCTGAAGGGAAAGGAGGGGTGGCCCATCTAGGTGGATTCGGCCCTCAATTAAGCAAGGAATGGAAGACTCAGTTTCTCTGTCTGTAAATTGGCTAACTGCCGAGGACCCTCAGGGAGGGACAGATGATCAGAGTCTTGCAGGAGTAAAGCCTTGTTTTGACCTCGCTGCTCGAGTGTTACTGATGGGGCTTGGGGGTGATGGTGGGGTGGTCCGGAGCCAACGGCCAAGAAAGGCTTCTTGAAGACGTCTTTGGTGCAAAAAGGTGATTTTATTAAAGCATGGGGACAGAGCCCGTGGGCAGAGAAAGCTACACTTGGGTTGTGACAGGTAACTGATTATATACCCTCAAGTTGGGAGGAGCTTAGGGACAGGGTAAATCTCTAAGGAATTTTGGAAGCAAGGTTTCCAGGACCTCGAGGGGCTAGCTGTTGCTAGGAAAACCCCATTTATTACCGTTTAGTAAAACCTCAGTCACGAGACCCTTCAGATGTATAGCAGGAGGCCATAAGCTTGGAGTATGATTGCCAGCATATGTCTTGGGGAAGTTGAGACAAAGGAAGTTTCCAAAGGAATTTTTATATGTTAAAGTAGACTCGCAGGATCCTGGGGGGGTCAGGATAATGTTAAGCCAAGTTTCCCTATTGCCCCTAACAAAGCGTCGTCCTCGAGGCAGCTGAGCTCCTGGAGGGAGGTCACTCTGCCTGTTTCAAGGACTTGTCAATGGGCTATAGGCAGTAAGGGAATTTAATTTTTCATTTGCCTTAGTTTCCCACATTACCCACTTGAACCCCTTTCCTTTGTTCTTGGGGAGCCAGGGGTGTCCAGGGAATATCACACCTATTCCACTTGGGTGGTGGGCGTGGAGGGGTATTAGCTGTACCTTGCCCTCAGCTTGCCCCACGCTCTCTCATCATTCCTACTCTAAGGACAGGGGAAGCCACTTAATGCCTACAGGATAATAACAGTGAGCAATTAATAACGGCAATAACAGTTACCTGAACACAGAGGGCCGCTTCTCTGCAGGCGTGCGTGCAGGAGAGGAGTTCCTGCTCCCCAGGGACAGCCCCACCTGTGGACAGGCTGCTCCCTCCAGTGGAGGACGAGGGTTTTGGTCAGCAAACTCCAGCCTCCTCGCCTCTCCCTCCAGATCTGGCCTTCAGCTCCTTTCCCAGCCAGCAAGCGGTGTTCACAGTTGCATCAGAAAATAGTGCGGACGATCACAAACCCACTCGGTCTGACACCTCGATGTGATAAAGGGAGGCGACCACCTTGCCAGCCCAGCCTTGGTTTCCTTTCCTGTAAAAGGAAAATCACAGCTGAGTG
This sequence comes from Herpailurus yagouaroundi, assembly GCF_014898765.1. Classification (NCBI taxonomy): domain Eukaryota; kingdom Metazoa; phylum Chordata; class Mammalia; order Carnivora; family Felidae; genus Herpailurus; species Herpailurus yagouaroundi. The sequence goes on along the minus strand of NW_024412402.1, from coordinate 17,900,565 downwards.
ACTACATCGCTCCCCTGGGCTGTGGAGCCAGAGACCCCACCTGCTCCCTTGCCACGGCCCCCCCACCCACTCTGATGGCCTCCTGGGAGGCACCGGCTACCCCCAAGCCCCAGACGAGCCCTGTGGCTGGCTCACGGGCACCCAGGAGAGCCCCTTGGAAGGGCCTAACTGCTCACTGAGTAAACGCTCGGCGTTGCAATTTACAAAGCCCTAGAATGGCAGGCTGTGGCAGGCAGGTTCTTAAACTGCTTACTTCCGCCAGAAATTACCTGCCTGCTGTGTTGGTCTGAGCTCCCTCCTCCCATCCCACAAGGTCTCCCTACCCCACCCCCCCAAATCCTTCCCTTCTTCGAGGTCTAAGCATTTAGAGGGGGAAAAAAAATAACAGTTCAGAGGAAAGCAAGCCTGTTGATGCGTGGCAGTTCAGGGAAGCTTTAAGGCCTCTAGCCAGAGAAGAATGTCCCTGGAATGTTAAACGGGCCTCCTGGGTTCCCTCCCCTCACTGCCAACCTTGAACCAAGTCACTGGGCTTGGGAACTCAGTCTGGAGTTGTCTGGTCGCTGCTCCCCCTCCCCACCCCCCATACACACTGCAGTGTCTGGGATCTCAGACTTGATCCGCTCCGCCATGTGACTACTCTTAGGTGGTGAAATGGCAAAGGTGGTCCCCAAGGAGCCCGGACTCTCCTCCCCGTGGCCCTGTGAAATCAGCAATGATGATAAGGATAATTCTGGAAGTTTCATTACGATATCCCAGCTCTGTTCTAGAGGATTTTTACACATCTCAATGATTCAGTCCCCACAGTAACCCTAGGAGATGGGTCTTATTTCTTTCCTGTGTTTCACAGATGATGAAACTGGGGCACAGAAGGGTGAAGTCACTTGTCTAACATCACACAGCTAATATGTGCTAGACCCGAAATTTGAACCCAGGGGGTCTAGCTCCAGAGTCCATGCTTGTAAATATTAGGCTGAGCTGTTTCTTCCTAAAATACCATTCTAAAATTTATTATTGTTGGCCCTGACTCGAGTGCTTCATATGCTAGGCAGTGTGCTAAGAGCTTTGCCTGCACCAGGTCATGGGATGCTTACCGCGGTCCTGTCGGTCAAGTGCTGTCACTGCCTCCCTCCCAACAGCTAAAGCAGTGGAGGTTCAGAGAGGTTAAACAATCAGCCCAAAGTCACAGAGATGGCGAGCAGCCAACTGGGATGCCTTCCCAAGTCGGCCTGAGTTCGGAGCCTGAGCCTGCTTGGTGATTTTAGCCCCAGATGCTCCCTTCCAAAGGGACAGTCTAAATTCCTGCTTTCCCCTAGCCAAAAGATGAATGCAAGCTTCTCTGGGGGCTCCCTTCTGCCTGTGTGCCTCTGATTTGGCCCTGGAGGAAAGGTGCAGTGAGAGGAAGGGCTCTGCCTAACTCCCAAGAGGGACCCTGTCCTCCTGAGGGCCCAGACCTCAGCTCTCCACTAAGGCGCCCCGTGTTTGCACCCCGCCACCCTGCTCCCAATGTGCCTGCTCTCCTGAGCAGGGATGCACAACTCCAGGCCCAGCGTGACAGATATGTATGGCCAAGAATGGTGATGTATCCATTAAGTGAAACCGACAACTTTCATTAACCCGAGTAGACATTATTAAAACGCGCTGGTTGTCTCCGGGAAATAAAGTGTCGGGTGCAGGCTGTGAGCGGAGCCCCTACTTGCATGCTTCAAGCTGCTGAGTGTGGGCTAGGCCTCCCTCTGGCATCCTGTATGTCATCCATCATTTCCCATGAAGCGGGTCCCAGCCTGAGCCCCCACGCTACCCCCCTGACAGCACTCAACACGTGACTTGTCCCTCTGGCATCCCTCTGATTCAGGAATCCGAGGCCCAGGTGGCCGGAGGCCTGGAGACCAGGGGCACTCCATCATTCACACTGTCTGCCCCTAGAGATGAAGCTGCCTGCTGGGCCCCTGATTGACGACATTGAAGGCACCACTGGACACATGGCTGGGTGGGGTCCCAGCTTTCGGGGCCACTGCAGTCAGTGACTAGAGTTATCCACAGGGACCCCAGTCAGGGCAGGTGGGAGACCAGGGATGCGAAGAGGCAAGAGGGTGGGTGGAACTGAGTAGAAGCGGTAAGAGAAGGAAGGGTGAGAAACAGGGGGGCACCTGGGGCGGCTCGGTCGGTCAAGTATCCAACTCTTGATTTCGGCTCAGGTCACGATCTCACAGTTGGTGAGTTCGAGCCGCTCTGACAGCCCAGAGCCTGCTTGGGATTCTCTGTCTCCCTTGCTCTCTGCCTCTCCCCTGCTCCCTCCCTATATGTATCTCAAAATTAAATAAATAAACATTTTAAAAAACAAAAACAGGGTTGACACGGCAGGACCACCCCGGCCCTGTGTCTGTGACCACAGGTCTTAGCTGATGTTGGAGAAGCAGTAATAGTAATCACATCCACCACTTTGCAATTTTCAAAGCGCTTTTACATAGCCGTCTCCTTTGCTTCTCCTAAGTCCTGCTGCGAGGGAGATCACATCGGTCTGCTTTCCCTTTTGCCCCCGTGATGGGAGGAGGCGCAGAGAGGTCACATAACACTAGTGAGCTTGCGAAGTTGGCAAGTGACAGCTCCAGGCTGAGTGCCTGGGCCCCTGACCCTGCGTCTAGTGCTGTTTCCCTACTTCACCTCATCTTGAAGGTCTTTTATTCAGTTCCAAGCACGGACGCCTGGGCACATCCGTGCCCAGGTGCACTAGGGGTCCAAGCAGTATGCTGTGCACGCCCTGCCACCTGCCCCTTGTGGCCACGGGATGGAAGCCTCTGGCCACCGAAGTGGCACCGAGGAGCGCAGATGTCAGGACTGGCCAGCAAGGACGGTGCTACCCCTGACTGGTCACTGGACGTCCCCTCCTTATGTGTGCGGTGAGTTCTCTGCAGGCCCGCAGGGGAGGCTAGATGAGGCGCTCTGCACAGATTGTCTGGTGCAGGCCTGGCACACAGTAGGTGTTTCACAAAAATGGATCTTAAAGTTCTTAAAGAATAGCAGAACTACTAGACAAGAGTGCAGTGGGGCCGGTATTTATTGAACTGCTCTTATCCTCGGTGAGGAGCAGCATGTCTCATACTTTCACGGATGGTCTTCATGCCTGTTCCCCTATGTGCACTCACCCTTGTCACCTCCGTGTCCTCATTTGTGGTCCAGAAATACAGTCGTTATAATGCTGGACACCCAGAGGAGACAGAACAAGGACAGGGGCTGTAGCTTATTCACCTTTTATTTCCACTGCCTCGCATCTTGCCTGATGTGATGGATTATCAATAAATGTTAATAGATGGATAGAAGGGAAGGAGGAAGGGAAAAGGCCAAATAAACAAAAAAATCAGATGGGTGATACAAATCATGACAGTCTCCGGTCAGTTGGCCATCTCCACAAATTCAAACTCATCTTGAAGACAGGGCTGTACAGCTGGTCTTGGGGCCAGTGGGAGGAAGGGCGTCTATTCTGGGGGCTTGGGTAAGAGCCCTGCGTTGGGGGCACTGCAGGACCTGTCCCTACTCCCTGGCCTGTTGTGCTCTGATGTATGGCTCCAGCCCAGTGGCTCACCCGGCCGAGACCCCATGTTCCTTCTTCTCCATCATGTCTGTGGAGAAAAGGAAACAGAGGTGGGGCTTGGATGGGGCCATTTGCTAATATTTCTGGGCCTTCTTCTCCCCTTCTATGTCCCTCTCTGCTTTGTCAAGGCCCCCTGCCCTTGGTGCATGTCAACACCTGGCCCCAGCGCTACCCCTTCCGATGACCTCTCCTGCCCTAGGCTCCAGGGTGGCTCCTGCTCCCTGATTTATCAGGAATTAGGACTCTCACCACAGGGGAGGAAGATATTTCTCCGCTATGAGATGATGCCAGGAAGGAGCAGGAGCCGGCATAAGCCCCCACCTGCCTGCCCATTGGTATTCAGTTGAAATTATTGTTTTAATCAAAGCGCTAAGCTAAATGGGGAGCCCCCCTATCCTCACCCTGGCATAGGGCTTAGCAGCTCTGGAAATATGTAGAGGGGTCTCAAGATGACAATCTATCCAATGCAAAATGAATTCCCTCCTCAGAATGTCGCCAGACGCCCTCTCCTGCTGGGTGACCAGGAGTAAGTGGGGAGAAGCACAAAGTAGGTTTCTCAGAGTCTAACCCAGTAGAGAAAGTATCTCTTACTGGTCCTTATGCCTCACCCAGTCAGACCCTCAGTAATCATTTATTGAGGGCCCTGCAGACATGGCTGTGTGAGAGAGGCCTGCCCCACCCTTGGGTTGACCCTCACCACAGCCTCAAACTTTCCTAGAGCACTTCCCAGAAAGCTCATCCACTCTTGCCTGTCCGTCCAGCCCCGGTGAACTGCCCCAGACTGAACGGAAAGCCTAGGGTAAATGAGTATATCAAGGTTATGGTTCCAAGGTACAAGTGAGGGTCGCAAGTTGGAACCCAGCCCAAGTGATTCAGGCCCAACGCTAGGGTGACATTTGCACCTGAATCATGCAGCCTCGTCCCCTCCTTTCTGCAAGGCAACTGCCAGAGAATGAAGACATCAGAGGCATTGAAGTCAAGAGACCCGGATGCAGGTCTCAGTTCTGTCACTTACAAGCTGTGTGACTTCAGGCGAAGAGGTTGACCTCTCTGAGCCTATCCCTCATCTATCTGATGAGGACGTTTTCATAGTATGGCTGTGAGGATCAAATGAGATAATGTTTGTAGAGGTGCTGTATAATCCACAAGGCACTTGACAAAGGCAAGTTTGCTAGTATTTTGGTATCTGCGGCCGAAAGTACAGAGGGCCAAGGGCCAGGCCCGGAGAGCGGAGTTGGAAGGAGCACTGCCTCCCGAATAACCCCACACACCACAAGCTCCATAACCCTAAAAAGCTCCCAGGGCTAAGGTCTCCCGGCTGGAGCCACCTCTGACAGTGCACGCACAATGAGCTCTTACTCAGAGCAGCCAATTCCCGCGTTCATCAAAAGGCAAACAGAAATGCTGCCGGGGCTGACCTCTTTGCCACGGCTCCTGGGGAAAGACTTTGTTTTGTGAAGAGGGCGGGGAGCCATTCCTCATCTCGGTAAACAAACCCAGCCATTCAATTAGCTCCTGTGTGGTGTTGATCACGCAACAGGAAAAGGCCGCCGCCCTGCTGTGCTGAGCTGGTCTGCTTCCGAGACTTTGCCTGGAGAATCAAAGAGGCAACCTCCGGTGACCTTGTTTCCTCTCAGAGGCACACAGGATCCCTTGTCTCCTAAGACTCCTGCCGTCCCTGTGCACAGTTCTCTGGCCAAGGTGGCCACTTTTAATGCAGAGTCCTTAAGGGGGGTGGGGGCAGATGCCAAGGAACGAAGGACGGACCTGGGAGGGAAGGCGCCGGCTTTTATCGGGCACCTACTGTGTGCCATGTTGACCTGGGGTAAAGAGAGAGAGCAGACTGAAAGGAGACTGCTGTGAGCTGAGGGAGAAGGTGTGGCCCACACGCAGGGTATGCCTCACGCCCCATTCTTTCCTCCAAATTCTGCCATCTCTTGTCTGCCCCCAGAAGATGGGTTGCGTTTGGAGGGGAGGTGGGCACCAGGGAACAAATTCCACAAAGGGAGGGCAGCAGGGGAAATTGTGATTTGGGGATCAGCAGGAGGCAGGTGAACCTCGGAACAAGTGTCAAGGTGAGAGGATACGTGGCCTTGTAGGGTGACAGAGGAGATGGCGTGGGCAGCCCAGACCAGGTGGGAAAGCCGGAACATCCCAGGTTCTCTCAGGTGCCAGAGCCGGGAGAAGGACTGGCTGAGTGGCGAAGTAGAAGGCTTCTGTTTACAGCCATCTATCTCCCATAATTAGCCATTTAGGAAGAAAATAGCCTTCAAATTCAAAGGTAAATTGACTTACATTGGGATAATAATGTTTGATTGAGCACAGGAAGTTCATCTTTAGAGTATGAGAGCAAACAAATTGCTTTTCTTCCCCGGTGCTGGGGAAGAAACAAGATGAGATTGCAGGTGCTCCCAGAGCTGTGTTCCCATCGCGTCGGGGCATTAGCAGGCCCAGGGCTCAGCCACCGCACCGAAGGTGGGCACGGCTCAGTCCCTGCCGGTCGTTTTCCTGATCCTTGTTTTAGAGAGTTTTTAAATTATATTGCATCGCATTGAGGCAGCAATCAGTTATTATTGTCAACAAGAGCATGAAGAGATATAAATTCCCTCCCTTAGATAGAGGCTGGTTCATAAATACATTTCTTTATTGCTTCCTAGATTGGAGAAATTGCTCTGCTTTGACTTCCCAGAACATTGGGGTGGGGGCGGGGGCGCAGAGGGTTTTAGATTTTGCTTCTGATTAAGGTTGTGAAATCCTGGATGATTTCCTCGAGACAGCGCTGCATTCTGAGCTTCCTGGAATTGGGGGGCTTGGGGGGAGAGAGAGTGAAGAGGGAGCACACAAATAATTAAAATATAACGTGATATGTGCTGTGATAGAAATATGAACGGATGTGGGACTCAGATAGGGAACAGTGACTCTCGCTGGAGAAGTCAGGTAATTTTTTTCAGAGGAGGAAAGTTTAAGTCAAGCGTTGAAATGGTAAGGTATGGAACTGAATTATCAGAGATGCCCAGAGACCCCCACGGCCTCCTTGGTCAAGCCTCTTCTGGCATTTTGGGTTCTGGCAGAAATTCAAATTTTTACTTAGGTTACTAATAGACACCGAGAATCACTTCAGTAGAGCTTTATCTCAACCGTGTCTTTCTTCCATTTATTCTGATACTATATTTTTGGAATAAGGGTGAAGAGACCCCGGGCAGTCGTAGATTTGAATGTGTGTGTGCATGTGCACACAAATGCAACCACCGAGGTCGCTCACAGATGTGAAAGTTTAAGTGCTTGAGTCTAAATATAAAGAAGCAAATCAAAGACAGACTTTGTTAAAGCTAAGAGAGACCTGTATTGGTTACCTACTGCTGAGTAACAAATTACCCCCAGATTAGCAGCTTAAGACAATACACATTTATTACCTCAAAATCGCTATGGGTCAGGAATCTAAGCATGGCTCAGCTGGGTTCTCAGCTTCAAGATCAGTTTCTCTGAAGGCTGCAGTCAAGGCATTGGCCGGGGCTATAGTCAGCTCAAACCTTACCTGCGGAAGGATCTGCTTTCAGAGCTCCAGTTCGGCTGGATCCAGTTCTTTGCAGGCTGTTGAATTGAGGGCCTCAGTTCCTCACTGGATGTTGGCCAGCAGCCACCCAGTTCTTGCCACTTGGGTCTCTCCAACATGGCACCTTTCTTCTTCAAAGTAAGCAGCCAAGAAGGCAAGAGAAAGAGTGTGGGTGACAGCAAGACAGAACTCAGAAGTCACAGTCTTTTATAGTTTAATTACAGATTGACCTCTCATCACTCCGGCTGGCTATATTCTATTCCCTAGAAACAAGTCACTAGGTCCAACCCACACTCGAGGGAGGGGAGTACACACACACACACACACACACACACACACAGGTTTGAAAACCAGGAGAGAGATCATTGGAAGCTGCCTGCCACCAGACCTTGGTCATCAAGTCAAATCCCCTGAATGTAGACTAAGACAGTGGAAACCCAGCTGAGAGTCGAAGGCAAGAACAGAGCCCAGGCTCTCTCCCCAGAGCCCCTTCAACCACAGGGAAGGTTGCATATCAGAAGGGTGGTCAGCGGGATGCATTGGAGCCGGGCGGATAGGGGGTGGGGAAGGATGTTGGAGAAGCAGACCCAAAGCTTATCTGCCCAACAGCTGTCAGCAAGTCCCTTGCAAAGGCTACTGATGATCCCAGGACTCTTCTCTAGGCATGACAGGCCCCTAGAGGTTTTTGTTTGAAGGAAAAGCCAAATGGGCCCCAGATTCTATACGGGCACCTGTGTGCCTGACCCAGCTAGAGCCAAATGCCAGGAGAGGAAGGGTGAAGCAGAGAGCCACCCCCCGAGGTTAGAGGAATTAAACAGCCCAAGAAGAGAGGTCACCTCTTTCTTTACTTTGAGAGTTAAAGGCAACAGAGAAGAAGAAGAAAAGAGGGGATGAAATCACAGGCAAAGCCCAAAGCAGGCCTGCCTCAGAGAGAGTCCATTAGGGGCCAAGACACCGCCAGGAACAATGCAGCTGAGGCAGCGGAAGCTGCTGAAAAGCCCTGGAAATAGGGTGCCCAGACTCCCGCTCTGGGACGTCTTAACAGATTAATAAGGCTTTTGAGGATTTCCAGAAATGTTTCTATGAGTCAGAGCCTAAGAGGGGCCAACATGGGGCTCTTTGAAGCCTCCTTTTCAGCAGCTTGAAACAGCAGCCGTCTCTGCACCCAGCAAGGAGGGGCGAGGCCGGGCGAGCCAGGAAAAGCTATTGTGTCTCTAGAAAATGGAAGCCCACAAGGGGACTTTATAACAGCCCTGAGCAAGCCATTGAAGTTGGAAGGCAGGCACATGCCTTCGTCCAGGAACAATTACCCGGCCCAACAATGCCACCGCTCAGATACAAAAACCACCTGATCTTCAGACGGAAGCCCTGTGAGGAGGCCCTAGAAGTCAGAGATAAGGTTTACAAGGCAAAACCAGAATTATTATTCCCATTGTAGAGGTAAGGAAACTGAAGCTCAAAGACATTTAATGACTTACCCAGAGTCTTTCAGGAATAAATGGTAGGCGTGGGTGGTCATTTTTGTTTTAGTTTGGCATTCAGTTGTTAGCGGCCGAGATCCAGACTACCAGTGGTATAAACAAGAGGGGGGGTGGTTAATCCTATCTCACATAACATAAAGTCTAGAGGAGGGTAGGCAGCCCATCCTGAACACTGGCTTCCCTGAGGTTATACCTCATGGCCATAAAATGGCTGCCAAAGCCCTAAGCCATCAGCTGCACATTTCAGGCAAGAAGAAGAGGAAGGAACAAAGGAAGTGAAGTGTACCCTCCCGGGGGGAACCTGCCGTCTTTAATTTTTTTTTTTAACGTTTATTTATTTTTGAGACAATGTGAGAGACAGAGTGCCGTCAGCGGAGGGGCAGACAGAGGGAGACACAGAATCTGAAGCGGGCTCCAGGCTCTGAGCTGTCAGCCAAAGCCTGAAGCGGGGCTCGAACTCACAAACCGTGAGATCATGACCTGAGCCGAAGTTGGACACTTCACCGACTGGGCCACTCAGGTGCCCCAGAACCTGCCGTCTTTAAAGAAGCCCACCCAATCAGTGGTTCCTGGTTGTATCTCAGTGGCCACCTTTCGCTTTTCAAGGGAGGCTAGGAATTCATATTTTGTTAGTTTAGTTTCATTTCCTGCTCAACAATATAAGGACCCTGATGGTAAATAAGTAGAAGAATCTATATTATATAAGCAGGCAGTACGTTTTGCCACAAGACCCCCATTTCCTGAATCTACACCCAGAGTCTTTCCACTACCTAGACTGCTTGTGGCAAAGCATGGAGAGAATGGCCCAGACGACTGTCCACTACCATGTGCCCTGGCCCTAGCACAAAGTCACTGGCTATTATACTGCATTATCCAGCATCCAGAGGGTCCTGATGCCCAGGCATCGGTGCTGAGCCAAGGGAAACATTATTGTGCCTGCTCAGACTCGAGTCCCATTAGCTCCTGGCTGGCCCACATCTCCTCTCCAGGAGGTGCTGTCCGCTCTGCTTGAATGCACACGAGTCTCTACGCCTCTTTGGGCTTCGTAGAACCAGTCATAGGTCTTTGCTTTTATTGTAGGATCATGACGGGTTGTGGAAGGGGGGAAATCAGTGACTCTGGACATAACGGTATTTACCAAAAATGCAGTGTTGGTCAAGTTAGGTTAAAAAGTGCATGCAGGGGCACCTGGGTGGCTGAGTCGGTTAATCATCCGACTTCGGCTCAGGTCAGGATCTCACGGTTTGTGAGTTCGAGCCCCACATCGGGCTCTGTGCTGACCACTCAGAGTCTGGAGCCTGCTTCGGATTCTGTGTCTCCCTCCCCCTCTGCCCCTTCCCTGCTCATGCTCTGTCTCTCTCTCTCTCTCTTTCTCTCTCTCTCTCTCTCTTTCAAAAATAAATAAACATTAAAAAAAAAAGTGCATGTAAGAATCAGAGCAGCAGAATGGCGGTCAGTTACATATTTTTTTGTAATTCCCCAGAGGTCAGAAACAAGTCGCTACATTCCACCCCATGGATACCAACTTTTATTCCGTGTCAGGGAACACAAGGGTCCCATCTTTCACTGGTGCGGCAAAGAGCCCCGAGACCAGTTAGGGGGGAAGGTACTGGAGACAGCAGAGTGAGGCCACTTGCCCTTTGAGACCAAAATAGTTTGGAGCCCCAGATGGCGCCTGCAAAGCTGATGGCACAACAATGTGACAGGGCCATCCTTTCCACCAGCTTCCTGTTGCCCCACTTCCGAATTTCTTCCTGTGACATTTCAAGTTACAAGGCTCCCATCTCAGAACTTTGACTTTGAATGTCTTTTCATATTGGCCTTAAAGAAGATGGTGTCATCAGTGACCTTTTTAAAAGACCACGGGGGCTTAATTAAAAACTAAACTTGGCCACTTAATTCAGACGATTCTGTCGAGTCCTCGGCACTGAAGTGAACTCAGCCTTGTCAGCTTGCAGCAGGCTCCTGGCACTGCCCTTTGGTGTCCCAGCACTGAGGAGCCACAGAGCGACAGGCAGACCCTGGCCCAGGCCCTGGGACCACCCAGTGCCGCTCTTGGCAGCCACCGAAAGCCCAAGGGCTCTGCAGAGAGTGGAGGAGCCCACTGGGGGGACTGAGGCGTCTGTGCAGGGAAAGCCGCCAAAGAAAGAGAACGGGGGCCACACGGGCTCCTGGCGATGGCGAGTCTGGAGCAAGGGAATTTCTCCTATGACCTAGCTTCCCTCTGAGTGACTCAGTGGAGGGACCAGGACCCACATGATGACCCCCACCCCCACCCTGCTCCCACCTCCTGCTTTACAGATCCTAGTCGTTGGCAAATGGATGTGCTGGCACATGTCCAGTGGTCCCTAGGAACCGCAGCCTGGGCTCTCTCTTCCCAGCCCCCATCACCAGAGGCCATCAAACTCACCTGGAAGACCAGATTAGAGGGTTGTTTCTGCTCTTTATTTGTCGTGGCTTTTATTGCCCCTTCTCGAAAGAGGAAAGCAGGGCTCAAGGTACGTTAAGTTAGCCTTGAAGAGTTTCATGCTCTCCACCTCAGCTCTCTGGAGCCAGTCAGGAGAAGAGGCTGACTCCAGCTCTGCCCAAAGTGGGCGGAGCCCACTCAGGCCCCTCCTCTCTGCTCAAGTGGCTTAAGAGCTCTGGAAAGAGAAGAGGAGGTCGATGAAGTAGATCCCGAGTGCTCTCCAGCCAGCTGTCAGCCAAGGACCTTGTCACCGTCCCCCCACCTCCACCCCAGCTCTGGGGAAATAATGCCACAGTAGCCAAGGGGAACTCTGTGTCCATAGGCAGTGCCTGCTTGAGAACAGTGCCGCGTTCACGACAACCAGGAAGACCCTGCTGGGCCGGGCGTCCTGGGCAGCTGCAGCGTGGCTTTTGCCAGGAAGTGCCACTGGCACAGAGGACTGAGAGGTGCACGACAGGAGGCTTTTGCAGCAAGCACTCAGCAACTCCTAAACACGAGTTCCTTCTCTGCGCCCTCGGAATTTTGTGTACCTGTAGGACAATGGCTTTTTCTATGTTCTTGAATGGGACCCACAGCTGGACAGAGAAGAGAACTGGACAGGAGTGCGTCTTAGACCTCAGAGAATTTTAGAGCTGCGGCCTCTTTGTACCCTTGAAGGTCCCACTCATCGGGCCTCTGAAGCCCAGGGTTAAATGGCCTGGAGGTTCCAGCAGTGACTCGCCACACTCAGGGAAGAAAGGAGTTGCCTCCCACCCCAGAGCCTCAGTTTCCCCCAGGCCCTCCATCCTTCCCGGCCCACTCCTCTGCTTTCCTCCCTTCTCCAGGTAAATTGAGTCCCACGTCCTCCTGCAGATCCGCACTGCACAGGCCCTGTGACCAGTGTGGGGGATGAGGTCCTGAGAATAGAAGGGAGGTACGCTGTGCCAACAGGTGATGGAAGGCAGGGGGCCAGGACGTCCGGTTTCTTTTCCCCATGAAGGCAGAAAGGAGAGGCAGGAGGCTCTGCCAGTGCGAGGTGTACTTGACCTCTTCTTGTGGTTTGTCGGTCAGTCAGCAAACATCCGCGCGTCCAGAGAGCACAGCCGAGCAAAGCACAGGCCTGGCTTTGCCCTCCTGGAGGACAGTCAGAACGCACTGCCTGATGCCCTGAGTACCACATCAGTAACGGCAACATCAGTGGGTTTACCTGCAGAGCTTTCTGGAGAGGGGGTGTGAGAACGATGACTTCCCTCCCAGCTTTTGCTGGGGGCAGGGGTCACACAGCCTCATGAGCACCTGCTGAAAGCTCTGAACATTCTCCTTCCTTAAAAGCGTATGTGCACATTCACTCAGAATTAGGGAACCGGGCAAGTCCTGCAAACACCTCACTGCGTGCCAACGACCCCAGTTGAGGCCGCTGTTCCAGAGGGTCTCACGCAGACAGGGCAGGGTGGTCCCGGGGAAATCAACAGCAGGCCAGTCAAGTCGGCAGATCAATCAGCAGGGAGTCGGGCCACCAGGGGGTTCCGTCACCCGCCCCGAACCCAGAGGGCGTGCATCACGCTGGCAAGTGCCGGCCGGCCCGCTGCGCGCCCTGAGCACGCTGCCCGCTGCCCACAGGGAGCAGGGAGGAGCGAGGCTGGGGGCTGGGGACAGTAGGACAGGCCTGCTTGCTGCTGTCAGCCAGAGAGAGCTAGTGGCTTGGAAACGTGGCGCCCCTGCAGCCTCCTGATAACAGGGCTAAATAAAGGTAATTTTCAAGTCACCAGTGAACAATGGCTGAGCGCGCAAGCAGTGACCGAAGAGTCAGTCAATTACTGGGCGAGCTGTCAGGGAACTGCTCTAAGAGCCACCTGGCCCATGGTCTGCGTCCACACAAAAATGACCCGCAGAAAACAGCATCTTGGTGCCGCAGGGAACCCAGCCCGCGACATTTGCTTCTCCAAAGCCGTGGCACTTTTTTTCCTGTTGAAGGACTGTTCAGATAAGCCACGAGTCTGCAGAAAGGGTGGGCTCCGTGGGCTTCTGCCTGAGAAGCTCTTGGTGCCGGCCTCCTAATGTGGCTCACTCCATTGCCTCCTCCCCGAAGCCCCTCCCAGCCCCAGCCTGTCCCCAGGCCTCCGTGTCCTCTGCTTCCCTGAAGCGGGCCTCTCCCAACCGAGTGGAGACTCTTTCCTTCAGGCCCCTTCCCCCTGTGGCCATACCCTGCTTGGTACACCAGCTTTCATTTCCCAGAGCACACACTGCCTAACCTGGGACTGGTTCCAAACTCACTTCCTCCCCTTGGCCTCCCCAAGGAGCCCTGCTGGGCCCATTCTTCCGGCTTTCTTGGCCCTGACCTGAACCAAAGGGTTATTTCAAGGCACTGGCACATTGCTCACTTGTGCAGGAGAGGCTTACGCAGGGCACCGTGTCTTCTTGGCCGTGATCCTTTTTATCCTGGTGCGGTCTGTCCTCCCCACTGGACCTGACTCCTCAAGGAATCTGCCTCCTCTAGACCCCTCTGTTTCTTGGGAAGCTACAAGTGTAGGAGAAAGAGCTTGAACTTTGGAATCAGGCGAAACTGTCAAATTTTGGTGCCCCCACCTCCTCGCTGTGTGATTTTTGACTTTGATTTTGTTCAGCCTCAGTTTTCCTCAGTTTAACTCAGTAAAAGCCTCAGTTTAAGGAAATGAGGTTTACAATAACCATTTGAAAAATACTCATGACAAAGCCTGAAACATCATAGGCACCAATATGCTTAAGTCCCCTGTGAGGGGCCCAACAGAAGGTTCTGGAATTTTATTTCATGGCCCAGCCAGGGCTGTGAACAAGCCCTTAGCTACCTCAGGGACATCTCTGAAGGATCCCATGGCTGGGAGCCCCCAGTCTGTCACTGCTGGCCTCCAGAATGTCAGTGCCCTGAGGGGCTCAGCAAGAAGCCTGGGGTTGCTTGGACCTCTGGAATGATGGGCTATGTGACCTTGGCCAAGACGTCTCTGAGTTTCCTCATCCTAAGGAAAGTCTCCACCCACCTTGTCAACTCCAACGTGATTGTGATGAGCCCTGGAAGCACCTTCAGCCGGGAAATGCTGGTTATGGGAGAAGCAGTGGCCCAGAGGGCATAACCACTTGGGGTTTGCCCGGCCCAAACCACCTCCCTGCCAGTTCCCTGGGATTTATGCCTTCAGGTTAAGGGATTCTTTTGTTAAAGTATTTATACCCTCGGGTTATGGCTGGTTGCAAGCATCAAGCCAATTGTTCGACTTTAACACCTTAATACCACATTAGTGCATTAGATCACTTTCTAACAAGGCGAGTTCTCAAGGGAATGGGGTGAGATGAGACCCGCAGGACAAATAAATGGTGGTGAGAGAAGGAGCGGAGAGAATACGGAAGGGACACCTGGGTGGGGTGCCCAGCAGGGGAGGGCCCCAGAAGTCTGAGCTCCTGGATGCCAAGGTGGGGTGAGGGAAAGAGGCGGAGACAAAGCCGGGAAAATGAGAGGGTAACAGAGACAGCTTTGCTCCCTCCCAAGCTTTTCTAGGGCTGTTTCCTACCTCACTTCATTCCTATTCTTATTCCCCATCCGCACTCCCACCCACACACTCCCAGGAATGATCAGGGATTAGCAGTTACCAGGTCAGAAAGCCTCCTATGCCACTCCTCCTTGCCCTGGACAGGCTGGCACGCTCCTTCCCCCACCTTGGGGAGGACAGAGACTACTGTCTGTGTCCCCAGCCTCCTTGAGCCAGGGACAGCAGCCCCCACAGGCACCGCTCAGGCCCTAATTACACCCTCCATCACTTTCCCACTGAGGCTGAAATGGGGACAGATCGCTCGCCAAGCAGTGGCAGTGACCTTCACAGGCTGTTTCACCTCCATCCAGGCCCCTCCTTGCTGGAGACCATGTTCTCTTTCATCTGGAGCCTTCACTGAATGCCACAGCAAAGCCAAGTGCAGCCACTGGAGACACAACCTGGGTGGTCGGGGGGTGGGGGTGGGGGCGTCCTTCAGCCCTTGGCTGTGCAAGAGGGCAACAAAAACAGGTTTGCCCACAGTGGTTAGTTTCTGGAAGACCTGGAGACTTAGGGCTGGCTGAAAAAGCCTAATAGTTACCAACTCTGGGAATTGAGGCCCACGAAAAGTGAGTGTGATCTTAGACTGCATTATTTGCAAAATGATGTCCAAAACAGGGAGGGGACGTCCCCCTGAGCTGCGCTTAGTCAGGCCACATCTAGAGTTTTGCATTCGGTTCTAGAAGTCTGTTTAAAATGGGATGTTAACAAGACAGAGAATACCAGGGTGGTTTAGGAAAAGAATTATGTCATAGGAGGAAGAGGCAGACATATAATGGTTAAGAACACAGACCTCAAGAGTCAGCTTCCTGGGTTCACATCTGAGACTCAGATAGGCCAGCATTTGTATTCATATTCGTATTCATGTTAATATGGGCGCCCAGAGGATACGGTCTGCTGCAGTTGGTCCTGGTTGGTATTCAGAGGGTGAGCTCTTATTCCTCAGGACGAGACACAGTAGAAGGAGGGGATCTCAGGTGGTGACTGAAACGGCACCTCGGCCAGCAGCGAGGGCACCACGATGGGACCAGCAGCCCAAGCCTGGCAGGGGCAAGACGCTGGCAAGGTTAGGCCAGGTGGCAGGACGCAGCAGGTTGAGGGACAGGGCACTTCTCCCGAGCATCAGTAACAGGTGCGCGAGCGGAACCTGAGGCTGGGAGGTCAGGGGCTGCCCTCGCACCCTGTAGTGAGTGTCCTCACCCCACAGGTCCCAGGGTGCCTGAGACGTGCCAGCCCTGCCACTTACGGAGCCCTGTGACCAAAGCGCAAAGTAGTCCACTTCCTGAATTTGTTTCCTCATTTGAAAACAGCAGTAGCTGATTTCACGGGGCAGGAAAGAAGGGGGAAGCACTTAGCAAGACCAACACCCTCGACCCCGAAGGAATGAATGCCAGCTGCCTCTCAGTTTCCCAAGTGCACAGGACCCTGAGCCGGTGCCTGCCCTGCATGCAGGAGGGTGGGCGGACAGCTGGCCCCAGTGGCCCTGCTTCCTTGGCTGACAACGACACTGGTCACGGACACGCGCGGCCACAGCCCAAGTCCTAGAAGATTCAGAGGGTGGCTACGTCCCATTTCAGGGAGTCCCTTTTCTTCCCTTCCACACAGATGCGGCGATAGCCCAGATCTTTCCAGCTCTGGAGGGCTCGAAGGGCCCTTCATCTGCCGTCATGTTATTTGTTGTCCCTATTGTCATGAGGGACAGAAGAGAAATATCGTCTCCAGCCAGAGCCGCAGGAGGCAGACACCTCGAGAGACAGCGACTCAGGGCTGCAGTAATTGCTCCGATTGGAAGGCATTTTGTCAGGTTGCTGGGAGGGACCCGGGAAATGCAGCAAGTTCTAGGTGCCCAGGGATTCCGGGAAGCTCCTGGGGGCTTGTGGCTCCCTTGAAGAATGGGTGCCCGGTTCCACGCGCCAAATTGCTATTATTTCTTTCTCCCTGCAGCAAGCTCCCTGCTGGAGTGACTAATGCTCTCGGTTTTCCCCGGTTCCCCCGCCATCTCCCCAAACTCACCTCAGTTATTCTCAGAAGACAGAATTCTAGCCTCACTCATAAATCCATTCATTGGACAAATATTTCCTGAGTGCCTTCCGACTGCCAAGCTGTGTTCTAGGTCCTTGGGGTCTATCAGGGAATAAGAAGGTCCCCGAACCAGGGGGACAGACTCTAAACAAAAACATAACAAAGAAGTTAGTTATATCCCCAAGGATACACATGGCTAAGTGCACTCATTCCCATTCTGGAAACGGGGGCTCTGGGAGGCTGAGTAATGAAGGCCAAGGACACGCAGTTCTAGTAAGTGGCAGAGCCAGAACTTGGCCAGGACTTAGGCTCCCCATCTGTGCTCTCAGCCACGACACAGTGTTGCTCTCAGATACCTGATCTCATTCTGGCCAAAACCATTCCATGACCCAGGAATGGTAAAGCCCATTTTGTTCCTGGAAAACTAAGACTCAGAGTTTAAGTAACTTACCTAAAGTCACACAGCTAGCAATTGGCAGAGCCCGGACTTATCCCAGATGTGCCTCCTGGGTCAGTGCTCTCTCCCTGCGCCCCAGATCCCACATCTTCTCAGGTCAGCCTCTCCCTCCTTCTCGAAGCCCTCGCAAGATGGACCTCAGCCCCTCTCTGCACTCAGACCCTGGCTTTTCTTGAAGTCATTCGTTCTTTGCCATCAGTCGCCCCTATGAGCACTAAAAAGAAGAGAAAAGATAGATGGCTGTAAGGATTGTGTTCAACTATTTTACTTAAGTCATAATTATTCCTAATCTAAATTTGCAGGAATGTATTACATAGTCTAATCGTTCACATATATTGTACTGCACTTTCAATTTAGAGAAAAGTAAAAGCCATTCAGAAGGCAGAAATACGTTAAATGAACAACTCCCGGGCTACTTCGGTTAGATAAAGCACAGCGGGGAGGTGTCGGGTGGTTTTTTTGTTTGGGGGTTTTTTCTGTTGGGGGGGGTTGGTTCAGGGATTGGTGTTGTCCACTGCGGTTGGGGGGCACTTCTGGCTCCCCCTTCGCATTACAATTAAAAGCTGATGAGTCCAAAGCAAAATGAAGACCCTGAAGGCTAGGGGTTGGTGTGAGGGAGTCGCTGTGGTTTGGGAGACATGGTGGCCCCGAGAACTCACATGCCTGATGGAGAAGACCGGTGGCTAGGGTCTGCTACCTGCTCCCGGCTGACCCCTTGGCCCACCGCCCCAACACTCCCCCTCTAGATCCGTTCCAGCCCGGACTGGGTGTGCCATCCCTGGAACACAACGCGCTCTTTCTGACCTCTGCATTTGCACGTGCTGTCTCCTCAGCCTGGAACCCTCTGCAGCCCCATCTTGACCAGCTGGCCTCCTATTTGTCCCTCGGGTTTCAGCTTAGATGGCGTGTCCTCCGTGAACATTCCCTAAGAAGTGCCAAGTCTGGTTAGCGGCTCTCCCTGCACGTCGTCTTCTGTCATTGGGGCATTCGTCACACTGTATTATAATTGTCTGCCCACCCATCTCTCCCACTAAACTACCCACTCCTTGAGGGCAGGGACTCTGTCTTGTTCATAGGTGTGTCCCTCCACCTAGCCATAGCAGGTGCTGAATAAATGGGCTTTTTTAAAAAATGCTTATTTATTTATTTTTGAAAGAGAGAGAGAGAGAATGAACACAAGTGGGAGGGGGCAGAGAGGGGGGGGAGACGGAATCTCAATCAGGCTCCATGCTGTCAGCGCAGAGCCCAACGTGGGGCTCAGCGTGGGGCTCGACCTCACAACCGAGAGATCACGATCTGGGCGGAAATTGAGAGTTGGACGCTTAGCCGACTGAGCCACCCGGGTGCCCCTAAATGTTGATTGGATGAATTGATAATCCCTAGCATTTACGCACTTCCAGGGCCTTTGCCGTACAGCTGCTTCAAGACCACATCGTGAGCTCAGCCGGGTGTTCTCTTTGCCCAACCAAGTGACCTCACTGAGCCCCCAGCAGATCAGTGGCCAGGTGGTGTGAACCCAAGACCTAGGCGCTGGTCCAGTGGCTCTCCCCTGCACCACCTTGTAATAGCCACTTCAGTCTGGGCAAGTGGCAGTACTGAAGTCCTGAAGGCCCAAAAAAGGTGATGAGGCTTGATGTGCGTCATAAAAACTGGATTTGAAGCCAAAAGACCCTCGTTCAGCCTCAAGTCCGCTGCATACAGTGTGTGTGACTCTGAACAGGGTGTCTGATTAATCTCTCTGAGACTGAATTTCAGGTCTATAAAATGAAGGCTACCAGTGTCAGAGTGTTGTTATAAAGACTGAATGACAAGCAAAGGATGAGGGGAGTTACACGCTTTAAGGTGGCAGTACCCCCTTGAGCAGAGAAGCCGTCGGACCCCCACCCAGCCACATGTTACAACGGGAGCGGGGACACTCAGCAAGACAACTTGGTACTTGGCCGTGAGCATCCAGCTCCAGTTGGATTGCCTAGTTACCCAGTTACTCCATAATGATTTAGACCTGCAACATGGCGGCACTAAGCAATGTGATTCTTATTGATTTTGGCTCTGTGTCCCTCATGAACAAGGACACGGGAAGAGTGGCCTCTGTAATTCAAGATCCTCGGGTGCCTTTTCAGAGCCAAACATCTTGCTGTGTTTTCCCAAACGTGCACTGTAATCTGAGCTCATCCCTCACATCCCGTCTTGGAAACGCGGCCACGTCAGGGGAGGGATCCTGCGGCTGAGTAATGCTCTCCAATAGAGAGTTTGTTTTTAAAGAGAGGAAGTAAAGAATAATGTTCCCGTTCCAAGCTGCTGAGGGAATTAGGAAGGCAGACGGCCATTACTCAGTTGGAATCCTGCCAGGGCTTATGATATCATATTTATTTGCCAAGAAAAACACCTCCTTCGTATCTCTCAGGCAGTGAAGGGAAGCCAAAGCCCAACCCCAAACACGTTTTGTGCGGAAGGTTTAAGGCACACAGACGGAGCTTAATGATAACGGTGGCCATTTACATTTATGTAGTACCTTTTAGCTAGATGGACCCCCAGAGTTTGACAAGCAACAAGGACAGATGAACAGACAGGCGTGAAGTGCTACACAGATCCCTTTGTACTCGCATTTCTTAAAGGCAGCCTCCCTCGGGCCCTCTTTGCCATTTGGCATGAAGGTAGAAAATCAAGCGCCGTCCTATCCGGTCCTCTGCTTCCAAACACTGTTAAGAAAACAGGGGATAAAGGTACCTCCTGTTGGTAACGTTCCACAGACTGTCTTGATAAAGGTTAACTCCTTTACCGTGCATTCCATAGAGCTATGCAAATGAATCCCGAGACGTCTGATAGCTGATTTCGTTGAGTTAAATGGCCGTTGTTGGGGATCTGGCCTGTTGGCTGTGGCACATGTGTGGTGGTGGCATCTAACCTGCAACTTTGATGATGTCAAGGTGAGGAAGCTCTTCCCGAGTCTTAACGCACCCCTCTCCCCTCCTCCACCCCGCTCCAGTGAGACAGAAAGAGAGGGGCTGGTAGGGCCAACAGCCATTCCTCTGAGCGTACTGGTGCGAGAGGACAATTAGGCCCACGTAGAAAACTTGGAAAAGCCACCTTTGCTCTGCTCAGCCTGCCTGGACAACAAGGCTGGGCCAAGCTCACGGGACTGGGGCCGAGCCAGAGAAACGTGCGCAAGATGCATTTCCACTGCATCCACTGAGGCCATCCCACTGTGGGCCAAGCGATGGGAAGGAAGGAGGGGACCATCTGAGAACCCAGCAGCATGAGGAGCAACTCTGACAAGTTCCAAGGACAGGCAGTGACGGAGAACATGGACAGGAGTTGGCCACGTAGGGTATTTTACAGAATCTACATCTGGATAGCAAAGAGATGGGAACCCCAAACACCCCACTTCTGGGCCACCAGCCATGACCACCCTCTGTCCAGGAGCTGGACCGTGCTCCGAGGGTGCATGGATAGTATTTATTCTCCTCCCTTGAGCACCCGGTCCACACCTGCGATCATGCACCGGGTGCCCTGATGGCCACTGACTTGTATTTCTCAGATTTCGCTCATGAGGACGGCTTTGTGGCGGATACAGCATCTCATTTTCCAGGAGGTCCTGAGGGGGCAGCCACCAGACTCTACATGCTGAATGTCAGCTACATTAAGCTAACACATCGCATCATTGAAAAACCCTATTTACACATGATAAACATGGGGATAGATGCCACGGAGGAAATAATACAGTATTGATTAAAACAATGGCCTGTAATGCCTTCTCAAAGGCTGCAGTCACCAGTAGGTTCCTCAGAGGTCCCCCCACCACATACACAGGTACCCCCCCCACCCCCGCCCCTCGCCCTGCACCGGGCAGCCTCGGCTGTCATTCTCCAAACGGAGAAGACAGGCCTTTCCATGGGCCAAGGCTAGTAAGCAGGGACCACCTTTTATGGAGCCCCCGCTGTGTGCCAGGCACTGTGCTAAGTGCTTGATCTCGTTTCACCCCTATAGCAGCTCTTTGAGGTGGGTGGTACCGTTATTCCCATTTTACAAAGAAGGAAGCCGACACAGAGAGGAGTTAAATGTCTTGCCTATGGTTGTACAACCGACAGGCAGGGGGAGCCAGGATGTGAAGCCAGGTCAGTCTAACTCCAGAGCACATGCTCTATTCATTATGCTAGGCTCCTTTGTGTATCCGTTCCGCGTCTATATATGTACATACGTAGATGGGGAGTGAGAGAGCCACTCCCAGTAGTAGGCTGGGCATTAGGGGCTGGGGCGCTGGACAAGACTGTTATTACCGATTGGGGTTGGTGCGGGGGTCACCATTAAGAAGCTCAACAATAGCCATGATCCAGGCTGTCCTGTGCTGGGATGCACCTGCCATTCAGCAACTCTGGAGGTTTCAGAGGCTCAAAAAGGGAAGACCGCAGTTTGGAAAGATAACTTATTGCCCTAGAGCTGCTGGCAAGCCTGGAGCAGGAGTTATTTTCCCTAGTAACCACGCCATCCCCTCCGTTCTGAAGGAGTCCATAACCAGCTGAGGGCAGCAGGAGGGTCTGTGACCATAGATTGGTGAGTCAGACAGAGGAGGCTTCGATTGCACACAGGAGGTGTAGGGCCAGGGGAGCAGGCTAGAGATGTGTCTGGCTAATTTTCCATGGTGACGTGTGGCTGGTATCAGACTAGGGGAGACATGGAAGGGTCTGGGCCCCAAGAACAGATAGTGGTATCCCCATCCGTAAGGAGCAGCGCTTCCCTGCTCTGTCATTTACTGGTTGTGTGACTTTGGGCAAGCCACTCAAGCCGTCTGAGCCTCATACCAAAACTAAGGATAATCCCGCTTCTGGGTCAGTGCTGTGAGGACTTAAGAGGAAAATGAGCGACTGCAGGGAGCAGTGTAGCCAGCGCTCAATAGAATCTGAGTGCAGGGGCGCCTGGGTGGCGCAGTCGGTTAAGCGTCCGACTTCAGCCAGGTCACGATCTCGCGGTCCGTGAGTTCGAGCCCCGCGTCAGGCTCTGGGCTGATGGCTCAGAGCCTGGAGCCTGTTTCCGATTCTGTGTCTCCCTCTCTCTCTGCCCCTCCCCCGTTCATGCTCTGTCTCTCTCTGTCCCAAAAATTAATAAACGTTGAAAAAAAAAAATTAAAAAAAAAAAAAAGAAAAAACATTTAAAAAAAAAAAAAAAAAAAAAGAATCTGAGTGCAGACGGGGAGTACTTGGTGACCTGCCCTTTCCGTCCTCATGGACTGTAGGCCTGCGGAGATCCAGAGACCTCTGCGTTCGGCTCTCACTCCCTCCCTTGGGGAGACCAGGAGCTGAGGGGGCCAGCCCGCGTCTCAGCCTTCCCTGCTGAGCCGCCTAGAATTGGAAGGTGAATGGGCAGATTTTGCATCGAGCCGAAATCCTTGCTTTGCCGGGTTCGCTTTCTTCCGCTGTAGCAGAGGATTTCTACTAAACCCTCCAACCGTGTCTGGATTATTGCTTCCGGCAGCATCAGGGGAGTGCGTCCTGATACCAACTCTCACAAAACATTGAGAGCAGAAACACACACCAGGGCTTAGCAAGGCTGGGAAAGGCAGTCACGGGCACTGCTGGAGAAGTGCAAGCCACCTAGCAAACAGCCCATCCTGGAGGCGGCCCCTGGTCTCTAATCGGAGCAGGCGGCCAGTGGAGAGTTCACCCTCTCATTGGAGAGATGAGAAACTTGAAGCCCGGAGAGGGTCATTGATTTGCTCAAGATCACCCAGTAAGGCCAGAGAAACCACACAGGCAGACCAGGGCCAAGAAAAGGGAAGGACCCTGGCTCTGGAATCGGCAGCCACTTAGATGTGTGACCTTGGGTAGGGTGCTTAACTCCCAAGAGTCTCTGTTCCCCCTCTGTGCAGTGAGACTGACTCCGTACCTCACATAACCAGGGAGCCACGAGGCCAGGCCTGGTCTGTTACAGGTGCTCAGTTAAGAGTCGGCTTGCTAGCACCTTCCCTCTTCTCTCCCCGGGTGAATCTTTCCCTTCCTTATCAGAACACACCAGAGGCCGCCCCTGTGCAAGAACCAGTGTCTTACTCTCGTTCTGAGAATCTTGGCTTAAGAGGACACTCATGGATCAGGCCGTGGTCAGGGCGGACAGAGGGTCCCTCAAACCAGAAAAGTCCAGGGCTGGTTCTTGCTTGCTGGGCTCGGAGAGGAAGACAGCAGAGCAGTCTCAGGCTACATGTGGCCCTGCTTGTCCAGGGTGCACAGACACCATGCCAACCGCCTGGCCCGACTCACCAGGAAGGCAGTGCATAAATTCCTGGGACCACAGGCGGGTTGGTCTGGGCAAGCTAAAGACTCTCTGTCGCAGGAGGAGAGGGACTTCTGGGCTCCTTCCACATTCACAGCCCTCCACAGTTTGCCTCAACCTCCCTTTCTTGATTTCCCTATACGGATCCTTGCCCTGCTGCCACACTCAGTGCTCCCCCTTGTCCGTTCCCAGCCTGAACCTTCGCCCAAGCCATTCCTCCTCCTTCGAATGCTCTCGCCCCCATCTCCCGGCCCGTCCTTGGCATCCTGTGCGGCCCAGCTCTAGTCCCACCTCCTCCATGAAACGCTCCGTGGCCAGACGAGCACAGCGGTTATTGGTTGCCCTTTGTGTGTGCATCCCATGTCCCCAGCTGTGGGGGGCCCTGGAGGGCTGAAATGTGCCCAGTGCATCCGTATGCTTTCATACAATGTCTGGCCCGGTCAGCATATAAATTCCTAAGGACAGTCACAGTGACATGTACCAGTATTAAAAAAAATGATGTGACCTGTTTTTAAAGACTTTGTTATCCAAGGAGACAGGCAGACAGATGAGGCAGACAAATAACCTTAACAACAGAGGTAGAAAGCATGGGGCGCCTGGGTGGCGCAGTCGGTTAAGCGTCCGACTTCAGCCAGGTCACGATCTCGCGGTCTGTGAGTTCGAGCCCCGCGTCGGGCTCTGGGCTGATGGCTCAGAGCCTGGAGCCTGTTTCCCATTCTGTGTCTCCCTCTCTCTCTGCCCCTCCCCCGTTCATGCTCTGTCTCTCTCTGTCCCAAAAATAAATAAATGTTGAAAAAAAAATTAAAAAAAAAAAAGCAAGCAGTGGGGGACATGGGAGCAGAGAGGGTGTTTGGGCACCCAGGTTACTAGCCACAGAAACTTGCAAGCATCATCCAGATCTAGGTGCAAGTCCAGATGTTGAGAAGGACGCAAATGCCATCCCGCTCATCCCCATGGGGCCAACGTCGCATGGGTTCCTATGCGCATCCCCGTTTTCTGCCCCTGCCCCTCATGTCCCTCTCTCCACCTCTCCCCGCCGACCCTTGCCAGCTTCCGGCTTCATCCTGTGCCCTGTCTGGTTCATGAGAGAAGTTACTGGTTAAGCGAAGGGAGTGGGTCCTGGGGACCCTGAGTGTTCTGCTGAGCAAAGGCCCAGTAGAAATCTAATAAGCAGATCAGAGGGATAAAAGCTCAGGCAACAAGCAGGAGGATTTAAGGAAATGAGGATATTCAGTCCTGAGTACCTGAGGACGTCGTAATTGACAGAGCAGAGACTGAGCTCCCCAGGCCCCACGTGGAATTTAAGAAATTGGATTTTACACTCACCTGTGTTTGGGAACTAACTACCCTCCCAAGTGATAAATTCCAAGGGTTCTGGGGGGAAATCACCAGAAGCCACACCGCCATCATTTGTTTAGCCTCTACCTGTTCGTCTTCCAGGACCATGGACGGCCGGTGGGGAGGGAGCCCTTCAGAGGCATTGGTGAGCTCTGGCGTAGACCTTCCCCGGCTCCTGCTTCATAAAAGTGACATGTGTTGGGGGACAGAGTGTCGGCTTCGGGTTAGATCCTGATCTGGTTCTACTGCTCCCTAGCTGTGTAGCCTCAGACCGTCATGCCACTTTGCTGATCCCCGGCGTCTTC
Source organism: Herpailurus yagouaroundi (assembly GCF_014898765.1). Lineage (NCBI taxonomy): Eukaryota > Metazoa > Chordata > Mammalia > Carnivora > Felidae > Herpailurus > Herpailurus yagouaroundi. The sequence goes on along the minus strand of NW_024412402.1, from coordinate 17,875,556 downwards.
ACAAGTCAAGTGGTGATTCCTGTCTCTAGGTGTGGGGAAGATAAAATGAGAGAATGTATGGAAAGCCGTCTCACGGGGTCAAAACTTGCTCGTGGACTCCTCGGGGTTGGTAAGCCCAGACCTGCCGTGACAGGAGAGGCTGGAACGTTTACATTTCCAAGGGTTGTGGATAGGTCTTCGAGACAGAAGAGACAGTACTTGTGCTGAGTCAGAGGGGCAGAAGCCTACTGACTGGCCAGGAGCAGTTTGCTAGCACATTCAGAGAGTTCTCCATGGGGGAGAGGCAGATTCCAAGCCACAGGAGCATCGTTACAGCCCCTCCCCAGGGCCCACACAAGCAGTGTGTGTGCACACAAGCTCACCCACGCACCCCATACACTCTCACACAGGTGAGACACTCCCTGCTCACCACACATCCACCCACAGCGACACACGCACCCACCTGCTCCGATGTGCGCATACACACCCCGACTTGTATTAGACACGTCGGAGTCATACCCATGTGGAATTCCATATCCAAGATTCAGATCTCTATCTTCCCTTTCCTGGGACATGTGAGGCCAGGATTCCTCCGGGGGATTCCCATTTTGCCCTCCTCCTTCTTTGAGAGATGCTAAAGAGTGAATGAAGACGGGGGTGCCTGGGTGGTTCAGGCGGTTTAGTGGCCGACTTTGGTTCAGGTCATGATCTCGTGGTTTTGGGGTTCGAGCCCCATGTTGGGCTCTGCTGACAGCTCAGAGCTTGGAGCCTGCTTCAGATTTCTATGTCTCCCTCTCTCTCTCTGCCCTTCCCCTGCTCGAGCTCTGTCTCTCTCCCCTGCCCCCCCCTCAAAAAGAAATAAACATAAAATTTTTTTTTAAAAAAAACAGTGAATGAAGACAAGTCCTTAAATGTACAGAGAAGCAGGGGTGCAGGGGGTGTTTTCCTGCTGCAAGCATCCCAGGTCCCAAAACTCCCAAGGGTTGTTTTTCTTGGAGAAGAAAGTACTGTTTAACTGTAGGGTAGTTGGGTAGCAGAGGGATTGGTCTGGTTCAGTGCAGCCCCATGGGGCAGGTCAGGACAAATGAGTCAAAGTTGCAGGGCAGGAGGGGATATTTAAGCTCAATATAAAAGAACTTTTAAATTATCATAGCTCTCCAAAAATGAAAAGCCCAGCCTTGTAAAGTAATGGGCTCCCGTCTCTAGAAGGATCCAGGGGGAAACCATGGGACTACTTCTCCGAGATGCCGTAAAGGGGGATCCTGCACCAGACTTGAGGGTGAGTCTGAATGACCTCAAAGGCCCTTTCTGTGTGAAGAATCCAGAACTGGGGTGTCGCCACTCAGCTTCTCCCTCAGCTACTTTTGCTGAAGGCAAGGATGGAATCTACAACGGAGGAGGGATGACCCGTCTCCAGGATGCTGGTCCCCACGTCGGACTCCCCCTCCAGGTTATTGGACTCATGCTGTGCAACAGATGCTCAGAACTTCTCCTTCCAGAGACCCGTGTTGCCTGCATTCTGCCTCTGCCCTCTGCCATCGACCCGACTGAGTGCAGAAGTCCAGAGACTGAATTTCTCTCGGGTGACATTTTGATGAATTTAGACCCAAAGTCACTTGGCTTATTGATCCCAGAGAAAATGTTCATCCTTTAAAGACCACCCAACTGCATACTTAATCCATGTGCCACACACCGGGTCGATATGAAACACCGCCAAGACAAACATGTTGCTGAGGCCTTTGTTGAAAGAGGACTTTGTGACTTTCTAGTTCTCTCTTCCTTCCACTCCAGCAGAGCTGTCTGGCCATGTGGGGAAATGCCCACTGGGAGATTGAGTGGGATCGGCAGGAAAGCCGTGGGTTTGGGTTCTCAGCCTGTGCCACGGCCAACGATGTGCTCAGGGACTGTGAGCCAGCCCCTTAGCTGCCCTGTGCCTTAGTTTTCCCGTCTGAGAAATAGGAGCCTGACCGCCCCCTCTCCAGTCACACGGTGAATGGCATCGCCGTGTGTAACAGCGGCCTAGCACAGGGTAGCTCCGAAGTGTCCTGCTCCTGAGCTGATTAGAAAGGGCCCTCTCGATGTGCCTCCAGAAACAAAGCACGAGGGAAGAGAGGAAGCACATCAGCTGGCTCCCAGGAGCCCGTGCAGCCATAGTCAGAACAGCCAGGAGCGCCAGCCCCAGCCACGTGCGGGCCGAGCTGTGGCGCCTGACGCCCGCTGCCGGCTCGCGTTGGGCTCCAGTGACAGCAGGTTGTAGATGGAGATGCTGAGGCCTTGTGACTTGTCCAAGTGATGTGACACTTCCTAGCACTAAGTGATGTGCAAGGGAAAGGGACTAAATAGATGCTGTCTAAAACAGAAGCTCGGGGAAGCAAAAATTGTCTGTCTTGATCGCACGGTATCCATAGCGACCAGAACCGATGCCTAGTGAGCTCTCAACAAATGCGGAACGAGTGACTCAGTCAGTGAATGATGAACAGGGAAAAAAAAAAAAACAACCATCAACGATATGAACCTGAATGACTAACCACATGAGGCTAACTTACAGCACATTTCTGCAAAAGTGAAAAAGGCTGGCAAAAAGCAGAAGACGTACCGAGTCCGGTTCTCAAACCACCAGAAGAACTCTCAGGTCTGTGCCCTCACCTTGGCCCCCAAGGTTTGGAAGGGAACTCGGGTGCCAAATCAGTTGGCGATCTGTCAGGACATAGGGGCAGATTTTCCTGTCTGTTAAATCACTCACCCCATGTAAGCATTTATTGAGTGCCTGCTGTGCGCCAGGCTCTGTGCGAGGTGACAGAGATGCAAGGATCCGTTGAGTTCGTCCCCACCTCACAGCCACAAGGCTGGAGCCATTGTCTCCTCCATAGGAAGTCCCATAGCAAAGGGATGTGCGAAGCGTGCGGTGTCCAGGGGAGGGGGTGCCCGCCTGCAGGGCTGAGTGGGAGAGGGCCACGTGGAGAGGGTGTTTCCCTACGGGGGGTCTTGAGCTAGGAGTGGGATGAGGTGTTTGAGTCTCTGGCAGAAGAATAGCCAGGTCCCAGGCCCAGAACTGGAATCAGCAGGGCACATTCTCAGGCCTGCGCACCATGACCAGCCCTGCGGTCAGGCAGAGGGCCGGTCAGGCCACAAGACTGGGGAGGGTGCTGGGCAGTCATCCCTGCTGGTCAGGGCGCCCCCAGGATGGGAAAGGGGAAGGACGCGGCTCTGCCACTGGTGGCTCTGGGAGATGACCTCACTCCTCTGACGGTTAGTTTCTTCCTCTGTCCCTGGTTGAATGGGGTGATTTCTAAGTTCCCTTCCAGTTCTAACATTCTATGACATTTCTGACTAATGCACCAGATCAGATATGTACACAAGACCAGAGGCGTAAGAAAATACACAAAGAAACGTGGGTTAATCTAGTGCAAACAGTGTAAGAACTGAATAGGCTGGCTACACGGGCAGTGCTTGAAATACCTATGGACTCACCCTTCCGGGCCTCAGATCCTGGCTTGCAGAACCGTGGTTCCTCCGCAGCCCTCAGGGAAGGGGAACATTCCCAGCTGAGCCCCAGGGAAGGCTGGGCCTGCATGAACTAAGTGTCCCCAGGTGACAGCAGCCTTCGTGTGGTGCCAGGGACTGAAACAGAAGTTACACCTCGTCCCACAGAGCTCCTGACACACAGGGAAAAAATGCTTTGGTAAAAAGTAGTAGGAGTCCTCCCGTGGCCCTCAGTCCCCTACAGGCAGCATTATTTCTAAGCTGCAGTCATCAAGGAAGGGGGCCTCTCAGACCCAACAAATCCAAAAGCTAGGGGGACCTTAGCGATCTTTTTGGTGAGAGGCTATTAGTTCTTTGGTGGGAGAGCATCATCCCCTCTGAGAATACACAAAAGTCATGGTTCTCTCCTAGAAAAATGTATACACACTCAGTTTTGTATGCAAATTCAGGAGGGTATGAGATGCCCTGATTGAGGTCCCCTAGAGGTCCCCAGACACCAGGTTAAGTCTCCTGCCCTGGTTCAGACTCTCTATTTCGTAAGTGAGGAAATTGAGTCCCAGAAAGCGCAGGTGACTCACCCAAGTTCACCCAGTTAATTAGAGCAGAGGCGAGTTCCCAGGAAAACCAGGCCAGCATCTGCCCCAAGCAGGGACGCTCCCAGCAGGGCACAGGATCGCTGATGTCTGACGTGGAGCTCGGTCCCTGCAGATGCCATGGCTCAACTCTGGCAGGGAGCGCAGAGAAGAGGGGCAACCAGGCCCCGGTGGCCGGCCCCCAAAGCTTCCAGCTTCTGCTGCCTCTCTGTCCATAGCAGAGAGGGACTTGGGTGATAGCACGCTGACTCAGCACCCTCTGACACGTCATTCCACTCACCACACAGAAGGTTCCTCGGGGAACACTGGACAGGCACTCAGAGCTGCCCGCATCCTCACCCCCACGGTGTAGACAGGAGATTTGGATTTGTGAGTGGTGAAGTCCTATACCTGGGGGGAGGGGGCGGGGCACCAGGATCTGATAGGACTCAGACCAGATTCAGGTCTCGGCTCTGCTGCTCTATAGCTGAGCTGCCATTGGTGAGGTATTTAACCTTCCCGAGCCCCAGTTTCCTCAACTGCACAACCAAGACCATCATGGTGCCTCTTCCCAGGACTGGTGTAAGAATTAACTGAGATAATTTATATGAAGTGCTTTACCACCGTGCCTGGCAATACATGATAGCTGTTTTGTCACACTGCCCGGGGCAGGGGACCTTACGGTGGTAAGTCCTTCCCTTCAGGATCTCACACCCAGCTTCTTACCGGTACCTTCCCTGGTAGCGATGGATGTAGGAAGAAATCCCTCTTCCCACTGTTCCAAGCATTTGCTGAACAGTGCAGCAGGGGGCCTCTGCAGAAGCATCTGGAAGAACTTGCTGCCACTAGCAGATGCTGCCCATGCAGAGGTTGTGAGTTTGCCCCCTCTGAAGATCCTAAAGGCACGTCAGTCGTGACCTTTCTGGAATGGTGGAGTGGCAGTCCTGCCAGGAGGTGAGGGAGGGAACCACATGAGCCATCGTGGCCATCCAGTCAGCAGCTTCAGCTCAGCAAGTCATCAGCAAAAACAGGATGAGACATGGAGGGATGGTGACTCACAGGACAGGAAGCAGAAATCACAGGTGGGGGCCCTCAGTCACGTCTGAAAGACCTGGAAGCCGGAACCAGGGTAAACAGACCCCTCTTCAGATGTTAAAGCTCAGCCAGGGGTGTGCTGGTAACCCAGCCCTCGGGAAGGAGAGCGTGGGGGGAAAAGCCTTCACAGCAGCCTTGTCCTACTCCTTGGTGGAAATACTCACCATGGCCAGTTTGAGGCTGCCAATGTGACCTCACCGAATGCAGATGGGAACCAGATTCCAGCTGGCACGAGATCACTACTCCACTGGCTGCAGCCGACACCCCAGGATGGGACAATGGTATACATTCCCTGGGCTCCAGTCTGACCTTAGTCCTTGCGAAGAGATCCTAGCACCTTGCACTGAAGATAACTTCTTTTTTTCTACTGAAATGAAACCTGCCTCCTTATAGTCCCCACCGCCTGGTCCAAACTCATTGCCCTAAAGCCCCACAGTCAGTCTTTTCTCTTTCCTACTTGCACACCCCAACTCTTCACCTGTGCCTCTTGTGGCAAGACTTACAGACACTTGCTGGCCTGGCACCAGCCTCTGGGTGCTGCTGGGTCTGCCCTGCGCCCCTTGAAGAATGGCTTACAGAGCTGGGCGCCACCTTCCATGTGGGTCTGAGCTGTGCCAGGTTAGAACCTTCCATCACCTGCTTGAACTGAACCGGTCACGAGAGGACCTTTATCTGGGTCTTCCTCCAGGTTTGTTCTAATTCCTTGGCTGGTTTATAAGACCCCAAGGGTGGACCTTAACCTTCTTTCTACCCCAGTGCCCAGCACGTGCCCTGTGCTCACTCTGCAGTTACTCAATAGCTGCTGGCAAGGTTGACGATGACCATTTTCAGGCCCCTTGGCTTCTCTGATCCTACAAAGCACCAGCTGTAGCCCTACATTACCATGCAAGCCATGGGTGATAGGGCCCTGGAGGATCATCATGAGCCAGCCCCTTTCCAGAGAGCTGAGCGTAGCTGTCCCCCAAGCGGCTGTGGACATCGTCTTTACAACGGTATAAGAGCCTCTATTCAGAACCAGAGCCCTCAGGCTAAACTGCAGGCTTATTTTATTCTTGTTCTGACTTTCAGCACACCCGTGCTTTTTATAATAATATATTACGTTGTTATTTTTCTAACGCCTCTTTGTGGAGTTGTTTACAATATGTCCAGCCTTCACTCCATATGTTTGAACAGGTCATAGGAACACACCTGTCCTCACCTTTACCTTCCAGCTTTTTGCATAAATTATCCCCCGGTCCTCACCACAGCCCAAGAGATCTCCACTTCACAGACTGAGGAAATGAAGTGGATATCTCCGATCAAAAGGCTACACTACTGTGTGAGAAGTCCCAAGGGGGATGGACCCAGTGGTCCAAGCTTCCTTGACTGGCTTCTCTTAGCCTCAGGAGCCAGGGGAGGACCTGGCTGTCCCATCCAAGATCTATAAGTCAGAACAGCTGTGGACAATCTGCTCCCCAAATCCCTCGGTTTAAAGGCTCTCCTTGTCTTAGACCAGGTTACCTCACTGTGTCTTCCAACCAGAGAACCTTCTCCAAACTAACAAGAGGTACACATCCTTCCATAGTTCTGGCCTGGGCCACCAACTTCCTTCATGTGGCTGTGCCATCCTCTGTGGTCAGGACAGAGCCTGAGTCAAGGTCCCTCATGGTTTCTTATGGACAGACTGGTCACAGACACACATGGGCTGCCACTGGCCACATGCACTAAAACCTTGTGAGTTCCCTTGCTCCAGAACAGACCAGGAGTGGTCGGTGTGGATGCAGGTCTTCGGTGGTACCGCCCATCCCTGCTCTGAGAAGTATTTAATGGCCCACAAATGATCCAACCAGCAGGTTGGCGGGTACAGGTAGACAAGGGAGAAGATGGTGAATGGTGGTGAATACGTACCATTTTCTCTGCAGGGGAGATTTGTCTAAGGTGTGAGCTGGAGTCTGGAATTCCTTCCCGTTCTCTCACCATAATATAGGAGCAGATGCATTCTCTCTTTTTCATACTATCCCAGTCAACCTCGTCCTCTCCTCAAATGGGCTCCCGTCTCTGGGACTCAGCTATCAATGTGCAAGGCCTGTGCAGTCCCCTGCATGCCTGATGGCAATCAGCCTCTCACTGGGATAGCCTTGTGGGGAGTAAACTCTCATGTTCTTATTAAGTGATGGCTGGTGTTTCAGAATCACTCCCGTGGATCTGTTTGGGGTTGGTTCCTAATCAAAGCTCTCAGGCTCTCCTTTGCCCCCCCCCCCCCCCCACTGCCGAAAGGTTAGCATTAAAGAGAAGAAAGGTGCTCTGGTTTCTGTTGCTGGGCTGCCAGCTTGGATCTGGGGTTCTAGGGAAGATGAGAGGGCTTGATTTTGTCCCAATTCTTGTGTTCAGATCCCAACTCTGCCATTACCAGCTGGGTGACTTCTGGCAACCCTCAGAACCTCTCTGGTCCTTGTGCCCGCCTCCAAGAATATCTCGGGTGTCGTGAGGGTTCAAGGAGAGCTTGTATCCAGCAGGTGCACAGAAGACAACAAACTTGTGTTAACTGCTGATACCCAGTCACAACCACATTCTCCGACCCATGTTCTACCCCTCGGGAGTAAGGCGCTTCCATGGAGCTTTCTGGAATCAGTGGACCTTCCACAGGCATGTTGGGCAAGAACAAGGGGGTGGAACCAGCCTGTGGTGGTCACCCTGGCCCTCTCCCAGAGGGACCCTCCAGCAACAGCTCACCCTGCGGGTCCTACAGCTCCTGCCCACATACACCAGTGGGGAGAGACTGCATTTGCACACCCTCATTTTCTCGAAGGCACAAGAAACCCTGCACTAGGGCCTCCATGTAGCTACATGGGTAGCTAGATAAATAATCACTAAATAAATAAATAAATAAAAATAAACAAAGAAAGCCTCCAATGAGCTTGAATTGCTGCCGTGCTGAGAGGTAACTGGCAGATTCAATTTAATTATAAGATACGGAGTTGTAATGGGGTGTGTGAGGCTCAAGGAGGATTTCAGTAATGGGAGGACAGCGGGGGTTCTCTGCCTTCTCTGCTGGCTCTTCTCCTTTCCCCACCGCCTCCTTTCCTCTCTCGCCGTGTGAGCTGGGGCAGTGGCGGGGAGCTCGACACTGCTCTGGAGGACAATGTCTCGCCCACCCTCAGGGCCTCTGCTCCCCTCTAGCCTCAGCTCTTGGGACCACCCAAGTTACCAGGCCTGGGCTGGTCCTCGCTCAGGAAGACGGTGAGGTGGGGGCAGCAAGGGGCTTCATGCTCACAGCCCCTGCCTTCTTCTTCTGCTCCAGGGAAGGTGCCCAGCGAGGTACCGGCCCCTGCTGCAAGGCCAGGTGAACAGGCAGCTCTGATCTGTTTGCCTGAGGACAAAAGCAAACTTTGCCTGGCCTGCCTCTTGTACAGCTTTCTACCCAGAAAGTGGAGGGTGCATCCTCCAGCCTACTGAGGCTTAGCCAATGCCCTTCCATCCTAGGACCCTGTAATAGGCGACCATGTGCCTCCTCTCCTCTCTGTCTCTCTCTGTCTCTCTGTCTCTGTCTCTCTCTCTCTCTCATACCATCCCAGCTGCTCTCATTGTCTCCTCGGGTGGGACTGCCAGATTGGATGGCCCTACGCTCCATACACCGCCCCCCCCCAACTCCCAGAACACTGTTTCCTTCTGCCTCCCCTTTCCTTGTACCAGGTGAGAGCAACCGTCTCTGTCTACCCCCACCCTATTCAGCAGAGGGCTTGAGGGCAGAGGCTGGCCATATCTGACTCCACTGATAAATTCCTTAAGGCCAGCTCCTGGCCCTTATGGGACTCTCTTGGTTAATCCTCAGCTTTTATGATTTTATTGGGGCCATAAATGGGTGACACAGAGGTTTGCAAGCACATAACTAAACAGCAGCCGTTCTCCATGCTTCCATGTCCTGCCTCCCCCTCCCTGTCTCCCAGGGAGGCGATCCATCCTTCTCCAGGCATGCACTTTCCAGGGCCTGACTCCCACAAGGATTTCTCAGTGCCCCCTAACCCCCTGGCAGCAATGCCCATGACTCCATTGGCCCGCACCCTCTGAGCACATATGGTCCCCTTCTTCCCACTGGGGTCTCTGCTGGTCACCTGGGCTCAGCATCCAGACCATATCCCAGCAGAATGGCACAGCCCGGGCTCTGGGATCAAATGGGCCTAGATTTTGGTCCTGGCTCCTCCACTTCCCAGCTGTGTGACTTCAGGTAAATTACCCAACTTCCCTGAACCCCACCTATACAATGGGGCTGATAATCCATATCTCCAGGAATCTGTGTGAAGATTAAATCCATGCATCAAGTTTATATTCATAGCCTTTTGTTGGGCCTCTGCCTTCCCAAAGATCTGGACCTCAAGTCCATGGAATGGGGTGTGAGTATGGGGAGGTAGGGGGGACTTTGGAGGCTTCCTCGTGGCGCTCGGTCTTAGTCCTTTAGGGACACTTTTGGTCCTAAAAGAAAAAGGAGAAAAGAGATGCCCTCTTTCTGCCTGGCCTCCTAGCTGTGATTGACTGGCTGTACCAGGCTGAGCCTCCCCAGGGACAGGGCACACAGCTGTCGAGCATCTGGTTCCATTCAGACATTACTCACCAACTTCCAACTTTCTCTCAGGAAAAGTCTAAAAGCCTTGCAGGCATATGGCCTTCAGCAGTCTCTGTCCCTCACAGGATAAGCAGAATGATGACAGGCCAGGGGGGAGGGATGGCCTTCATGATCCTGTTTCTCTGTCATATTCCCTCACAGAGCAATTAACCCCATGGGATCAGACATCTTAAACCAGAGATGGCTGAGGTAATCTTGTACATGTGATAAAACTGTTTCCATAAAATTCTTCAACCAATATTACTAAACTCTCCCCCTATTCCCTGCAACTCTTACAAAGATATTATACCAGTTATCCAAAAAAACCTCACTCATAATCAGGTTTACTGGCTTCCACACTTACTAGCTGTATGACCCTGAGTGAGTTATTGAATCTTTTAGATTATCAGTTTCCCATTCTAGCAGATAGGAATAATAATAGTACTTACAGAATTTTTATGATTGAAGAAGATAATGCATACAAAGTATCTAACACAGAGACTAATAAATCATAAGCAATCAGCAAATTGCAACTGTTTTTTTTTTTAATGTTTCTTGATTTTTGAGGAAAAGAAAGAGAGTGAGTAGGGGAGAGGCAGAGAGAGGGGAACAGAGGACCTGAAGCGGGCTCCTCACTGACAGCAGCAAAGCAAGCCTGATGTGGGGCTTGAACTCATGAACCATGAGATCATGACGTGAGCCAAAGTCAGATGCTCAACCAACCGAGTCACCCAGGTGCCCCTATAAATGGCAACTTTGATTGTGATGATGAATGAAGTGAGCTTGGCCCCAGATGGGGGAGCCCTTGGTGATACCAACCAGTGGAGAGGGGCAAGGCTGGGCTGCATCCAGCCCCCAGGAGGTAGGGTAACCTGTGTCCCAGTTCCAGGGTGTAGAGGAGTGTGGGAGGAGTGCAACCCCTGGGCTCTGCATTGATGCCCAAGTGGCCCAGAGGAAGGCCACATTCTCAGTCAGTTGGTGGCCATGTTGGAATTCCAAGCAATTAATTAGTTGGGAGAAAGACCCCAGGCAGTATCTGAGGGTAGAAGATGAGCCCAACCTTCTGTGAAAAGAAAGATGGCAGGAGCCAGGCAAGGTCTCCAAGAGCCAGCCCGGTGGGCAGAGACTCGGTTCTCATGGAGGACTGAGACAGAGCATGGCAAGGTGCACCAGGCATGAAGTCAGGCAGACAGGTGGACTCAAGCTTTGCCACTCAATAGCTGAGGGACCCTGGGTGACTCCTTACCCATCTAAAATGTCCATTTCTTTATAAATAAAGATAAGAATAGTAACACCTGTCTTTACAAGGTCGGTGTGAAGGGGAAACAGGATGAGAAAAGTCAAACGCCTATTGCCACCCGGTAAATGTCCGATTTGTCTTGAGCACAATGTAGAGTCGGGCCAGTGGACCAGGAGTTTGGGGAAGCCAGAGGAGTAGTGACCACATGGGCACCAGACTTCCTGTAGGCACGTGGGGTCTGGGGCCAGCGGCAACATGGGCAGTCATGGACCCCACAGCTGGTGGTGAGGAATCACTGAAAGACTGCCTGCCTTAGCCGCCCTGTGGATAGGGCCGTGCCAGCCAGTAAGGGCAGGCTGAGGCAGCTGAGGAGGCCAGGGGCTGGTAAAGGGCTTCCCCAGTGTTACTTCTTGCCATTGCTGCATATGAAGCTGAAGCTTCTTACCATCAGCTATCGGAGGGAGGTCTGCCCCTGCAGGAACTAGCAGGGATGAGCTGGTGGGTCACAAAGACCTTTGGGAATTATCACAATGATTGCTGACCCTTCCTGAAAGAAGATAACGCCACTTGAGCTTTGCCATCTGATTTATTATCTTAAAAACTTAAGGCTATAGCCGGTTCAGGTTTCTCCTACAAGAATTTAATTGGTATGTAATAGCACAGGCAATTAAATAGAAATCAATAGTTTAAAACAACTAATTGATACTTAATATGAATGGGGAAAAACTTAGTTCTAATATAATTAACTCATGAAATAGGTAATGAAATAGCAATTATGTCTTTACAACAATGTAAAGTTTATAGTTCTTTAATAAACTTAGAGTTAGCAAGCAATGAGAGTCAAAAATTATGAAACAGGTATTATTGGGCTATTAAACATTTATTACTTGTCCTGGAGGGCCATAGGCAGACACTAGTCAGGATTAATAAGCCTTTGCTATTCCCCTCTTCAGGCCTCTTTACTATAGAGGTTGATCAGAAAACTGTGATCTCTGCGCAATTTATGGGCACCATTATTGCCCGGGATGTGAGTAATAATGCTGAAACCAGGGTGAGACAGAACTGAAGCAGAAAGCAGGAGCTTAGCAGAATCAAGGTGAGGACTTCTCAAACACGAGGCTCTGGCATCCTGGGATCGCCCAGGCATCCTGGCAAGACTGGCTTTTGATGAGTCAGGCCATCGGTATGGACGCCCACCAAGGGCAACCCCCCAGACAAATCTCCAGCCTTCGGGGCCCTTGGCGAGAGCCACCCCATGACCTGTAGCAATTATTGCCATTAGTGTGGAAATAATTCACATGCTAATGACACTTTGTTTTACTGAACTACAGTGTTTGATTTTCGTTCACCTTTTCACAGGTATATGCCTTACATAGTCAACTGGATTATCATCTCATTGTGGGAGGAAGCTTGCCTTACATGTTTTTGTCTTGCACATGGTGCACTTAGGAGCCTCTCCATGAGCGTCTGTGGACCGGATACCATACCTGTCACACTTTATAAATACGCGCTGGTTGTGCAGGGCTCGTACTAACACTTGTGGCAGAGTCTACCTATATATTATTCCATTGCTTTCTATGTTATTCATTACATAATGACTTGATCTACAGAAGACATCTGCTCTCTGAGGTCAGTAAAGCTGATTGAAAAGGTATTTCTTCAGGGGCACCTGGGTGGGTGGCTCAGTAGGTTAGGCATCTGACTTCAGCCTAGATCACGATCTCTTGGTTCAGGAGTTCGAGCCACACATCAGGCTCCTCATTGACAGGGTGCATTCTCTCTCTCTCTCTCTCTCTCTCTGCCCCTGCCCCTCCCCACTTTCTCTCTCTCTCTCTCTCTCTCTCTCATTTTTTAAAATTTTTTTCACCACCTATTAGTTTTTAATTCTTGTCAGATGATAATAATTACATATTTATTTTAAATAAATTAAAATAAATGCACAGGTAAAGACTATTACCTGTGTAATGTAGTAAGGAAAATATTTTAATAAAAGTAGATATAAAGCCATGTTGTAACAGCATACTTTTTCATAAAGTTCTATACAACATACATGTGTGAATTCTATTATTTTTTTTCTTATTCTTTTTTCCCCTTTTTATTTTTTTCATTTTATTTTTTATTTTTTAAAATTTACATCCAAATTAGCATATAGTGCAATGACTTCAGGAGTAGATTCCTCCTGAGTAGATTAGTGCCCCTTACCCATTTAGCCCATCCCCCTCCCACAACCCCTCCAGTAACCCTCAGTTTGTTCTCCATATTTATGAGTCTCTTCTGTTTTGTCCCCCTCCCTGTTTTTATATTATTTTTGTTTCCTTTCCCTTATGTTCATCTGTTCTGTCTCTTAAAGTCCTCCTATGAGTGAAGTCGTATGATTTTTGTCTTTCTCTGACTAATTTCACTTAGCATCATACCCTCCAGTTCCATCCACGTAGTTGCAAATGGCAAGATTTCATTCTTTTTGATTGCCGAGTAATACTCCATTGTGTATTCTTTATCCATTCATCCATCGATGGACATTTGGGCTCTTTCCATACTTGGGCTATTGTTGATAGTGCTGCTATAAACATGGGGGTGCATGTGTCCCTTCGAAACAGCACACCTGTATCCCATGGATAAATGCCTAGTAGTGCAATTTTTAGTTTTTTGAGGAACCTCTATATTGTTTTCCAGAGTGGCTGCACCAGCTTGCATTCCCAGCTTGCTCTCTCTCTTTTAAAATAAGTAAATAAACTTTTTAAAAATGTATTTCTTCATAGCTCATGTAATCATCCAAGACTGCTTCACTTGGGAACCCCATCACCTCAAACACAAGAAGTCCAGAAATGCACCATTATCCAGCCCCCCCATGGCCTAATTGGCTTCCTTCGTCAGCTGCTTCTGACACAGACACCTCTCTTCCCCCAACCCCCCCAACTAAAGCCACTGTGGTCATCTGCCCCCTTCTGCTTGGCCACTCTGGCACTCAGCCCATAGTCTCTTCCCAGAATGTCTTTCAGATTCACCATGTTCTCTCCATCTTCGGCCCCTCTGGGGCCTCAGCCTCACCTGCTGTACCCACCTGGCTGGTCTTCCTGACTCACTTCCTCTTCCAGTCCCTCAACCTGTAGCTACCACAATAGCCTCCAAAGAACACCGCCCCAAAGTTCATTATTCATTATATCACTTTGGATGAGTCTCCCCTTTCATACCTGTAAAGAAGGGGGAGGAATTTAACGGTCCCTACTCCCCAGTCTGACATTTCATTTCTATTTGTTGAGCTCGCCCTTACCAGCTACTTCATTGTAGGCATTCTTCACCAAGTGCATCTGATTTTCATACTAACCATGTGCAGAGCGTCCTACTATTAGTATCCACATTTTATAAAGTTCAGAGACACCCAGAGCATGGCTCACTCTGGAGTGCTAGAGCAAGGCTCCAGCCAACACTGAGAGCTTCGAAGCACACATGGCCTCCCTGTGACTCTAGCTGGGTCCAGCTGACGCCTTCTCCATATGGTCTCAGGAACCATCTGGTGAGCTATTTTCAGCCTCTCCACTGCTCTCCTGTGTCAAGGTGGCAGGGATGGAGAGGCTCTGAATGTCCCCCTGAGAAAGCTCAGGGTCCTTTCACTTGCTTTCTGATCTCAGGCTGTCTTCAGAGAGTGGGGAGAGAGAGAGCAGATGTCAGCCCATCATCTCTCACCAGGAGTACTGCAATAGTCAAACAATGGCGCTCTCTTGTCTGTGCTTACCTCTCCCCATCCTTCCTCTGCACCAGTGCCAAAATGGTCTTTATAAGATGCAAACCTGGCCTGTCGGTTCCTTCAGAGCTCTCTGAGAGAAGAATCTGCTCCAGGCCTCTCTCTTGGCTTGTAGGTGGCTGTCTTCATGTTCATATGGTGTTTTCCCTGTATGTGTGTCTGTCTCCAAATGTCCCCTTTTTATGAGGACACCAGGGGCATTGGCTTAGGGCCCCTCTAATGAGCATTTTAACTTGATTATCTCTGTCAAGGCCTTACCTTCAAATAAAGTCACGTTCTCTGGTGAATCCACATTCCACATGTGAATGAGGGGGAGAGGGGCAGGGCAGGGAAGAGACATAGTTCAACCCACAACACTGTTCTAGCCAGGGCCACCAACATCTGTTCTCTATTGTCTAGTCTGTCTTGATTCACAGCCTCGGCAGCCCTGGGATCCGAGACCTTCCCCTGAGAAAGCTAGAAATCAGACCCGGCTTCTAACCTGAGTACTATTATCAGCTCGTACTTTGCCCTTGAACTGCCCTTTTACTTCTCTGAACCTCAGTCTCTGAAACCAAACTGGAGGAAATAGACCATTCTTCCTCACCTAGTTCACTGAGCTACTGTGGGCATCTAATAAGGTAGTGAATATGACAGCATCGTGTAAAAATAAGGGTCCTGCAAATGTGAAGTAATAGCACTGTATCATTGTTATTACCTCTAAGAATAAAGAAATCCTAAGGCTAGAAAAAGTCCCATCGTCACCCTGTGAAACTGAAGGAAAGCGGTTCCATTTACAAAGTCAGCCCTTTTTATTCCTCCCAGAGGAAAGCTCCGTTTCCTAGACTTCTTTTCCAATGAATTTACAACTTTCATTCACTCGGCCATGATCCTCACCTAGCTGACTCCATTGTGCCACGTTTCAGCCCACCTGGTTTGATTCTGACCTGGGTAGGGGAGAGCAGGCGACTGCCCAATAGTCTTTAGTTGGTGCTTACATCGAATCATCGGATTTGTCCTGAGCTCCTGCCATGTGCCAGGCACTGTATTGGGGACTAAGGGCTCAGAGCTGAAAATGGCACAATCCTGGCCCTTCTGTGGCTCACGGTCCAGGAATTCCTGGGGTTCATTCACTTCTTCCCAAGAAACAATGCCCTTTCCCCATAAATGTTTCCTTGCAGAATAGTATTTCTTAAGCCTTTGCTCTCCTCAGACAGTGCCCTCCCCACCACATCTGCCGGTGACCCTGGACTTCTTTGCTGTGAACTTTCCTTTTAAGCGAGGATGACTCAATTCCTATTCATCATTTTCCACGGCTGCCTTTGGTACATCTGATGGTTCTGTACTGATAAGTGCTCAACCAAAGGCTGCAGCCCTAAGGTCCACATAGAGAAGACCCCGACATCTTGCTGTTAAAATGGGCATCTGTGATCTGATTCCACTGTCGGTCCCAGCCTTGTGTGACAAGGAAGGTGGCAGTCTGGTGGCTGGTCTAGCTCACAAAGTGAAAGATTCTTTGTGTCACAGTCCATCATCTTTCCACTAAGAGGAGCGTGCTTCGTTTGGCGGGGGTAGAGTTTCTCCAAGACAAAGCGATTACTTCCCGATGCCACCCCCGCCACGCCCCACCCAGCCCTCTCTCTGCTCAGTGCCTTTGACAACACACCTCCTCCCCTCTTGGATTTCCACATTCTCCTCCCCTCCCCCACCTCAGCCCTCCTTCCTCCTGTGGACCCAGTGACCTCTAATTTAGCTCTGCAAATCTCTCCAAAGAACATCCCAAATTTTCATATGTGGATAGCTATCTAATTCTCACTTCACTAATTCTCCAACCTGCTCATTCTTGCAAGGATCCCAGTGGCTTCTCCCCACTTCTCAGTGAGGACTCAGTTGGAGAGCCCTCTCACTTAATACATTTCTTCAGTGTGCTTATTAGCGCCTTGTAATATAGCTGCCTAAATAATTAAGACTAACCCACACGTGTCAAATTAAATGAGCCAAATACATTGAGAAATTGCCTCACCCTCCATTTCTTTTATTAATCAGGTTTTTAAAAAATTCTTTTCCTGCTCATTTGCGAAAATCAAACATGGTCTGTGAGACTCTTACTTACAATAACCATCCATGTGGCCTCTTTCCTCAGGCAGTCACCCTGGGGGCAACCTATTATGTGACACATGATGGGTTGAGTTGGGGTGGCAGAGACAGCCAACATAGACGATCTGGACTCAACAGGTCGCCCACACTCTCTCAATCTTTAGGAGAATTATGCCTGCTCCATTTTCTTCAGAGCTTAGGGGATGGTCCAGCAAGACCAACAGGAATGTTGGCCTAAATCCATCCAGCACCTTCTGTCCCCACTCCTCCGTGCTTCCCTGGGCTCATTGCAGGAACCCCAGCTCCTTTTCTCATTAGGAGTCACTGCTGATGTGCTTTAGATGGGCATAAGAAGTCAATGGAAAATATAATAAGAACCGTCAGCAGTTTTATCATTGTAGTGATGAACAATGGTCGTGCAATTATAATGGGCTGGTTAACTCTGCCTGTCGTCAGCATGTTGAGGCTTCTATACAGTCCCAGAGTCTCAGGCAAGGGGCTATTGTTCGCAGGGGCTGAGAGCCTCCTCATGGCTTGTACTTCCGCTGGCCCCCTCCTGGCAGGCTGCATTCCTGCCTCTTGAAGGTGGTTGTTAGAAAGAATCCACAAATATAGTAAGTAAACATCAAAGGGGCTTTGATCCACAGGGCCCTCGACAGAGCAGGAGCCCTTGAAGAAAGAGCCAAGGCCTTGGATGAGGGAACTTAACATCGTCAATTTGGGCGCCTGAGATGTAAAGCTGTTTGAAGTGAGGTTGGCTTGGCCGTGCCTTCAGAAGAGCGTGCTCGTGGAGGGGACGGAAGAGAAGTGAGCGCCTTTGGAAAAGGCACGCTCAGATCTGCTTCTCTGCTCTTTACTGATAGTTAATAAACCCCTTTAGAGAATCAAGAGATCAAAGCTAGTAACCTCCCTGGGCCGTGGCATTCTGCCACCGAACGCCATGCTTTGTTTTTCTCTAGGGCAAGAGCCCCTAAGCTTGACTTATCTGTCTCTCATGGACCCTTTCATCCTGCAAACCCATGGAGGGTAGACCTGGGTGACAAGAGGTGGATGGAGAGGTAGGGAGGAGAAATGAGCCCATCCTGTCTAAGCTCTAACAGCCTAGATGTTAACCTCCAGGGCTCAGAGAAACACCCAGTGTCCCAAGAGAAGTTGCTCTAATGCAGCACTCACTGGGACCCACCTTCCCTGAGACACGAATGGAGGGAACCCCTGGGTGCCCAGAAAGCCTGGCAAGCCCTGGGAGGGGGTGCAGTCACATTCCCTCTTCCAGAAATCATACCCCTTGTCCATCCGCCAAGTTTATGGCAGCTGTCACATTTGTATGAGTTCCAAGCAAAGAAGCGGGGCAGGGGGTCTAAAATAATCCTGGGAAGTCATTTGACATCTTTGAACTTCGGGTTTCCCATCTGCATAGTATGAATAGCAGTAACCTATCTGCTCACCTCATGGGGTGCTGTGGGGGATCAGAAGAGGAATTTGGTGTAGAATTGCTTCAAAGCCCATAAAGCGCTTAAGACAGATCAGAATTAGAGGATAAAAACCAGAGGGGAAATCTCGTTCTCTTGTGAGGCAGATGTACTCTAGTCCAACGCCCACACACAGTGGGCACCCATTTACCAAATGCCGTGGAAAAAACAAAAAAAACAAAAAAACAAAAAAACAAAAAAAAACAAAACAAACAAAAAAAAAAACCTCTTGCATTTGCTACCTAGGATCGTTGTCCTGCCTTATTTTTTCTGTTGTGTCAAAGTCTCGTGGGACCAGAATCTGTGTCTTGTGTCTCTTAGCCATTCCAATCCCTGTGCTCCACACTTGAGTCCACACCTCATAAGTGCTTGAGGACGGCACTGCCTTGTGCCGGAATATAGGAATGTATGGGAATCCCCAGACCCAGAAACTCACTCTCTCCCGAAAGGTAGACTCCTCTACCCCTACCTCCACCCCCACGTCTTCCCCCAAATTCACCCAACCGCTTCGTCATTCTTCTGAATCACCCCCTGTGTCTGGTTGCCTTGCTCCATCCCGGACACTACTGGCTGGACTCTGCCTCTTTTTTTGGCAGGCCTGATCACAACCACAGCATGATCTGGGTCAACCACAGCATGATCTGGGTATAGGCCCCCAGCCTATGTAGAGAGCCTCATTAACCTGTGAGTAGTGGTTACAAGCGTGGACTCTGGAGCCATACTGCCTAGATTCAAACTCCTGGTTTTGCCACGAGCTGGTTCTTCCATTTAAGACTGCCTACTCAATACATCTGTAAACGGGGATGTTATAAAATGGAGATAATGGTACGCACCTCACAGAGTTATCGTGCAGATCAAATGAGGAGTTATTGGCTTAAGATGATGCCTGGACCATCGCAAGTGCTACATAAATGTTAAATAAGTAGCCCTGTTTATAAAGGCAGCAGCTCCATAGCCCCTGCAAAGGGGCCTTCAATGACACCTGATCCATTCTAAGCTCACTCACCTGTGCTTTTCTTCCAGAGCTGGGCCTCCAGAAGAGAGGATGCTGTCTGGTGCTGGGCTACATGGCCAAGGACAAGTTTCGGAGAATGAATGAAGGTCAGTGAGAACCTGCCCACACTCTTGGGGGTAAGGTGGAGGGTGAAATCCTCCCTGCAGCTGCTCTGCTGCTATGGTAGCAGGAAGAAGAACCTGGGACAGTGGGCAGAGCGGTTGGATTTCCATGAAGCTATTTATATAGTAATGTGGGGAAGAGTAGCTAATGCCTAAAACACAGCATGCTGATTGGTAAGCACGTTTCCTTCTGCTATCTTCCCTACTCCCTTTGTGCCCTCTACTTGTCTTCCTCTCTCCTTCCTACCTTTGTTCCCCAACCACTCACCCAGCACAATTAAATCTGCTTCTATTATCTTTTTTAATCCAGACCTCTCTACCTTTCTCTTCAATCATTCACATTTTTTGAATGCCTATTGAATAAACAGCACCTTACAGGGCACTTGGGAAAATAGTAAAGAATAAGGCAGAGCTTTCGTTTTCATAGAACTTACAATTGGAAATCTGCTGTCTTTTCCAACTCCACTGGCCCTATCTCTCCCTCTTACTCATGGGCTGTTCTGCCTTCCTTTTGCTCTGGGTCTTTCCTCTGAGGCTTCACTGGGTCACAGAAGGCTCTAGGAAGGTATTGACATTGATGTGGAGGCTGGGAAGTAAAAGGGGGGCTGTCACTTGTGGGCCTGCTATAATAAAGAGCCAATCCCCTCATCCCCAGCCATCTGTCTCCGTGCAGCTAATAACCCTCTCCATCAGATGCCACAGACTGTTTGTCAGGATTCAAAAGTAGATAAACAATGGCTGGGGATGCCATTTATTCATTAAAGTCAGACAAATGAAGCCTTGGCTCCCCACCAGCCAGCTTGCCATGGAGCTGGGCCCCTCCCCTCCCAAGGCCCAGAGCCCCTGGAGCCTCATTCCCATCCCAGGCATGGAGGAGGCACCTCACCTGTACCATCTCTACCCCCAAAGTTATACCAAACTTCTGAGGCCCTCTTCCCATGCTCCTTTGCTGGCTCTTCTCCCAGCCCACGGTCCGTGACACCCACACCACCATGGTCTCCCCAGTCCTGATACCTTGCCAGCTGTAGGTTTGTTACCAGCACCCATCACGGTGACAGTTTGACAAGAGTTAGGCCAGCACAACTGAGTATAAGGAGAATCCCCTCCTGCGTTGTGCAGCCTGTGTAAGAAGGCAGCAGCATCAAGAAGGCACTTGTCGTTTGTAGGAGCCCCATGGCTGAGCATAGCCAGGGTTAGGGGCTGCATTGTCCGCATCCTGCCAGGTGGTCTTCCTCCCTGATTTGTCTCTTGCTCAGCCCACCTCCTCCCTCCCCAATACCACCTTTGTGAGACTGCTAGCCAGTAACTTCTAATTTGTGGGAATTGACAGGGTGCCTCTGTCCGTAGTGCTGAATAGACACATTCTCTTGCTGGCAACGCTCATTAGAGAAGCTGAAAATGAGGTTCGCAGGGATTGGGGAAGCCAGAAAGTCAGGAGCTAGGCTGGATTAGAAACCTCAAGTTCCAAGTGTCTGACCCCAGCAGAAGGATAGTGACTCCAGATCCTGGGGCCTAAAAAGAATCATGCCACAAGGCTGATGAACACCCCCTACAACCTTTCATCAGTGGCTAAGGGAGGGGTATATTCGTCAGCCCAGGCTGCCATAACCATATACTGCAGACTAGATGGCTTTAACCACAGAAACTTACTTCTTCACAGTCCTGGAGGCTGAAAGTCCAAGAGCAAGGTGGCAGCAGGGGGAGGTTCTGGTGAGAGCTCTCTGGCTGGCTTGCAGATGGCCACTTCTCACTGTACCCTCACTGGGGCACAGAGAGAGAGAGAACTGGATCTCTGGTGTCTCTTCTTATAAGAACACTAATCCTGTCCGATCAGGGCTCCACCCTTATGACTTGATAAACCTTAATTATTTTTGTAAAGGCCCTGTCTCCAAATATATAGTCACATTGGAGGTTAGGGGCTTTAACACAGAAATGGCAGGGGGAACACACAATTCATTATGTAGAAAGGGTTCTGAATGCATCTGCCATAGCAGAAAGGTATAATGATAATACTCTGAACCAGGGATTTAAAAAATGGTAGGATGGAACTGGAGAGTGTGATGCTAAGTGAAATAAGTCATACAGAGAAAGACAGATACCATATGTTTTCACTCTTATGTGGGTCCTGAGAAACTTAAAAGAACACCATCGGGAGGGGAATGGAAAAAAAAGTTAGAGAGGGAGAGAGCCAAGCCACAAGAGACTCTTAAAAACTGAGAATAAAGGGGCGCCTGAGTGGCTCAGTCGGTTAAGCGTCCGACTTCAGCCAGGTCACGATCTCGCGGTCCGGGAGTTCGAGCCCCGCGTCGGGCTCTGGGCTGATGGCTCAGAGCCTGGAGCCTGCTTCCGATTCTGTGTCTCCCTCTCTCTCTGACCCTCCCCCGTTCATGCTCTGTCTCTCTCTGTCTCAAAAATAAATAAACTTTAAAAAAAACCTGAGAATAAACTGAGGGTTGATGGGGGGGGTGGGAGGGAGGGGAGGGTGGGTGATGGGCATTGAGGAGGGCACCTGTTGGGATGAGCACTGGGTGTTGTATGGAAACCAATTTGACAATAAATTTCATATTAAAAAAATAAAAGTAAAAAAATGGTAGAAAAAATTTAATATTAAGTAGACATTAGATACTGTTTAATTAAAAAGGGAAGGAAGGGAGTCAGAGGGGGGACTACAGGAGGACTTGGAACCAAGACTAGGATCTGATTATTTCTGAGGACAGTTAGCTTTGCTGTCTGCAAAAACCAAACTAAGATGGCAGTTTTAAAAATTTTTTATGTTTGTTTATTTTGAGAGAAAAAGACAGGGCAAGAGCAGGGGAGGGGCAGACAGAAAGGGAGAGAGAGAATCCCAAGCAGGCTCCGCACTGTCAGAGCAGAGCCTGATGCAGGGCTTGAACCCACAAACTGTGAGATCGTGACCTGAGTCAAAATCAAGAGTTGGACGCTTAACCAGTTGAGGCACCCAGGTGCCCTGCAGATGGCATTTTAAAGAGTTTTTTTCTTGTCAAAATGGGAAGATACCAAAACAGTGCCTCTTCTCTCTGAGCCCCTTCTCCAAACACATGCAATCCACCCAAATGTGTTATTCTTTTTCCCCTGGCTGTGGTGGACTTGGTTAAGAATGAGCAATCCCACGGGGCGCCTGGGTGGCTCAGTCGGTTAAGCGGCCGACTTCAGCTCAGGTCACGATCTCACACTCCGTGAGTTCGAGCCCCGCGTCGGGCTCTGTGCTGACCGCTCAGAGCCTGGAGCCTGTTTCAGATTCTGTGTCTCTCTCTCTCTCTGACCCTCCCCCGTTCATGCTCTGTTTCTGTCTCAAAAATAAATAAACGTTAAAAAAAAATTAAAAAAAAAGAATGAGCAATCCCAGGTACCTTACCCCTGCCCCCTAGTGAAGATTAATTGGGAATAAAGCAAGTTATTCAGAAAGAGGGAGGGAATAGACGCATTAGCCAATGGGTAACAGAGCACCTAACTCCCTACCCTGCCTCCTCCTTTGCCTGTCGTTCTCACCCCTCCCAACTTCCCCAACACAGACATTCGTGCACATACACACAGCCACACACACAGTAGCTGCTGCTGCTGCTGCTGCTGCTGGGTAAACAAGGAGACAAAGGGGTGGCAAGCAAGCTAAGCCACCGCATATGATGAGTTCCACATCTCAACAACAAATAGACCAGATGGGAGGAGGGTGAGACAGTGGGGAGATGCAGGCTATGGACTGGCTTTGGCTCTGGAGGGTGGGAAGCACGGAAGGAGAAGAGAAAGGAACTGCGGGGGAGGCAAAGGCTCCTCTGCTCCCCACTGCAGCCAGTCTTGCTACCCCAAGTGCCACATTATGCATGTTCTCTGTCTCTAAAAGGCGCATGCCCAAACTCCAGCACGTCTGCGGATAAGAAAAGGCATCAGCAAGCATGGGGAGCTGTTTTATGGTTTATAATTATCTTGTACCAATACTCAAAATAATTATAACTTCCACATATTAATAATTGAACTGGAATCGCAGCCATGACATAGATCAAGAAACAGAAATCGCTGTCCACACCTAGGTATAAATTGAACAATTGGTAAAATGGTAAAAAATAATTTTCTCCCAGATGCTGGAATTAGTGAGATATTGGAACAATTAGCTGCTTCTCCCATTAAAGATAAGGTGGTGATCATAATACTTCCAATTTAGAATAAATATAAAAGACCTACTTGTTCCGTATTAAAGCATATTTGTTCTGTTTTAGCAGTATCTAATAGGGTGTCTGTCACTGGAAGAGAAGTGGTCTCCTATTTCATCTGTCTCCTTGTTAATTTGGTATCTTTTTATCTCCTTCTTCCTCTTCCCTCCCCCTACTCCTTGCTACAGTCTAAAAAAAAAAATAAATAATAATAATAATAATAATAATAGCTTGAGAAGGAGCAAGAGAAAAAATAATGAATGAACAGGAGTTTTATAGATCTGGGGTTTATCATCAGCTAGAGTAATCGCAATTGGTGCTGTTAAACTACACAAAGCAATAAAAAGAAAACACTATTCAAAGATCGTTTAAGGAGGCATGTGATAGTCAATGAGAGGTTTGCTCTATTTGGGAGCGCTTAATAGCTTCTCGGGTAGAATCTGCAGCATTTGGTGGGTAATGTGTTGGGGGGGGAGGGGTGTGTGTGTTCTTTCCTGTTTGGACTTAACACATCTGAGGCATCACATGGAGACACAAACAAAATTCAGTGAAGGGCAGACGAGAGAGGAGGAAATGAAGACAGATTAGGCGTAAGAATATCAGGTGTGTTCGACATAATTGTCTTCATGTGATTAAGTACATGGTTGTTTAAATAGGAACTGCTGGGGGTGCCTGGGTGGCGCAGTCGGTTAAGCGTCCGACTTCAACCAGGTCACGATCTCACGGTCTGTGAGTTCGAGCCCCGCGTCGGGCTCTGGGCTGATGGCTCAGAGCCTGGAGCCTGTTTCCGATTCTGTGTCTCCCTCTCTCTCTGCCCCTCGCCCGTTCATGCTCTGTCTCTCTCTGTCCCAGGAATAAATAAACGTTGAAAAAAAAAAAATAAATAGGAACTGCTGGAAAGAGATCATTTATTTATTCATCAAAAGTTCATTGAACACCTACCATAAAAATAATACCAATTGGCATAATAAATGCCAGACACTGTTCTAAGCACTGGAGCTTTCACAGGAAATAAGACATCATCCCTGCCCTCGAGGAGCCCACAGTTCAGACACACAGGTACCTCCCCATGGTACTGTCACCTTCATAAAGAAATCCTTCCGGACTGCCTTACCTAAATTAGATGCCCCTCTTCCCCCACCATTATGCGCCATCGTGGCAACCGGCTTATTTATTTTGTGGCACTTACTCTAATTGGGGATTACTGATTAGGCTGTCTGTCCCATCTAAGAGTTAAGCAAAGATGTTCCTCGCCTACCCGTGGGCCTTTGCCCAGTGTCTCACACATAAGGAGTAGTCCATCAATTGTAATGTAACTAATGAATCAATGCCCTGACTGACAATAGAGGGATACACGAAGTCATCCACAGGTGTAAGGTGGGTCTTGAGAAAGAGCCACCAGGCAGAGCAAATTGACATGGAGCTTTCCACAAAATGAGTATCCTAAGTCTTACCTCTCAGCCCTCCTCCTATTCTGGTACAATAGCCCCTTACTGGAGGCCAGGGCCTGGGCAGGTCAGCCGAGGGGAGGCCCCCACAGGTGGTCTCCCTCCTCTCTGCACCAGCTCTCCATCCTCTCCCCATCTACTGCTGGGCCACATCCTCGGGGCATCTCTAGACAGATATGCCCACCAAATCTGCAAAGGGAACTGTTCCCACTGTTTCCTTATCCCACACCCCTGACACACACACACACACACACACACACACACACACACACACACACCTGTATTCCCTTCCCTTTTCCTGGCTCTTCTCAAAACTGGCTCTCCAGTTTTCCTGGAGATCCCAGCCAGAACCACTCACCTTGTCAATGCACATTGCCTACCCAGGGTTGACACTATTCATAGGCAGGATAGAAAGCTTTCACATGGCATCTGCTGAGGGGCGCTGCCTGCCTCTTGAAAAGCTTGGTATTCCTCTGTGTTAGAACTTCAACAACCCTAGAGTTATAGGGCGACCACCAACTCAGGGAGGCCCAGGATCGTTGAGTGGCTTGCCTAGGCGCAATGGGAAGTTGCCGGAAGAGCCAGGACCACATTCCAGGTCTCCTGACATCCAGTCCAGTGCTCTTGGAATTCCAAAAGAGGAGGCTCAGGCCATGAACAGAAGGGAAGCCCCTAATGCTTTAACTTGGTTTGGTTTTCAGGGCAGCTGAAGATACAGAGAAAGTGGGAGGGGCTGGGGGAAGGGGGGCAGAACACAGAAGTCTCCAGGTGGTGTGGGAGGAAATCAGGAAAGGCCTGGACTGAGAGACGTAGACCAGGGAAGATCATTTCTAAGGAACCAGAAAATTCTATTAGCCCCTAGGACTCTTGAGAAGGGGAAATGAGGAAGAGGATATTTAATGGAGAAGAAAGGAGACAGCAAAGTCCTGGCCTGCCTTCCTGCCAGTTTTCTGAGGCCAAGGTGCGCCTGCGCGGGAGGCCCTGCCTCCTCCCCACAGGCGCACCCTCTGCGGTGCACAGCTGGCAGGGCGGGGGTTTTCCAGGACTTTCCGCAGTGACCGATTGCTTCTCCCAGCTCAGTGAAGGGAAAGCAGAAATGCCTCCTAGCGCTGTCGTTTTCATCTTCCTAGGAAGAAACAAATGCAAGTGATTAGCAAAGGCAGCTTCTGTTCACTGGAGACCTCTGGGCCCCTGGGGAGGGGCTTGAACCCCCGGGAAGGAGAAAGCCGGTCCCACAGATGGAGGCCCCCTACCGGCTCATGCGTGCCCTGCAGTTCCTGGGCTTCGCCGGTCCTCATAGTCCAGACTCAACGTAAACACACCTCCACCACAATGCCCTCTGCCCGTCCTCACCTCTCACCCATGCGCAGGGGTGGGAACTCCGGGAGGATGGGAGCCCAGGAGTCTTCAGCAGCTCTCTGAACTATCTGTGCCGGCATGGAGTCTATCATTTCTTTCCGCACTCCTGTTCCCCAGTCCACAAAAATTTGCCTAAAACGCCCCGTTTCCTGTCTCTCCCTTAACAGAGTTGGTAAGAAAAAGAGGTGCCCCCATCAGTGTAGTAGAAGGAGCACCTAAACATATGGAGCCAGCTGTGTGACCTTGGGCAAGTCCCTGAACATCCAGATGTCAACCTTCTCGTGTATGAAAGTGAATAATGTTGGATACGATCATCTCTAAGCCTTTGAAATGCGATGATTCAAAAAAAAAAAAAAAATCTATCTTGGCTCCCAGCACTCTGCGCACACCCTATTCTCACCACTCACCCCCTAATTTTAAATGTTCTGGTCACCAAAGGAACCAGGACCAGGGTATTTATGGGCTGGCTTTGCTCAGCTGCCTCAGAAGGCAGACCTGTGTTTCTTTTTCCTGTCTGTTCTCTGAGAGTGAATTCAGGCCCATGTCAGCCGTCCCCTGGGTGGCAATGAGGCAGTCAAGCAGGCCTACAGGATAGTCTGCACTTTTTTTTCAGAGCAGAGGGGCAGCAGGACCCTGGCCCAGGGACCTGATCTAGTGGAGAACGGGTCTGATGACTTCTGAACCCCTGCCGCTCTGCCTGGTGCAGCCAAGCAGGCTGGCTTATGCTGAGGCCCCACAGCTTCCAGAGACTATTCTTTCACTGCCTGCAAGAGCCCCCAGGATGTTGGCTAATACTGTCATTTTGTTCATTGGGGCTTTTGGGTGCATTTTTTCTTATTTCATTTTTCTTACTGATGTGTTTTCTTCCACTGGGGCTGCAAAGCTGGTTATTTGTATAACATTCCTGTTTATTATTTATGGCAAGACGCAGATTTCCAGGGCACTTTATGATTGTTATTTAATTCACTTGGCATTTTGGAACAAGAGGCTCGCCATTGCCATTCTCCTTCCGTGACCTGGTGGAGAATTCCAGAGACTTTTCTGGGTCCCATGCCTCCAGCCACCATTCCTACTGGGAAACCTGCTTATCTAAGGTGGTCCTTGGCCACAGACCCTGCCCAGCTCCTTTCTAAACTTCCTGTTCCTTGGGGCACCTGGGTGGCTCAGTCGGTTAAGCCTCCGACTTCAGCTCAGGTCATGATCTTGTGGTTTGGGTTGGAGCCCTACGTCAGGCTCTGTGCTGACAGCTTGGAGCCTGGAGCCTGCTTCAGGTTCTGTGTCTCCCTCTCTCTCTCTGCTCTGCTCCTCTCTCTCTCTCTCTCAAAAATAAATAAACATTAAAAAAAAAAAATGTTCTTAACTTCCTTCTCCCTCATCCACATCCAGTTCTCAGCAAGACCTAGAAATGTCACCTCCCAAATATCTCTTGAGTCCAACCACCTGGGTTCACCTCCCGGCCACTGCCCTTGTCCCCATCACCACTGTTCCTCGCTGGACTACTGAAGCACTCTCCTAGCAGATTCCTTGCACCCACTATGCCCCCGCCTTCCCCCTCAATTCGTTTTCCACACTTCAGCCAGAGCAATATTTCAAAATGCAAATCTGATGTCACAGTCCTCTTGAAAACATGTGAATGGCTTTGTATTGCTTTTAGAAAAAATGTCAAAATCTTCAGCATATTTTACAAGGCTATAAATGATCCAGTCCTCATCTTTGTCCCCTTAACACTGTACCCCAGACACATCAGCCTCTTTCAGCTCAAACAGGAATGGCCCGTCTGCCACAGGGCCTCTGTCTCTACTGGTCCTTCTTAGCTAGGTCTGTACATATAAGTTCTTATTGCCATTATTTAACTAATACTTGTCTTCCCTACCCTTCCCTTAATCTGTAAGCTCCGTTGGGTCTCCACTACATCCCAGGACCCTAGCATAACGTTTGTACAGCGTAGACATTGAAAGAAGAGCGAGGGAAGTAACCTTCTCCGCCCCTGGTCGGTGGCTCCCAAGATGCTGGGACTGGGTGATCTGAGAATCAGGGACCCCTAGAAGAAACATTACAGATCACGTGAGGAGGAGGAAACTGAGACTCAGGAAAGTCATGTGACTTGCCCTGAGTATCTCAGCCTGCAAGCGATAGAGCCAAGACTTGAACCCAGGCTTCTGACCCTAGGTGGGGTCCTCCTGTCTCTTAACCATGCTGAGTCTTGGAAGTCGGGGAGTCACAGGGTTGGGTGGACCAATCAGGGAAGTCTGCCCTCAAAATATGGGTTGAGGCTGTGTTTTGAAAGAGACGAGAAGCAAAGAGAAAAGGAAGGGGAGTAGGTTCTTTGATGTGGACATGATGCAGAGAGAGTAGAGCCATCGCCCCCTGTGAGCCCAGCACTGTGCCTGGCTTAGGAACCTCAGAGAGGCTGGACACAGCCCCGTCCTCAGGAACTTTGCCCGCCCCTTGGGGGAGACTGCATATATTTCATACCAAGCTGCTCCTGCGGTTGTTTTGTTTTCGTTTTTCCTTTCAGCGTTGTGGTTAGTATGCTTGCTGGCTAAGCACTGTAGCTGGGGAGTCAGAAGAATCTAGATTCTAATCCCAGGCATCGTCAGAGCAGTTTAGAACCATATCATCTGAGGTGCTCAAGGCCAGAAGGGACCAAAGCTCACCCAGTCCACACCCCCTTCTGATGGTCGGTATCCCCGCCAAGTACCAATGCACAGGAACACTTGTGAATGCTGTGGTGCTGTGCGCTCCCTTAGTCACCAGTGCCTCGCCCTGTGCTAGGTAGGCCCTCGGTGTGTAATGACACAATTCCTGCCTCCAAGGATATCGCGGCAATTAACATACAATGGCACAATTGCTGTAACCAGCTATGCACAGGAGGAGATAAAGGGAATCCAGTCAAACTCTAGGCCAAGTGAGTACTGCCCAGGAGCGCCCTCATACTTTTTTTGTGAGGCCATTGCAACCTATGTTTGCATCCCTCCAGAGAGGGAAAACTTGCTGTCTACCAAGGCCATGGGCACCTCCTCGGCCAGGCTCTCACAAAGGGCTTCAACCCCTTCAACCCCCCGAACATCTACAGTTTATCATCTAACTGCACTGATGGCCATGGAACCAAGTGACTTAGGTGACAGCCACTGGCAAAATCCTGGGGTCTCACCCTCTGCGCACTGTGTCCTGAGGGGGCTTCCTTCCTTCTCTCTGCCTCCCTTCCCTCCATCCTCAGTGAGCTCCAAAAGCTTCATCCCTGAATGCCAAGACCCTCCCTCCACCCCTCTCCCTAGGGTGAAAGAGTCTGAATAAATGAGCGTGCTTAATGGCCTGCGGTGCCATAAAGTTTTTAGAGCTGTGTGCTGGAATGAGCAGGTTCAGGCTGAGATGAATTATCCACGGCTCTTATCAAAGGAGAGTCAATAAAAACCTGAAGGAGCTTGCCCCATCTCCGTGGAGTGGCCATGTCACGTCACTGGGTCCTGCGTTCTGGAAATAATAATCGGACGGACGCATTTTTCCCCCCTGTTCCATCTGCTTTCTTCCCTGTGCCTTTCCTTCTCAAATGTATTAGTTTCTATGGAAACTGTGTTGTTACTGGTATAGGAGGAGTTTAATGACATTCAGAAGTACCAAATCAAGTCCATTTATATAATGGTTTGAAATACACATAATGGCCTATGGAATATAGGACACGGCGACAGTTTCAGTAACTGCGTACAGAGTGTGGGATAAATAGAGCAATGTAATACTCCCCACCTCCAAGTCAAATGTGCCAGGAATAACCACTATTCTTCATACTAAAGGACAGCACTTCTCAACCATTATTCATGAACGAATCTCAAACACTATACCAAGCCGTTCTCCTCTCCCTGAGGAAGGACGGTGGCTGGACGCTGGGGGACTCTGCACCCAGAGCTTTGACCTGAGCAGGTACAGAGGAGGGAGTCTGACCTCAAGGAAGAGAGGAGGGGAGGAGCCATTCTGCAATGGGATCCTTGGGCCCCGCCCCCTGGACTACATTCCTCCCCCATCTATTCCTCTGGCTCCTTTCTGTCTGATTCAGAGAAGATTTATCAGGCACCTGCTGTGTGCCGAGTGCTGTGGGAGACATGGAGATGAATGACAGAGAGAGGATGCCTCACCTCAGCTCAGGTTCAGCCAGCAACAGGCCCTGAGCAAGGTCTTGCCTATAATGGTCCATCTGGGAGGTCCAGAGAGTGCCAGAAGGATGACAGGGAATCGACACTGGAAAGGAAGGGCATCCAACACAGGCGGTCTCATCAAGCCGGCTACTAGACTGGGTGGCTGGAGTCCACCCCCAGTGGGAATGCCAGAGAAGGGAAGTGGCAATTACACCTCAAATTTGGACCACCCAAAGAGTGAGGAATGGGTCTGCCAGCTCCTGTCAGTAACTGGTTGTGACCTGTTGGGGTGGGCTTATAAATTCCCTGGCACTTCCGGCCTGCCCTCCGTGAGGCCGAGTGTCCTTTGGCTTAAGAGAGACCTCAGGTTGCCGATACTGGGGATTAGCAGTTAGCCTTCGGGCACTAAAGTGGTCAAGAGTCAGGAATACGGCAAGGGAGGCGGGCCATCTGACACAGTTGGCTGCAGTTCTCGAAGAATTTTGAGTCCAGTGGGGAGACAGACATATAATAAAATAGCAGAAGGCAGGGTGATGGGAGAGCTATGGAAGTATATGGGCCATATGTTCTTAGAGCAGAGAGGCGGGGCAAGCCATTGGTTCTGACTTGAGTAATACTGGGGGACCCTGAGAAATCAGGAGAAGGGTGGGGAGCTAACCTACAAAGACACAGGGAGGCACTTACACACACTTACATCGTGTAATCCTCATCACATCACAAAGTAGGTATGTTATCTCCATTTTGAGCATAAACAGAGGCTCAGAAAGATTAAGTCATCTACCCAAAGGCATCCAGCTACTACCTGGTGAAGCTAAGACTCAGACCCTGGTCTTCTTACCTCCGCTCTGCCTCAGGTTGCTTTGTGTATTAGGGAGATGAGGGTGGGGTGACTCCCTCCATCACCATGACCGAGCGCCTGTCATGGACCCGTGTAGACTTCTCCCTCATGGCCACTGACCACTGTCTCCCATATCTCCCTGCATTACGCTGCCCATGGAGACCCCCCCCATCAGCCATCAGGGCGCCCCTCTAACCCTGCCTCAGATATAGACTGGACTGACTACACCTAACACTGAGTGAATTATCTGGAATTCACTGCCTTAGGGGTGTAGGAAGGAGGAGAGAAAGCATGGGATCGGGGTACCTCAGTTATGGTGGCCCCACAGGCATGCTTTCCACCCTGTCCTCAACCTCTCCTCTCCCAGCCCTGCTCTAAGCCCATGACTTCAGAAAGAGGAAGAGGGACCAGACATACACATTTCCCTGGAGCAGCATTTCCGTAGCATGGTAATAGGTTTTCCATGAAAACCAGGCTCCATGGTTAAATAAGCGGGGGCGGGGCGGGGCGGGGAGAAGCTGGGTCAGCCCCCACTAAACAGGTCCATCCTACAGAACGCATCAGAGATTTTAATATGCCAAAGGGCACAGGGAACCACTGAAAGGGGTATATGGTTCGCAGAGTTTCCCAAACTTGTTTGACTACAGAACGGTTTTCCTTAGGGCGTGTTTTAGGACTAATGTTCCTTGGAATCCATTTTGGGAAATGACGTTTTAAGGCCCAGATCTGCCGCCAACTTGTGTGAGTTTTGTCAGATAGGCAAAACTCAAGCCTGCCTTGTGAGGACCAGAAAAATAGCACATTGTAAAGTACAATACAAATAAGATTGTGCTCCTATTTCTTTACATGAAACAAACACATTCAGTTTCCCAGAGAACATTTCATCACAAGTCAAGCAGTCAACAAATAAATGTTTTTAAAAGTAAGTTTGGTTCCTGACTAGGTGTGTGGCCTTGACCTTGATCTCTCTTGACCTAGGCTTTCTCATCTGCAAAATGGGCATACGCGTGATGCTCATACAGGTTCTTTGAGAAAGCATAAAGCACCACAAGATGCAAGGCATTACTGCAAGAGTTCCAGGCTAAAACCCTCAATTCAGTCCCATTTTGCTGAGATCAAAACAGGGAGGGTGCGGGGGGAGGGAGCTGGCTAGTGGGAGAAATAACAATGACAATAATTTTCATCCATATTTATGATGTTAGGAGCCTTGTATGAGCATGTCGCTGAGGGGAGAAAATGAATATTTCATGAGTAAACACTAAATGTAGTATTAAGATAAAATGGACGGAAAGGCCCCAACTTAACCTCTGCAACCAGGTTCAACTGGGGAGGTCAGTGCAGGCCGTGTGACTGGGCTCCAGGGAGCAGGGCAGTTGGTCAGGAGGAAACAGCTCAGTCTCTCAGCATAGATGGGGAGCTGTCCCCCGTGACTGGTGGAGATAATCCTGCTCTGGGGTGCAGAAGAGCCAATGCCCACACATGTACCAGCTGAGTAGCCTTGAACAAGTTACCATAACCATTCTCCTCCAGGTTCACACTATAAAATGGGGATGATAAGATCAGCCTTGCGTGTCTGTGTGGTCTCAATCCAAGCCCAGCTGTTTGGAAGACGGCTTTATAATGCACACAGGTGGGAAGTGTTATTATTCATTTATTCACTCAGCAGACATTTATTGAACACCTACTATGCACCAGTCACCGCCACGGCCGCTTATTTATCATTTGCTGTGTGCCATACGCCGTGTTCATCATTTTATACACATCACCTCACTTATCGTCACGGCCATCTGAGAGGTATCTGTTACTACTCCCATTTTCCACATAAGGAAACGAAACTCTGGAAGGATAAATAACTTGCCCAAAGCTGGATAGCTAGTCAATGGCAGAGTCCAGAGCTGTATGAAGCCAAAGCCCTTTATTCTACATTAAATGGCCCGTCTTTGTCCATACTGCTTCTGCAGAGTCAGTGGGGCGCCCTGCCTCCACCTCCGGCCAGCTCTTCCCTGTTCTGTCCATGCTTTGTGCTTCTTATCGCCAGTGCTGCTTCCTCACCCAAAGGGGAAAGCCTCGCGGTGCCCTCTTTTGGCTCCCCAGGATACCCTCCCTTTGTTTTCTGTCCCCACTCTCTTCTCCCAGCCTCTGTCTGATGGTCTGTCCTCCACAGTACAGTCACCCTGGGGTGTTCATTTCCATCCCCATCCAATAGGACTTTAGCCTCTCCAGCCCCTGGACAGCCTGTATGTCTTATCTGGGCGACCCATTGGGTGGTGTGAACATGAAACACCTCCTACCTGTGAAACACCCTTAGAAGATGGAGGAAAGACATCAGATGGGGCAGTGCCGGGATTAAACCTAGCCAGATCTTCCCTGGCCCTCTCTGCCCACCGCACAGCACGAGGACACAACCATCTCTGCAAATCTCCTCCCTCTGGGGAAGTTCCATGTTATCTTGCCTCGTTCTTTCTCCAGAGATGAAGAGATTGTTTTAAACCTGCCGCCCCACCCGCTCTGCTCCTGGCTTCCAACGCCATTAAGTTTCATTATAACAAATAAACACCACAATGACATTTATAAGTTACCACTGAGCACAGAAGCACAAATATGAAGCAGATAAACTGCATTTGATCCAAATAATTACTGCAGGCAATATCGGGCTTAGTCTGAGCTGGCAGCCGGGCACCGAGTAATTTATTAGATTGCGTAAGGCAATGTTGCACGTTGAGTTTTTCATTATTGCGTCTCTTCCCCTCTCCGTGGTCTAAATAGGTTAGGGGAGTTTAGACAGTGCGTGGCCAAACAAAGACAGACTTTGCTCAAGCAGATTAAGGCTGGGAATTCCAGCCAAGTGTCCGGGTATGGCTGCTTCCCAACCAACGTGGCACTTGAGAGAGAAGAGAGGGTTTAGGATTATCGTGATAGTGCCAGCCAAGGGCAGTTCCCCGTGTGTACTCCCCACCCACTGGCCCAGATACAAAAAGAGGCCCCACGAGGGAGTAAATGGAAGGATGGATGGAGCCCCCAGGACACCAAGCCTAGGTTCCTGCTGGGTTCCTTTGTGCTCAGCCAAAGACCCTCTCTACCAAAAGGCCCTCCTCCGTAGCTCTGGGGCAGCCTCAGACCCCAGTCCCAGACCTCTCCTGCAATAAATAAAGGGAAGGAAGCAGTCTGCCAGCCAACTCTGCAAAACAAAGCAATGAGAGTTGGCTACCGGCAGCCACCTCCCTGCCAAACCCAAACTCATAAAGTTTGATTCAAGGGGTTACAATGCCTCCTATTCAGAGTCCCTCCTGCCCCATTCCCCCAGCCTTAGTAAATTACCCAATAAGCAGCAAGGACCTGTAGTTATTGTGTAGTTAAATGGTATTTGCCCAGTAAATCCTGAGCAGAGTACTAACGGTGATATACAGTAACTAATTACGGACATGAATTCTCTCCCCAAGACGCCAAGTGTTACCAAATATTGTTGCATTTAGGGGAAGAGGCTTGAGAGTGCCTCTGTTCCCTCTAGCGCAGCCGGGAGTAACTCTTCTATTAGAGGAGCTGCTGTACTCCTGGCTGGAAAATAGGGATGTCCTGGGGGCAGGCGGGAATGGGGCCTGGGAAAAAACTCCCATTCGCTGCCCCTGATCCCATGCCCCAGCAGAAGGGCCTCTCCGGGCAGCAGCTGGTCCTCCTTGGGCGGTCTCAGAACAGATAAGAGGCTCAGCACTACGGTGTCGCAAAGGTCAGAGCCCCCAGCCGTGCAGGGAATGGAAGTCATTATTCACCCAGCCCAGGACTCAGCAAGAAAGCTAGTATAGGGGGTGGGCCTCTGCAAAAAAGCTTCTGAATGGGGATGCAGCAGGGTAGGATCAAAAATGCCCGGTGCCTCTGCCTAGCTGTGGACGACTCTTGCCCTGAATTATTACTCGTGGACCTGATCTCAGCCCCAGGGGTGCCCGGGAGTATCAGAGGTTTCTCTGGCTGATTGTGGTCTGCAGGTGGGGCAAAGCCTGCGCCCGAGGCAAGAAGCAGATGTCCTGTCAGGTTCCTGTCTGTTTTTGGAGCACAGCTGGGGGCAGCTGGAGGACAGAGTACAGCCAGTCTCTGCTTTCTGAAGAGGAAACTAACTACACAGCTCAAGCGCTCTCTGTGCTTACGGGGAACTATCGAGTAAACAAAGGCCCAGAGCCGGAGTCTGCCAGCTCCAGCACAAGCTGTGACCTTGGACAGGTTACTTGACCTCTCCGAGCTTCTGTTTCCTAGTCCACACAATAGAAGAGATTCTCCCTATCTCTGAGGACTGTGGATGTGAAAACGGCCAGGCTGGAGCTGGGGTTACCCCTCCAAGGAGCCGGTTCCATCCTTCTGGCCACCAGCTCGTCTTCTGAGATGGGCTCAGAGACCCAGACTAAGCCTGCTAGGCACTAAGCAGAGCCCTCAGCCCAGCTTGGGTGCCCCCAGCAGTGTGCACAGACTCTGTCCCTCCTCTCAAGGTGATCACAGCACAAAATCCTTGACCAGCGTTTCCACTGAAGCAGTCAAAGACTGGTGCAATTGTTGCAAATGTGTTTTGTTTCGCGTGTTGTTTGCGGACACATTTTCAGGGTTGAAACAAATGATCCGAGCCCTTGCCAGGGTCACAGTTAGGTGGTGACGGAAGAGGCTGAGTGAGGTGGACACAGGCTGGGTTGGGAGGCATACACTTGCTGTGGAACATGGGGCCAGCCGTGCTGTGAGCCTTGGCATTCAAGTCTCTCCATCAGGACGGAGGGACGGACATTGGAACTTTCTCCACAGGAGGTCATGAGGGCAGATTGAGTAAAATCACATATGTGAAGTTCTTTGTGAAGTAGAAAGTATACACAAGAGTTAGCCGTGGTTAATATCCCAAACCAACCAGAAGAGGACACCCAGAATCCCAGAGCAGCGAGAACAAGAATCACTTTTTTAATTAGGACACATATAGAGTCAGCTCTCAATTATCTGTTGGCAAATTGTCCCCGTTCCTGGCAAATGCTATCACCAAGATTGCTCAAGGAAGTCCTCTGTTAACATTTCACAGCTTCTTATTTTGCTCTTATTTGCATGAGTCCCAAAGGGAATGAAAGTCCTTTAAAGGCAAAATCAGTTAATATCCCCGCCCCCTTCTAGGGAAGGTGTTGAGCCATAAACACAGCGACCCACCCGGGGGAGGATGGAGTATGGCCGGACTCTAGCTGAGAGCCAGAACCAGAGGTGATGTTCTGCACCCAGCTGAGCAGACGGTGGGAGGGAGCTCCGTCCCTGGGTTTTGTTTTGTTTTGTTGAGTATTAAAACTTCCCAGAACATCAAACACATCCATATTCAAACGTGAATACCAAAACGCATCCCAAAGTTGAAAATGAATGTTACTTAGGATTATTCATTATTTTGGGATGTCCATCATTTTTGGAGTATTCACACCCTTGCTCCTCTCCATTAACGAAGATAATTAAGAGTTGATTGTATTTGGGCTCCAAGACGGGAGAAATTCAGGACATTGCGATTTACTCCCTGTTGGGAACGACGCCGGAAGCCATGAGAAGATTTCTCTATAAACACTGGGTCCGAGTTGTGGTTGCCGCTGCAAAGTGGCATAAGAGTAGCTCATCCTTAGTCAGGTAAGCATCCGACTCTTGGTCTCGGGATCCTGAGATCGAGCCCCACATTGGACTCTGGTACTGGGTGTGACGCCCGCTTTAAAAAAAATGTAAAACGTAGCTCATACTTCAAGACCAGACTGCATTATCCACACAGTGCACCCTGGCTTTTGTACCTGTCGGTGGCAAACAGCCATGCTGCACTACGTGCGACACCTGGAGACCATCAGAACTGCACAGGACCTTCTGATTCCTTGAGCACGTCACAGAGGGACCTTGGGGTCCACTGCAAGGGGGCCAAGGGGCTGAACTCAGACCCCCCGCTTCACCCAGCCTGCCTCCGCCCACTTCACACACTGGCGCTCCATATGAGATCCCACTGGCAAAGGATACCATGCACTGAAAAAAAAAGTGTGAAAACCACTGGCTTCATCCAATGCCCTCACCGAGCCGTGAAGGAAACCCCGGTGCGCCCAGAGAGAAACAGCAGCCAGATCAAAGCAATACAATGACAGCCAAAAACAGAAAGAACCCCGTTCCCCTGACCCTGCGCTGTTTGCATTGAACAGAGCCTCCCAAATATTCACCAAAACCCACCTGCGGCAGGATTACCCAGGAAGGCGGGGGGGGGGGGGGATGCAGACTCCTTGACCTAGCTCAGATCTGCTCTCCCTGCATTTCTGGCTTGGAACCCAGGAAACTGCATTTTCAGCAAATTCCCCAGGTGATTCTTAGGCATAGGAGACTTTTAGAACAATTTCCCACTGGCAAGGTCTATACCAGGATAAAATGGTTGTTTTAAGATGTTTGTTAAAAAAAAGGGGGGGGGAATGAGGTTTAAGGACACGGATCTTCCTCAAACAGACCAAGTGTCCTTGGGAGATTTGCTTTTACTTCCACGTGCCTCGGTTTTATTCTTCTTCAGCCGTGGGTCCTCCCCACTCAAAAATAAGACTTTGGATAAACCAGAACAAAGAGCCTTCCTTCCGGCTGAAAGGGAGGGACCTAATACACTGAGTCTAAATCCTACGTTTTACACGTGGGGAGTCTTAGAGAAGGGAAGTATCAGGCCCACGGGCACATAGCTAAGAAGCAACACAGGCAGCACCCGATGGTACCTTCTGAGCCTGGGTGCTCACCAAGAGGACAGCTTCCTGTGTCTTTACAGTATCTCTTCTAAAAGGGAACAGAGAGGGGTGCCTGGGTGGCTCAGTTGGTTAAGTGTAGACTCTTAATTTCAGCTCAGGTCATGACCTCACGGTTCGTGAGTTCGAACCCCACATCGGCCTCTGCACTCAAAGCACAGAGCCTGCTTGAGACTCTCTCCCTCGCTCTCTGCCCCTCCCCTGCTCACTCTCTGCCTCTCAATAATAAATAAACTTTAAAAATATTTTAAAAACATAGGGCGCCTGGGTGGCTCAGTCGGTTGAGCGCCCGACTTCAGCTCAGGTAATGATCTCGCAGTTCGTGAGTTCGAGCCCCACGTCGGGTTCTGTGCTGACAGCTCGGAGCCTGCTTTGGATTCTGTGTGTGTGTATGTGTGTGTGTGTGTCTCTCTGCTCCTCCCTACTCACACTCTGTGTCTCTGTCTGTCTCTCAAAAATAAATATTTTTTAAATTTTTTGAAAAAATTAAAAAATAAAAGGGAACAGAGATGCTGGACACCTTGGGGTCAGTCAGTCCACAGCCCTGCCTCCCAGTGGCTCCCACACTGATATGCCCTAAGAGGATAACCATACGAGCTCAGTCTGCCCAAGGCCCAAGGCCTACACTTGCTTTCAAGCTAATGACCTAGCTCTGTCCTGCTCTTCAGCATCACCTCCTTTCTCTCATGCTGCTCCTCCCCTCCCCTAACAATGGTGTAGAGAGCACATACTCCTGAACATATAAGTGCCTGAGGCTCAGAGAAGGAAAGGGGCTTCGCCTGGGCCCCATGGTCAGCCTGCAGCAAGCCTGAGACAGCATCCAGGCCTCCAGCTTTCATGGGCTGCCTGGAGCGTCTCCCCTCTATACTGTATACCCTCCCCCCACCGTCACCACCAAAGCCCACACAACTCTGCCCTTCCCATCTCGGTCAGACTCTGGGCTGACCGCAGGCAGGGATGGATGGGCTCCTTCACAGGTACCGATGCACGAGTATTTCCAGCAGCACTTATCAGCGTCTTCTTGGCATCCAGAACTTGGCTGAATGGATTGAGGATTATCTCTCCCTGCCACTAATGAGGACAGTGCAGGCTCTGGCCCGGGCCACGGGCTGATAATCAGTAGGCGAAGGATTTATAGTGACTTTGGAGTCACCCTGCCTCGGCCAGCCCCATTGCTCTTCATTAAAGACCCATGCTGTCCAGGACAACCTTGGCGGATTGTGCATCCCGACGAGAGGTGTGTGAGACTGGGAGAATCGCAGGCAAACCGGGCTGCCCCAGCTCAGACAAGGAGCGAGGGCAGGAAAGCGTGGCCTCCGAATTTCTGCCCCACATCCAGCCCTGGGATGTCCTGTGCAAGCCCAAATAAAAATCCAGGCAGTTTCTGGAACGTGTGTGATATTGGCAAGCTTCTCCTCACCCATGTGTCCAAATCAAGCTACTAGTGGCTGCAAATGATAATGTTGAGGGTGAAAGTGTTTTCAAGTCCCTCTCCCAGCAGAGAGGTCTAGAAGACACAATGGAGAGATGCCCCCCCCCCCCCGCCCCTTCCACCCCTGCCTTGTTCTTCCGGCTTCCTGTTTGTATTTCCAGTCCCAATCCAAGGGAAGATAGGGTTGGGTGACCTCTTGCCATCCCGACAGGGCTCTAAGCCTATGCAAAGCTGATAGGAGTTAACTGTACCACCCAAGCCAGCTGTGCCCAAGACACCCAGCCTGGAGTAACCATGTCCCTCTTAGACAGCCACGTCAACATTCATAACTCTCCGTATCTGGAGATGAACTCCCAGGTCAACACCAAAAGGTGAGGACCCATTGTAGAACCGCGTCTCTACTGCCTGAGCCAGGTAAATGCTCAGTAAGCGTGAGTTATTCACACCAGCTTCCCCCGGACCCATGGACCCAATTATACCCAGGACACCTTCTCCTGATGATTCGGGGCCCTTCTCCATCAACATATTTACAGCTGAACTCACTGCCCCCCAACACGCTTCCCCTCCTGATACAGAAATGGCTCCACAAGTAAGTCATCTGTTCCCCCTTCCCACCTGTCCTACAGGCCAGGGGGAGGGGCGCCTTTATGCCCCCACGTCTCTCATCCGCTGTCATCCAAGTGACTCCTAAATCCACTTGCTTCTTTCCACGGACGCAGCTTTAGCCTGAGCTCTGTTGACAGCAAAATCTTTCTGATCAGGCTTCCCATCTTCAGATTATCCTCCTTCATCCACCCTACTCACTGTCACCGCTGTGATCTTCCTAAAACTCAGATCTGAGCATGTGGGTCAGAACCCTTTGATGATTTCGCATCAAGTGCCAACTTCTTAGCATGCATTGGAGGGCCTACACAGTCAGACCTACCATGATTCCCTAGACATGCGTCCTGCTGAACACCTGACATGCCCACGTGCCATGCACCCATCCTACAGGTTCGTAGTGATGGAAGCGGCTCTGTTGTGGAAGGCGTGCAGGGCTCTGGGCTCTTCACACATATGGTCCTGTTTAATTCTCACAAACAACCCAGCAAGCACTGGTTACTATCCCGATGGGGAAACTCGGGTTCAGAGGGCCTGAGGAACGTGCCCAGGGACACTCTGCAATGGCGGAGCCAGAGATCAAGACAAAACCATGCAGCCTCAGCTCTTATTCTCTGAGCACGTTTTCTTTCTTTCTTTCTTTCTTTCTTTCTTTCTTTCTCTCTTTCTTTTGAGAGACAGAGCGTGAGCATGAGTGGGAGGGGAGCAGAGGGAGAGAGAAAGAGAGAGAATCCCAAGCAGGCTCCACGCTCTTAGTGCAGAGCCCAACACGGGGCTTGAACTCATGAACCGAGAGATCATGACCTGAGCCAAAACCAAGAGTCAGAGGCTTAACTGACTGAGCCACCCAGGCGTCCCATCCCTGAGCCCGTTCTGACCTCCATGCTCTATTCATGCTGTTTCTGATCCCAGGAAACATTTCCTTCTTGCCCTCATCTCGTTTACCCTTCGAGGCCACTTCAGAAGCCAAGCCTTCTGTGACTCGTTCCCTCCTTCCCTCAGAAGGAACAACGTTCCCTCCTCGGGACTTTACACCTCACTTTCGGCACTGACTGTGTAGCGTCGGTTATTCCGGTCCCTTGTGCACCTGTTTGTCTCCCCCGGGCTCTAAGCTCCTTGTCACAGGAAATACATCAGCCCCCACTCTGCATCCCCGCACCCAGCCAGAGGCCTTGGAGACACGGGGACCTGCCCCTGCCTGTGGCCGGCACCATCAAAGGTACCATTCCACTCTCCCTAACAACCAGCTTAATTAGTCAGTGGGCTCAGACATAACCCCATCACCCCCAGTCCTCTCCCCGGAGTAGGACATGACAAGGCATTCTGGAAACTTCCCAGAATTCATTCTCCTGCATCAGGAGCTGGTCCTGTGCTGAGCAGAAGTCCAAGACTTGGGCTTCCAGATGGGATCTATCTTGTCCTGGCCCCTTCCCACTCTGCCTGGCATTATTTCGTTACCGGCTAGGGGCCTCTGAGCTGGCTCCTTCCTCCTCTTCAGGGAAGAAGATTTCTGCTGGCTTCTGGGGATGGGGGCGGTTTCCTTTCATCTCCTATGAAGCAATTTGCATCCTCCAGGCTAGGAGAAAGCTGGCAATAAATATCCCCAGTACAAGTATGCTTAAAGCCTTCCCCAATTGGTCACTAATAGCAGAGCAGACGGCAACATTTGAGCCTTTTCTGCATGGCTGACCAGGCAGCTCCATGAGACTGGCGTTGGCTGGGACCATGGCAATGACAGAGCTACAGGAGGCCCCAAATGCTCTCTCTCACCTGCATGACTCATGGGAAGAAGCAGATTCTAATCAGTCCAACTTCAGATTTGCAGAGCCTCCCTTCCCAGCTCTGGGATCCTTCCCTCCAGGTGCTGTGTGGCTCCCCTTTTGACAGTCCTGGGCTCGTGGGTGGTGAGGCAAAGAAGAACAACCCTTTATGAAACACCTGAGTGTGCCAGGATCATTTACACATGAGTCCTCTCCTCATGGCAGCTTTGCAAAGTAGGCATGTCACTTCCATTTTCCAGATGAGGAAACTGAGGCTGGGAGTGGGTGAGGAATGGGGCCCAGATCACAATGCTAGTGACGGGGTCAGAGTTCCTTCCCTGTCTTGCCTGTCCCTGTGTCCTTTCCACTATCCGAGACCCAGGCCCTGGCAGGTACTCAAAGCAGGTCCCTGAAGTTACTCATCACTCATGCTTTTCCTTGCACGTTTCTCCTAACCCAGAATGACACCTGTCCTCCACTGCATTCCCTATTATCATGATTCCTCCTCCAGGAAGCCTCTAGGTTTCCTCCCTCCAGCCCTCGTGCTTGCAGTGGGCCTTTCTCAACCCCAAAGAACTTTATGTGACCTCGCGAGGAGACCGAGCCCTTTCTGCCTTGCAGCCTCGTGACTTTTGGCAAATGTGGTCATCCACACACTCGCAGTAAGTTTTTGCAGAATGTCCTGAGATTTGAAGCAGGCAGGATT
Organism: Herpailurus yagouaroundi; assembly: GCF_014898765.1. Classification (NCBI taxonomy): domain Eukaryota; kingdom Metazoa; phylum Chordata; class Mammalia; order Carnivora; family Felidae; genus Herpailurus; species Herpailurus yagouaroundi. Next base: position 17,833,020 of record NW_024412402.1, on the reverse strand, counting down.
TCACTGGGCTGCCCCACGCTCAGGCACAGGGGTGGTGGTGGCTGCTTCCCCAGGGCACTGGAGACCTTACTCCACCTGTTCCTGGGCCACTGGGCATCTCCAGGGCACCACTCAGCCTCTCAGAACCCTGCTCCTTTGCCAGTTTTCTCCCACTCTGAAGGAGCAGGATGAGGGTGGCTGTGTGCACATGTTTGCAGAGTACTGGGCTCCTTAGAAGCCGGGCAATCATTCCAGGTGGCCTAGCTCCTGCCCAGGTCAAGCTGGGATTGACCCTAAGGACAGTGGTCACCTCCCTTCCGTCTGCTGCTGGAGCAAAGTCTTGACCAAAGTCCCCAGTCCAAGAGAGGAGACGGGGAGAGTGAGCCCCTCATGCCATCTCTGGACTGCCTCTGGTCTGACCGCTGAGCACAGACTGAAAAAAAAGGGATGTCAGGGACATGGGGACATCAGCAACCCTGCTTCCCATATCAGGCTCCAGTGCAGTGTGCACTGAGGCTTTCTCTCTTTGGTTACACTAACCCCAAACCTCATGTTGTTTGCACCAGCCCACGCTGACCCTGTGCGTATTCCCTCTCACCACCGCCGTGGAACCGCCGAATACCAGATCAGTGACTAGGGGAGAGGCACTAACACATACGCCCATAGAGGTATTTACCAAACACAGGACACTTAGAGTACCAGAAGGTATCCCCCAAGGATCTGGGGTTGACAGTTATGGGTGGCAAGGGTGGGTGACCTGAACCTGACATTAAGGACCCTGACCACCATGTACATGGGTCCACTGGGCCCTCCTCCTACTTGTTACACACACACACACACACACACACACATGTGCGTACACACACGTGTGCCTGCACACACCACAGCACCCAGGCCCCCAGAGGCACTGCTATAAAAAACTCTCACTCTGAGTAATTTGGCCCTCACAGCCTCAGTCTTCCATTCAAAACGCCTCTTCCCTCCCCAAGAAATAATTAGGAATTGAGAGGTGATTTCAGGTCAAGGGCCAGAGGTGTATGAGCTCATAGAGAATCATGGGGTCTTCAGCACTTTAAATATTTTACTGGAAGACACTGGGGACCTCCCAGAGCCAGATGGTGATGGTTCATTCCGTGCCAATGTGTGCCGCAAGTCCCCCAAAAGAGTCTAAGGTGAGGGGCCGTGTGGTCAGGGCTGGGAGGGGGTGGCCCCTTCAGGGAGCCTCGTGGGCTGATGGAGATGAAGGTGGGAGGAGAGATGGGAATCTGGGTGGTGGGGGGGGGCTTTGAAGAAAGCAGTGTGGGCAAATCGTGAGGAGGGAGAAGCTGACCTGTGAGGCTCCTGAGCAGAGAGCAGAAGGAAACAGCTGGCGGGAGGATGGGGCAGGCAGGGAGGCAGGAGGGGAGGTCTCTGAGCTGTGCTGTGGTGGGGGCGGGGGCGCTCTGCCCCAGGACCAGAGCCCTCCAGGGGCTTTCGGATGCCACCTCCCCGGGCCGGCTGCACCTGCACCTGTCCTTTTCAGCACGGAAGAGCTGAAAGCCCTCCTGCCACCTGCCGCCGCTGTGTCACCCCCATACCTCCTCCCGCCTGCCAGTCACCAGCGCCTGCCTCGCTGCAGCCGTCCTGACTCAGAACCTGCCACATGGGGGGCACACATGGCTCATCAGGATGGGGCGTCAGAGCCCGCCCTCCTCTGAAACCTTCCCAGCCAGCTACCGCTCCCGCTTCCTGCAGTTTGAAGAGAAGGCCCCACCTGGCCTCCAGACTCTTGCTTCCCACCTGCTGAGCAGGTGGAGGGAGGTCTCCGTGCTGGGAGCCTTCAGAGCCAGGCTCTAATCCCCACTGAGCCACTGCAGGACCTTGAGGCTGGCACTTCTCCTCTTGAGCCCAGTAGGGAGAAGCAGGTCCCTCCCAAGTTCAGTGTCCTAAAGGCCCAGCTGGAGTGTTGGGAAGGTGCCCTCTTGGCCTGAAAAGTCCGCAGCAGCCTGGGCATGCAGGGAGCGTGCAGGCTGCCCACAGTCACCTCGGGGGCTCTGCAGGGCCTCTCCCTTCCTGGGACAGCCGACAGGAAAGTGTGCCCGCAGCCACCACTGGGACCACATCTCACTCCGTCTGACCCACCAAGTGTGTTTCCATCAGGCCCTCCCTTAGAGTTTCCCTTAGACTTTTCAGTCCTGGTCAAGGGCAAGAGAGAGTGCAGTCTCCGGTGGGTTCTGTGACTTCCCAGGGTCTCTGTGCTGACAGCTCGGAGCCTGGAGCCTGCTTCGGATTCTGTGTCTCCCTCTCTCTCTGCCCCTCCCCCACTCGCACTCTGTCTCTCTCTCTCTCTCAAAATAAATAAACATTTTAAAAAGATAAACATTAAAAAAATTTTAAAAAGAAAGTTAGCTATTAGTAATTCTATAACAATAAAAATATTATTTGTAATACATAACTAGTTATATGTATTTATATAATAACATAGTTATATAGATAATGACTATTTACATAATAATAAGTACCAATAATTATTACACCTCCTGTCATTCCCCCACAGTGGCCAGTGCTGGACTCCACCCTGGACCCTGACTTAGTGTTGTTGACCACCAGCTGGCAGGAGGCTATGTAAACTTAGGGGAGAACCAAGAAATTGCTTTCTGCTCCGAAGATCCTCATCCTCTCTTTAGAGGGTCTGAGGGGAATGGTTGCGGGGTTGATTGGGGTGAATACAAGTTTATAAATAAAAATGCAAGTTCCAGACCCTTCATTTAATAACCAACATGGGATAGTGGCAAGAAAACAGGGTTTTCTTATTTAAAAAAAGACACTGGGGGGGCGCCTGGGTGGCGCAGTCGGTTAAGCGTCCGACTTCAGCCAGGTCACGATCTCGCGGTCCGTGAGTTCGAGCCCCGCGTCGGGCTCTGGGCTGATGGCTCGGAGCCTGGAGCCTGTTTCCGATTCTGTGTCTCCCTCTCTCTCTGCCCCTCCCCCGTTCATGCTCTGTCTCTCTCTGTCCCAAAAATAAATAAACGTTGAAAAAAAAATTAAAAAAAAAAAAAAAGACACTGGGGTCTGAATTATACCTGGGCCCATTGTGTGACCTTGAAGTGCACCTGGGCCCACTACATGACCTTGAATGACACCTAGGCCCACTGGGTGACCTTGAATTGCATCTGGACCCACTAGGAGCCTCAGCTCATCTGTGAAATGTGGATAGTAACCCCTAACTAGCAAGAATTGGTTAAAGTAGGTCTTCCATGAATAATTCAGTTATTTTTATCCTGTAAAGCCTGACTCCTTGAGACGCTGTCCCTTTCCCCTGATTTCTCACTTCCCTCCTTCCGTGTAGTGTGCTCAGCACAATACCTGCCTAATCAGTACTTTATATCATAAAAACAGTTTTCCTTCATGACCGCAGATCTCAGGAGCCAAACTAGCATAGGTAGGCCACAAGGTCACAAGGTTGAGTTTATTTGCTGCTTACACACCGGACCAGGTGCTGAGAATACAAGAATGAAAAAGACAGCCGTGGCCCCTACCCTCAAGAGTTTACCCTCCGTTTCTCATTTACTTCGGTTCCTTTCTGTGTCTGATATACAGTAAGTGCTCAATGAAGGTTTGAAGAAATTAAGGGAGATAAGAAGGAAGAAAAATGGGGAAGTAGGGAAGAGGGGAGAAGAGAGAAGATCCCCCTTCGGTGACAGGCAGTGCCTAGAGATACAGGCAAAGCTCATGGAGAAGAACTTGGCCTTCCGTGCGGGCAGGGCTGGTCAGGGAGACCCTGGGAGAGGGGTGAGGGGTGATTCCAGAATGGCAGAACACCGGTGACATGGGACAACATGAGTGAACGGCCGGCACAGGTGACTATTGAGCACCGAGAGAGAAGGGAGTCAGATTTTGGAGAAGCCTGTCAGGTGCCTGTGGGCAGTGGGAAGCCATTAGAGTTTCCACCCTTAGAAAAGGGAGAGCACATGAGGAAAACGGTGCCTTAGGAAGAACCCTCCAGGGCAGGACCTGAAGGCATTCACAGACTGTTGAAAGAAGCCAGGTTGAGGTGGTGAGGGCCCAGACTTCGGATTATAGCCATAGGAATGGAGAGGAAAGGGTGCGTCTGAGAGGTGCTGTGGGGGAGGGCTGGGCCACACTTGGTGATGGTGACAGATTGAAAACAAAGCAGGAAAAGGAGGTTACCCTGACTGCCAGGCTTCACTGCAGAAGAAGGCCAGGGGGCACAATGAGAAACTGAGGCAGAAATCCTGGGATGGATGGTGCAAGGGGTGTCGAGTCTGTGCAGCACATGCTCTGTGCCCAGATCAGAGCCGTCTGGGTGTGGTGGGTGAACAGACGTTAGCTCCTGGAGGGAAGGACCACGTCGTATCTGTCTGCTTCTCAGGAGACCGTGCGATGCCTGCCTGATACCAGGTCTCAATAAATGTGTGAATCAACAGATGTTCTCAAGGAGCTTCCTGGCTGCTTACCATACCACCCAGGAGGTTCTAGAAAAGATCCCAGGCTCATTTGCAGTTCACATCCTCAGAGTAGGAAAGACAGGGAGCAGAAAACGGGATATGAGGGACTGGGTGAAGACTACCTTTTGGGCAAGAAACGACAACGGGGGCTTGTCCACTATGTTCCTAGAGGCGCTTAAGCCTGAAAGAGAAGCCTCAAGGTGTGCCCTATGGGTGAAAAGACAGCATGCCGCGTCCCTCCATGTCCCCTCCACCCACAGCACCGTGACTTTTATCTGCTGTAGATAGTGACACTCCACTCATGCTTCTGTTTGAAAAAGCATCTCATGGGGCGCCTGGGTGGCGCAGTCGGTTAAGCGTCCGACTTCAGCCAGGTCACGATCTCGCGGTCCGTGAGTTCGAGCCCCGCGTCGGGCTCTGGGCTGATAGCTCAGAGCCTGGAGCCTGTTTCCGATTCTGTGTCTCCCTCTCTCTCTGCCCCTCCCCCGTTCATGCTCTGTCTCTCTCTGTCCCAAAAATAAATAAACGTTGAAAAAAAAAATTAAAAAAAAAAAAAAAGAAAAAGCATCTCATTGATTTGAAAGAAAAAATATTCCTAGTGGCTTGTATTTAATGCACAGAAAATAAAATTAGATTGAAAAAGGAAATTGTCAGAGCACCAATCCTTCCCTCCCAAAAACTGAATGGGTGAATAATGTCGTTTGAGTGGTGTTTCTGAGGCTGTTCTCCTGTGTATCTGTCTCCCCACCCTGCCCCACCCAGAGACATTCTTTTCATTTTATTTTATTTTATTTTTACATTTATTTATTTTTGAGAGACAGAGCATGAGCCAGGGAGGGGCAGAGAGAGAGGGAGACACGGAATCCGAAGCAGGCTCCGGGCTCTGAGCCATCAGCACAGAGCCCGACGCGGAGCCTGAACTCACAGACCTCGAGATCCTGACCTGAGCTGAAGTCGGATGCTTAACCCACGGAGCCACCCAGGTGTCCCAGAGACATTCTTTCCATAGAAAAGTCGAAGGGATCCAAACAGACCCCACGTGGGTGCCCAAAGCTCTCTGAAGCCTGGGGGTATGTTCTTCCCTGCCCCTCCTGGCTGCTCTCTGTGGGCTCAGGGCTTATCCTGGGGGATCTTGTAGCTGCCCCAACTCCTGGCTCTGAGACACTATCCAAAGTGGGTTGTGACCACTCAGCGTCCTCCTCCAGGGCCAGTCTCCTGATGGCAGCCCCTCTCCTCCCTCAGGGCACGGCCCTGCTCCCACCCTCCGCTTTCCCCGCACCACCCAGGGCTCACCCCCACCCCACCCGCACCCCCTCGGGATGCTCCCTGTACCCCCATTCTCTGTTGTCCTCCCCCACACCCAGAGGAAGCGGGACTGGAGGTGGGAGAAGGTGACACTTCCCACTGCAGGCTCCACACCATTTGTCTGGGGCCCTTCTCGATCTAACCCCTCCGCCCCCAGCTGACAACCTGCTAATTCTGAGAACACAATCTCTGGCAGCCATTGCGGCTGTCTTGACACTGTCTTTCTCGCAAGAAAGATTTTGATATAAAAGAAGGAGCTGTGAAATCATCATCGAGCCAGGGAAAACAGAGCCTCAGAAAGGAGTGCCCCCCCCCCCCCCCCCCTTTCCCCCCCCCCCCCCCCCTCCTCCCCCACCTCCTCCCTCCCTGTCTCCCTTCTGGCCTCTCCAACCCTCCCCTTTCCCTCCCCTCACCCAGTCCTCTTCCGCTTTCCCCAGCTACCTGCCCCCCTCCCCCACTTCTTTCTCTTCTCCCTTCTCTTTCTCCTTCTTTCTCTCTTGCTTTGGTGCCAGAAACGGTCTAATTACAACAGAGAACTTGAAGAGACTGAGAGGAAAGAAATAAATAAACCCACCACACATAGCTGATTAAAATGTCCTATGAAATCTAATTTGTAAAGCTCAAATCAGAATAAAAAGTGTTACTCCCACAATTCAGGGCCAATTTGATTTTTAATGAGACTCCTCAGAGACCCAGCCAAGATCTCATCAGGTTGTAAACGCGGCTACCTTCCCCCCTGCCATGAGTTCTCTGATGTGGATTCCGCGGCTCCTCTCGGGGAGCCCCCGCGCCCACTTGGCCACCATGCCCAGCTTCCCTTGGGTTCTGTATATGTCAGTCACCCCCTTACTGGGGCCGTCTGCTGCTAAGAGCATGGCCTCGCCTGTGGTCCAAGCCTGGGGTATTGTGTCCCCAGGATGGGCAACACCTAGCATCCAGGACCTCCGTGTCTGTCCCTGACTCTCCCACGTTGGGGAGAAGAGGCCGTGGCAACAACCCGCCCACCAGGTCCACCTTCCCTCAGCGTGTATCTGTATCTGCCAGGCAGGGCGTGGGAAAGAATGCGGGCTTGGAAGCCACATGGACCTCCATCGAACCCCAGCTCCACCGCTCATTAGCTGTGTGATCTTGGGCAGCTTACTTTGCCTCTCTGATCCTGTTTACTTTGCCGTAAAATTGGGATATTTCTGCCCTGCAATGTAACTATGCAGGTAACGGAATGGAGGCCACTGTGGGTCGGGGGCTCAGGAAATGTCGGTGTCCTGTTGTCCGTTCGGCTGTGGCCTCCCGGGGAAGAGGGATCACATCACCCTGCTTCCTCAGCATTCCCCGCAGGACCAGCTTAGGGATCTGGGCACAGCACAGCTCAGCAGGTGAAAACACGGTCTTCAGAGCCAGAAAGTCTTCGTCTACAGCCCTAGTCCTGCCGGGAGACAATTCCCAGATGATTTAGTTAACCTCCAAGCCCCTGCGAACTGGGGCTGGTGAGATCCGGGTGTGATGGTTACTGTAACAACTAAAGGGGATACACGCTCAGTACTTGCTAAGTCATCATCAAGCACAGCTTCTGTTCATATTTTTTACCTCCTCGGGCCTCATTTCCTCGTCCGGAAAACAGGGATCAAAATAGTAGCTACCTCATAGTTTGTTATGAAGATGAAAATAGTAAAGAGCTAGCATTCGAAAATCTTACAGCAACGCCTGGCATATTGCATGCACTGTGGGTGTGTTTGTGTAATAAAACATGAACTGGGGCGCCTGGGTGGCTCAGTGGGTTAAGCGTCCAACTCTTGATTTTGGCTCGCGTCATGATCTCACTGTTCGTGGGTTTGAGCCCCGCATCGGGCTCTGTGCCGACTGCATGAAGCCTGCTTGGGATTCTGTCTCCTTCTCTCTGCCCCTCCCCCACTCGCTCTCTATCTCTCAAAATAAATAAACACTAAAAAAAAAAAAAAAAATAGGGGCACCTGGGTGGCTCAATTGGTTGGGCATCCAACTTTGGCTCAGGTCACGATCTCACGGTCTGTGAGTTTGAGCCCCGCGTCGGGCTCTGTGCTGACAGCTCAGAGCCCGGAGCCTGCTTCGGATTCTGTCTCCCTCTCTCTCTGCCCCTCCCCTGCTCATGCTCTGTCTCTCTCTGTCGCAAAAATAAATAAAAACATTTTTTAAAAATTAAAGAAAAATAAAAATAAATAAAATGAGTACATGAACTGACCTGCTGAGATGGCTCAGTGCCTTCTTGCTCTGAGGTGTCTAGGGGAGAGCTGGGGGTCACCCTGGCGATGGTCCCCCAGGTGACAGTGAGGCCAGAATTGGGTGTGCCATCGGAAAGAGAGGGACAAAGAGGGTGAGTCGAGGTGACTTCCAGCTCCTGCCAGCACACTCTGGACCACACTATACCACCACGTGTCCTGTGGAATTTGGCCGTAGGCCCGAATTAAACAGTAATATTTTTCCCAGGTTCCCGGGTTTTTAAGCAAACCACACCACTCCCCCCCAACCTTGCCTTCTTGAGGCACCTCCCAAGGATGCTTGCAGCTGGAAGGCTCTCTCCTCCTCTGCCCTGTTGTGGCGCAAGCATGTGGCGGTAGGTAGGAGCCAAATGGAAAGTGGCAGAGATCGTCCCGAGCACGGCGGGCACGGCCTCTTTGGGGGCTGGGGGAGGCCGCCTCACAGTGTGAATGTGTGTTAAGGATGGATGAGCAGGAGGGCTGAGCCGAGAGCCAGCTGCTGAGAGCAGGGAGTTAAGCAGGGGGCAGACAGGAAGTGCCGCTGGGCTGCAGGCAGGAAGTCAGATGCTGGCGAGGGAGAGAGAGCTGCTTATCCCCTGGGCCAGCTGCTCTGCTTCTTAACTTGAGGAGAAGCCGTCCAGGCACTGCTCCCTGCACTAACTGACCCCTGTGCTTGTCTCCTTCCCAGGCCAAGTATACTCCTTCAGCCAGCAGCCCCAGGACCAGGCCGTGGTGTCGGGCCAGCCAGTGACACTGCTGTGCGCCATCCCCGAGTATGATGGCTTCGTTCTGTGGATCAAAGACGGCTTGGCTCTGGGTGTGGGCAGGGACCTCTCAAGTGAGTACCCCCAAGAGCTCCCTGGGAAGGCCTGAACCCCTTCTCGCATGACCCACCCACCCCCCTGGGGAGAACCCCATCTTCATTGGTACTTGGAGATCAAATCTCCAGCTCTCGTGGAATATCCCCTGGTCAGGGTCAGATTAGGCAAGCCCTGGGCCCGGGATCCATGGGACTTCAAGGGCCTTCTGACTCCTGGTAAGGAATTACAAGTAAACCCTCAATTCCGGTGGTCGGTCCTGAACCTAATAGACTTTTGCTCCGGAAGGTCTATTCTAAAGTCAGACACGACTCCTGTAAAGTCACATTTCCAAAGGTAAAGTGTCCCCGTATCCGGGTCCAAAATGTATTCCCCACTTACATCACAGCCTGGCTTTTCCTAACTCCCATCGATCAGAGGGAGCCAAATAAACTGAAAACTCACAACCAAACTGCTTGGTTTTAGGGGTTAGCATGTGATGGGAAGAAAAGAGAAGGAGCATTTAAAGTACAAACCCTGTTGAGCCCCCTGCCCAGGCAGGGGGCGAGCAGAGATGTCCTAGTAGGCTCCTGTGGCTGGCATCTGACCTCCCTGCTCAATGCCACAGGCCCTGTCATCTGTTAACGACTGTGGATGTCAGTCCTTAAGCTCATACAGATGTCTTTGCAGTCCGTCCTCTCTCCCTGGGGAGAAAAAAGAATAGCATCATCCTCCTGGTCACTCAGCCCCCAGCAATTATCATTCTCCCCTGGGGAAAGTAAACATGGGACTGCTGGGTTTAGCATAACCTATAAAATTCAGAACAAGAGATCTGGGCGTCCCTGCCATTGGGGAACCGCTGAGGGTGGAGGTGTAGAAAAACACACGTATTCGACTGAGAAGTAGCTTTGCTTCTCTCGTGGCGTGCAGCTGCAGGAAAATAAAAATCGAAGTGCACTCGGGAACATGATGGTTGGGAAATTAATATTTTAAAATGTGAGTTATGTCTTGCCAAAAATGTATATTGAAACGTTATAGCCGTGGTCAATAGCATCGCTGGGTTGGAGTGCTGCAGCCCAGCTGAGCATGGGTAAAATACACAATAATATCTCCAAAATATACAGTGCTGCCGTAAAATTTAAGCATTATGGGAGCCAGTCAATTTCAGGGGTTCTGAACTTCCTTACCCTAGAGAAATCTGGGGGAATGATATCACCTTCCCAAACTAGAATCACTTATGCTTCACGTGGCTCTGAACTTGGTCCAGCATCTTTGCTAGTTAAGGAGGTACTCTGGGTTCCTAGTCAGTGGTTTGCAGCCTTCGGTCAAGGACTGGGGTCTTTTGGCCGAGAGGTGGCCAAGAGGAAGCCCCAGGTCACCACAGATGTTCATCACCTCATGGAAAATTGACCTTCTGGAATCCATTCCATGAATGACTTTTGGGATCAGGATTGCGTCAATGGGGTTTTAAGGAACTGGGGTCGACTTCCTCTCTGATTTGACTCCATTGATACAAATAAGGCTGTCCCTGTCCTTGCAGAGCCAATAAATTCAAATTCCTGGGAAAGTATTTTCTGTGTTTGATCACCTGTCCCCCGAAAAAGCATCATGACAATAATGACAGAGACTCACATGCTCAATAAATACCGTTTGCTTCCCAGACAAGAAAGTGAGACTAACAGATCAAAATTCAATCCAGCAAGTATTCGCAGAGCACTTAATACTGCACAGCTTTTCCTGTGGGGAAACTGAGGCCCACAGTGGCTAGACTTTAACCTGCCGCAGGTCTGTCCTCTTCTGTTTTGACTATGTGGCCTGGCTCCATCCACCAGCATTCACACCCTAAGTGAAGATCTGTCTTTCTGGTCACAGAGGCTGGAAAAAACATTCAAAGGAAATGATTTATAAATATAGGCCCTCATACTGATAGAACATTCTTCATCAAAGAAGCTCAAATAATTCTCAGACATTATGTCACAAATCTACAGTGATCTACAGGGAGAAAAAGCAGGATTTCTCCCCTATCTTTGACAGGTAAACAAAGTCACAAGTCTAGAAAGAAACTGATTCAAACATATACCGAACCTCAATGTGTGGGATCCTGGCTCCTAACCCCCCAAAACCCTAACACCCTGTCTGTTCTCACTTTTAAAGATGGGGACCTTTCTGGTTACCCTGTCTCACCTTTGTTTTCCTTTAAACCAGCATTTATGGGGACACCTGGGTAGCTGAGTCGGTTGATTTCGACTCAGGTCATGATCCCAGGGTCATCCCACGCTCGGTGCGGAGTCTGCTTGAGATTCTCTCTCTCTCTGTCTCCCTCTGCCCCTCTCCCCCACTCATGCTTCTCTCTCTCTAAAAAAGTTTTTTTAATAAATAAATAAACCAGCATTAATGGACTTACTGTGTGCCACACACTTAACACGGATTATCCCAGTTAATCTTCACCATGCGATAGTGGTGACGAAGCACAAAGAAGTTAAAGTAACTTACCCAAGACAACAGAGCTAGGAAGTAACAGAGTTGGCATTTGAGCCCAGGCACTTTGACTGGAGAACCCAGATTCCCCAACATCTTGCTTCCCCTGAGGGCGGCAAGAGAGAGTAATGATACTATGGAAGGAGCTAGAACTTGCTCAGAATCTATGCTTCTGGGCCTGTGTTTTCCAAAGATGCTGCCAGTCCTTGCGAGAGCATCTCAGCTCGTTGCCTAATTAGGCAAATACAAACAAACCCATCACTGATGTTTTCAGCAGCTCATGAGAGCGAAATCCTGCTGCTGATAGCCTGCAAGACAACAAAAACACAAGCTCCAGCCAAGATGCCTGCAGGAGACCAGGGACTAATCAAGGACAGCGGGATCCAGAGGCTGGGCCGGAAGGGTTGGGGGCGGTGAGCCAGCTACATTGAGGGCAGCAGCAGGGAGAGGGCTGGACTGGAACCCATTCCCAGCCCCTCCTCCTGGCCCTGGGGTGAGCCAGCTTAACTTACCTGGGCTTCTTCCCAAAGCCCAGCAGAGGGCAGGAAGGGCGGGCAGGAGGGGAGGTGATGCTCTTGGGGGTAGAGCTGATTGCCCTGTGAGCATCTCTGGCCAGGCCAGAACAGCTGTGCAGGGCGGGCCGTTTGGTTGCACGATGGGGACGATGGAGCCATGAAGACATGAGATGAAGGGCTCAGCCACACAGGAAGCCCCCAGAATACTTACTGGGAAGGATCACCACTATCTCCCTGCCGAGGAATGAGTGCCTGTGACCCCTGTACAGCTCACCTTTGGGGAGCCCTGCCCTGTCTCTGCAAGACCCTTAGCTTATGACGGGAGGGGTTAGAGCTCCAATATTCCATCTAGAATAGAAATCTCCTCTGCAGTGCTCCTAACAGGTGATCACCAGCATCTGCTTGGATACAGCCACTGATGGGGACCTCATTACCACCTGTGGCAGCCCAGATCCTTGTGGGACATTTCAAATTGTATTAAGAATATTCCAAAGTATTTCCCCATGTGGTGCTAATGCAATCCCTGGGAGCTACTTGAACACGTCTAATCCACACTTAGAGACTGAAATACTGGAGAGCTGTTGCATAGCCCAGTCTCTCTGTTTCCGTCTCTCTCTCTGTCTCTCTCTCTCTCTCAACTTGCTTAAGCCCTCATCTTCTCTTTAAAAAGCCAGATATGGCGAACCCCCTCCTCCTGTGGCACATTTCTGAGAATTCACACTGTTCTGGTGAAGGTCTTTCAGAAAGAGGAGTGGTTTGGGCTGCTGGAGGGTGGGTGGAAGGAAGAGAGCAGGAGGAAGTATCTGTAAGAGGCTGGCGGGGGGAAGGCAGAGCTCAGGTATGGGCACGATGGAAAAGAGACCCTTCTGGGAGAGACTACGGAGGTCTAGGGCCCAAGGCCTGGGCCAGAGGACCTGCCAGCCACGACTTGTGTAGGCATTTGCATTCACCCTACACAGCAGCAGGAAAGCTGATTAATGTTCTCATTCTCAAATTTTTATTTATCCATTATGCATTGCCGGTAGTGTAGGGGACCCCAAATTCCTAAGTGTCCTGAGTACCTCGTAAGTGCTTAATCAGGTCCTGGGGTCTGGGGTAGGTAGGAGGAGTGACCAGAAAAGTACCCTTTATGGTTCAAAAGGGCCCGAGGATCCCAGGCATTGGTACGATGGGCTGGGATTTCTACTTGCTGTCCATCCTGAACAAAACTTTCCCCCCAAAGTCATTCTTGATTCTGTTCCAGAGATTTCTGGTTTCTTCTCTCTCTCTTTCTTACTCTGTCTGCTCTCTGTGGCTCTCAGCCTGGGTCTCTCTGTCTCTCTGTGTGTCTCCTTATCAAAATGCATGTCTGCTTGGTAAACCGCAGGGCTGAGCACACCACTTTGCAGGGTATTGTCCCCGCTGTGTCTGCCCACACTTGGTATTTCCATCTCTGCTCTCTCCTTCCTCTCTGATAATAGTTCCTCCAACATTCCTGAACCTACACACACACACACACACACACACACACACACACTGTCCAAAAGCCAGGGAAAGCTCTCGTTTTTTCTCCTTACACCAAGAACGGCCCCTCCTCAGATGTCCCACCCCCTCCCCTATTTGTCGTGAATGCCTCCTCCACCCCGGCCCCGCCCCCCTTGACCTGCCTGCTGTCTCCACAGGTTACCCACAGTACCTGGTGGTAGGGAACCACCTGTCAGGGGAACATCACCTGAAGATCCTGCGGGCGGAGCTGCAAGATGATGCCGTGTACGAGTGCCAGGCCATCCAGGCCGCCATACGGTCTCGCCCCGCACGCCTCACCGTCCTGGGTAAGAACCGTTGACACTCGGGGGCAAAGATGCTACGGGAAGCACACGGGCTCAGCTCCAGAAGGGCATCCCCACGGGACAAGCCCCAAGGCGTTATCCCACGCGGCTCCGTCCACTGCCGCCCCATGGTGGCAGTAACCCCCCTTCTCCCCCAAGAGAGGGAAAGTGAAAGTTCCTGCTCTGGAAATCAGGCCAACGCTAACTGACCTGTGACCCTGTCCAACCCCAGTGTGTTTGACTCCAGCTGAAGGGGCTCCTGAATGCTTATTTGTTCAATCAGGAAGCGCATTCTGCATGCACGATGGGTGTCAGACCCTGTGCTAGGCAATGGAGATACAGAGAAGACCTATGACACAGCCTCCACATCCTCGAGCCTGAGTCCCGTTCTTTCTGGGTTGACTTCCCAGTAGGTGCTAACGAAGCGTGATTTCAGCATCGCCTCCGCCTCACCTGTTCCTTCCCCACCCTTCGCTGCTCCCTGCGAACCCCAGCTCCTTTCCTAAATCATCCCTGGGAGAATTCATTTCAGGCCCTTATCCCACATCAGACCTCCGCTCCTTGGTCTTTCTCCATCTTGGTTTCCCAGGGTCCCAGTACCCCCTGGGACTGGGCACTGCCTGAGAGGTCCCCATTCCTTCACTCAGGCAGACCTGCCTGAACACAAGTGAGTGAGCTCACCTGCCTCTTAAACTGCCTCATTCCGATTTCAAGTGCAGCCCCGTCAGCTCCCTCCTCCGGCCAGATGTTACTGAGGACCAAGTCCCCTGGGAACGGAGCCGTGCACATAAGGCATAATAGCAAACATATGCATACGTTTTACAGCACCTCTCAAAGCACTTCCCCTTATGTTATCACCTCAGCTGTTCTGCGCGAGGCTATGGCACAGGGATTGTTGCCCCAGATGAGAAACTGAGGCTCAGAGAAGCCAAGGGCCCCGCCCGGGGTCTCCCAGCTAGGGCTCCCACACCATCGCACTGCCTCCTCGGTGAGTCTCCTCCAGGCCAGGTGTGGGACAGGGCACACGCAACGAAACAGGGGAGCCTGGGCTCCACCCTGCCCGCCTCTTAGCTGCTGCTGTCGAGGTTTAACAACAGGGTCGGCAGCTGGGGTTCTGCCTCCTCACCTGATAGATAAGGCGCATGGCTGCTCAGGGATGAAATATTTAACAGCGTGTCAGGTTATCTTCAGATCTACACGACAGCACACAGGGCAGATTATCCCAAGCACGGCAACAAGTCCCGGAGGACCACTTACCAGGCTTGGCTTCTTGAGACAGGAGGCAGAGCTCAGGGCCAACCTCAGAAACCTCCCTCCACCTCTGAGTCTCTTCTTGGCCTGGGATGAAGGAAAGAAAACACACCAGGTCTGACAGAGTAAATAAGCTGGGATAGCTTGGTCCCGAATGGGGTCCTGAATGGGTCCAGAAAAGTAACCGGGCATTGTAAAGGAGAGGCAGACATCTTCTTCATTCCCGAGATGGGGCTAAAAACAGAACGGGTCTACAGTTTGGTGTGGAGGCTGAGGGAGGAGATCAGGGGGATTTAGCGCCTAAGTGATTTTCTGGTTTTTTTGGGTACTGAACAATGCCGGAACAGATTTGTTAGCGCAGTTATAAGATCATCCTCTCCAAGGGTTACTCGGCTCCCCATCCTTAGAAGGATCCGCCTTTTGCTGCCTTGTACCCCTTCTAGAAGGTACCAAAGGATGCTAAATCGAGAAGATTCTAAGCACTGCCCACCGCTGCCTTCACGTGTATTCAGGACCTACGCTAAATAGAGACGGACCTCGTCCTCAAGTTCTTGTCCTGGCCTCAGAGCTTTGCCCGCTCACACTCCACCATTCACAGCCTCCCTCCTCTCTGCTATCTCGAGTCCAAATTATTATTCCCTGTGTTTTACAGATGAGAAAATTGAGACTCAGAGAGCAAAGCCACTCACGGCTTCATTACCACCCAAAATAGACTCCAGATTTTCCAACTCCAAACCAGTGCTGTCTGCGTGCCCAAGTGCCAACAGAATTTCCTTTGTCTGGTTGCTTAAGAGCCGGGCTCCTGAGAGCGGGGCCTTGGAATCTGATCTGAACATCAGTTTTGTCTTAGGTCACTCCTAAAAGGCACTCGTTCCCCCGTCTCGCTCTGGTTGGCAGTGCCTTCTGGGCACAGAGCTGGCTTGTGCGGGGGAAAATGTTTACAAGTCTGGAAGGCAGGGGAAAAGGAAGAAGGAGGAGTTTCCAGGTGACCCCAGACGATGAGCCTGGTGGATTCTGGAGAGCCGGAAAGGGACCTTTCCTTCAGACTCTACTGACACCACTCCTAACAAACTAAGCTGAGGCAAGAAAGAGCTGCCCCAGGCTCCGCCTCCAGCCCTTCCTGACCACCCTGGGTCCCCACCCCTGAGCTGGTCCTTCAGGTCCGCACCCCTAAACCGGCTCTGTGGGTCCCTACCCCTCTAATGGCCCAGCAGGTCTGTGCCTGAGGCACCCAGCCTGGCTGAGTTTCTTTTTTTTTTTTTTTTTTTTTTAATTTTTTTTTTAACGTTTATTTATTTTTGAGACAGAGAGAGACAGAGCATGAACAGGGGAGGGTCAGAGAGAGGGAGACACAGAATCTGAAGCAGGCTCCAGGCTCTGAGCTGTCAGCACAGAGCCCGACGCGGGGCTCGAACTCACAGACCGCGAGATCATGACCTGAGCCGAAGTCGGCCGCTTAACTGACTGAGCCACCCAGGCGCCCCTGGCTGAGTTTCTCTATAATATACAGCCCCATCTGCTGCCCTGAAGAGAAGCCCTTCTCGCAGAAGCTGACCCAGCCTTCTGGAAGGGGAGCTCTGGTCTGCTCCCAGTGGTGAATAGACAGAGCAGCTACAGCAGGAAGGGGTGTTTTCTACCCTGGCCAGCCAGCTTCCCAACCAAGACCCCATCTGCTTTGCTGTGACATGTCAGCCCGGGAAAATGTCCCAGCCAGTTCCCCGGCGGGGGGCTGCCTTCCCTGTGTTCCAGGAATGAGAGAGCTTCCTAATTTAGTCTGTATTTGCCTGAGATAGATTTTTAATTAAATAAAGTAAGAGCCTGATTAGAACCTGCGGAAGATGTGAGAACAGAATCAGATGGTATTCCAGCAAAATTGCAAAGCAAACACTTTGGCTGGAACAGAGGGAGACCCCTGGGGGTCTTCCATCAAAGCACCAAGTGAGGAGGGCAAATACGAGAGATTATATAGCCAACAGATGTGCATTGTTAAAATATGCATCTGCCGGCAGCCTGCTTGGAGAAGCCAGAGGGCCAGCTCACAGAGCCTGCTCGGGGAGGGCGTGGGGACCCAGCCCCAGCAGCCAAGCCTAGAGTCACAGACACATTAATTAGCCTTGTGTTTCCAGCTCTCAGATGCAATCAGGCAAGGACCAACTTCGAGCTGAGCGTTTGCTACCCTGGGAGGCAGAGGGAGGGAGCTAGGGGACCAGGAGGGGAGGAGAGGGAAGGGGCAGAGCTTGTGAGGCTGGACAAGACAAAGACTCCCGGGGCAGGTCGAAGTTAATGGCCGGGCTGCACTCCCTCTGTGGCACAGAGGACCATGCCTTGACTCTGGAGACAGGCATCTTTCCATACGCAGAACATCTCAAGACTCACGGTATCACAGAGCAACGGACTTGGAGACAGCAATCGTGGTCTTGCCACTAAGCAGGTGTGTGATCTTGCCCTGTTGCCCAGCCTCTCTGGGTCTCAGTTTCCTCATCTGTAACATGAAAGTGGTGATAAATAAGACGGCCTCTAAGAACTCTCCAGCCCCCAGGGTGCCTGGGGGGCTCAGTCAGCTGAGCGTCCGACCTCGGCTCAGATCACGATCTTGTGGTTCGTGAGTTCAAGCCCCACATCAGGCTCGCTGCCGTCAGCACTGAGCCCGCTTTGGATCCTCTGTCCTCCTTTCTCTGCCCCTGCCCCCGCCCCACTTGCACTCTTTCTCTCTCTCTCAAAAAAAAATAAGCATTAAAAATAATAATAAAAAAATAAAGAACTTTCCAGCTCCCAAAAAGCCTACAACACGGAGTCAACCTTGCTGCCCCAACTAGTTTAGGAAAATGGCCCGTCCCCACCGCTGGAACCAGAATTCAGGGGGTGAGTGCAGCACCGTGGACAGCATCCCACTTTGAGTCCCGAGAGGGGACCTCCCAAAGTCTTGCCCAGCCCTGGGGTTCTGGACTTGACTGTACACCTTAACCCCACAGTCCTCCCTCTGTAGCCAGCTTCCCGCGTACCCAGCCATGTCTACAGGGACCCCACTTAGGTGGACATCACAGGACCCCCCCTTGCACATGTGCAAAGCTGCGGTGTGGGAGGAAGAGCCATGGGCCGGAAGCAGAATACCTACACGCGGCTCACCGTGTGTGTGACCTTGGTGAGGCCCTCAGCGCTCCCACTGGGCCTCTGGTTCAACTCTCTATGACCAGCTCTGAGTATAGGGTAGGCCCTCAATAATACTGGGCGGCTTTTAAAATAAATGAATGAGTGAGTGCGGGAATGAATGCGGTTTCTCATTCTTATCTGTAAAATGAGGATAAGAAAAACACCAATCTCCCAGAATCGTTGTGAGCACCAGACTAACACATACACCCCAACGCTAAAGGGCCATATGCTTGGAAGTTTCATGCACGTGCACGCAAGTATGCGTACATGCAGGCTGCTCCTGCAGGAGCCCCCCGGTTCACAAATATCTAAACTGTTCCATGGCCAGAGCTGTAAGGATGACACTACATTTGGTCTTTCTAACTGCCTGAAAATTTGAGAAGCGAGGACCCAGGGCAGGGAGGAAATGGAAGCCAAGGTTTTGATCAACAAGTATTTACTGAGCAGCTATTATGTACCAAGAAGTAATCTAGACACGAAAGATTCATCAGTCAATGAAAAAAAAGGCCAGCCTTGCCCTGGTGGAGCTTGTGTTCTAGCAGAGAGAGAGAGAGAGAGAGAGAGAGAGAGAGAGAGAGTCAATAAACAACAAACACAGTAATTACGTAGGTATGTAGGATGTCAGATGGTAACGAATGCTTCGAAACAGAGAAACAGCAGGGTGAAGGGGACTGGAAATAGGAGGGGGAGGATGGTGGATGGCAGGTTAATTATTAAAAAGGGTGTTTTCCTAGTCTTCCTCCCCATTTCCCTCATCTTCCTGGCCCGTTCTAATATTAACTCTGCTGTCTTGTGGCTCCCATTAGAAACAAAGCTTTCTAAATCAACATGAATTATTTAATGATGGAGACTAAGTCAATCCAAATAAAGAGGCCGTCTTTAAAACGATGTCAAGCTCCAGACACTGACGGGGCAAACAGAGAAGGCCCAAATGGGTCCCTGAGTTTGCAGAACCACAAACTCTCCTACACCTCTCCACCAGGGGAGCTTCAGGGCAGAGGTCTCCTAAATCTTGGGTATTGGCAGCACAGCCCCCCTTCCCAATTCCCAGTCCCCTAATCTCCTGGGTGGGTGGGTCCAGAGAAAGACCGTGAATAACTCAGGTCATACAACAAGGGAAGGCAGAGCTGAAACACAGCCCGAGAGCACCGGCTTCTCAAACTGTTCTTCCAAAAACATGGCAAGAAACCCGGCCACAGTCACCCTGTCAGTAGGGGACAGTCTGTCCCCTACAGCCCTTCTTTAGGAGGTAAGAAAGCACCTCCACAGAACAAAGCCCAAGCCCCCTGCATGACGCATAGCGGGGGGGGGGGGGTGCCTCTGAGGCCTGCCCTCTGCTTTCCCCTAGCCCCTGCTCCAGCACCCCCTTTGTGCCAGGGACAGCTGCCAGCTTGCAGCTCCCTCCACTCCCCACACTTCTGTGCCTTCCCTCCTGTGTGCTTCCGCCTGGACTGTCCTTCCCACCTTTCTTCTCTTGGCCAACTCTTGCTCCCCAGTCAGGATTCATCCTAGACATCACCTCCTCCAGGAAGCCTTCCCTGAACCC
>NW_024412402.1:17685929-17813502 GCF_014898765.1 Herpailurus yagouaroundi | reverse complement strand
GGATTCATCCTAGACATCACCTCCTCCAGGAAGCCTTCCCTGAACCCCCAGGGCCTGGCTGTCCCACTCGGAGCTCTCTTAGCCTTCCGTCCACAGCTCAGTCACAACACTCGACACATTATATTGAAAGTAACTATTTCCATGTCTCCCTCCCCCGGTTTCCATGTCTGGGTCTCTCGGCACTTTGCATCTGTCCCGCCTAGTAGAGCCTACGGGCTTGTCCTATGCAGGTGCTCAGTAACGGCCATCACGTAACTGTAGCAACGGGGTTTGGGCCAAGCTAGAGGGAGTTTGCACTGAACCTCATCCTGGAGAACAGTACCTGGCAGATACTAAGCCCTACACACAAGTAACAGTTGCGTCCTGTCTTGCCGCGCTGTGTTATGCTGTGTTTAGGGGGCAACACGGCTTCGCGGTAAGAGCCCCGACTCTGAACGCCAGATTGCCTACACTGGAAACCTAGCTCTGTCACTTTACCAGTGCTGCGACCTTGGACGAATCACCTAACCGCTCTGTGCCTCAGTTTCCTCGTGTGTAAAATAGACGAATAATCACATACAATCATATTGAAGAAGGAATAATGCCTTCTTACGGTTATACAGAAGATTCGATGGGATGATTTCTCAAAACCGTGCCTGGGAAGCAGCAGGAAGGCATATAAGTCCTGGCTTTTTTATCGTACCTGTTGTGGCTGTTGTTACTATTATTCTTGCAATGCTGAGCAACACCAGCAAGCGACCCTTCCTCCCTGGGGGACCAGGCTCTGTGTCCTAGAGAAGCTTTGCCATCCAGCGCGCAAGGCAGCAAGACGCGATTCCTGCGGGCCCCTCCCGGCTCGCACGCCTGGGAAGACAAGCAGAATTGATTTCCTTATCTCCTTATTAAGCGTGTTTTGCCTGGGCCCCGGCCTGGTCTTAGGTGCCGTATCTCATTTGTGCTGCGTGCCTGCTTCCTGCCACATTCATTACCCTGCAATCACCCCCCAAATGGGGGCAGCAAACAAGCCAGGGATGGGAGAGAGGAGCAAAGAAAGCATCCTTATCTCCTGAAGTTCCAGACGGGAGCTGGTGTCGGAGCTATTAATGCACCTCACCCCCACCCCTCCAGCGCACCACCCCGGCCGCCAGCTCCTTCCCACTCTCTTCCTGCTCCTCCGCCCTTCTGGGGGGCCCAGGCCAGCCCCAGCATTTCCCTGGGCCAGAAGCAGATTCCCCTCCACACTGCCCGCCCCTCTTGGCCCTCCTGATTTAACTCCGCGCTAACCTGCGGAGGCAGGTCACAAGGTGAGTGAGGTCCCTGAGTGACCTCAAACTGACTAAGAGTCTCCGTCTCCTACATTATCTTATCAGCTCCTTGAGGGTAGAGAGCCCTATACCCCCCTGAGTAACTGCCCGTAACAGTTGTTGGTGGCAAGTGGAGGCTGGGGGCGCAGTGATGGAGGGCCTCTCTGGAGATCCCTGTAGCCACCAGGCCAGGGTGCATTGGCTTCAGAGCGGGGTCACTCTGGGCCCTCCTTCCTGCTGCTCCTCCCCCTCCCCAGCAGTCTCCCTGGTTCTCTAATCTGCCATGGAAGGAATGGAGCCCCTGCCTGCCTCCCACATCCCTGCTCTTCATTTCAACCCGGCCAGCATTTCAGAACGGCCAGCAAGCTCCAGAGGGCTTGGGGGGGGCCCATCAGGGATGGAGGCAAACTCAGGGCTTTCCCTCTCGGCCCGTATGTAGCAGGCAGATGGCAGAGCAGGAAGTGAAGAGACCAGATGCAAGGGACGCCCTGCCTTACCTACCCAGACTCAGCCAGTGAGAAGAGAGCTAACCCACCTTGTGAAGCGGCCCAACACCGCTTCAGGCTGGAGGCGGCATCCCAAACGGCCAACCCAGGGCCGGCCCCTCTCCTCCTCCTTCCAGCATCTCCTGCGTTCAACACCAGCACAAGGGCGGGCAGGGAGGTACCTTAGGGGCCCAACAGGCCTGCTGCACACACAAGGTGCTCAGCCTCCTGCTCCTGGCCCCCAACAGCACGCCGTTCGTCGTTCTGCTGATCCCCCAGTGTCCCCATCACTAAGTGGCTCCCCAGGTAGCCCCGCACCCCTGAAGGTGATCATACGCGAGGCACCGGCATTTCTGCGGGTCTGAGCCAGGAAAGAGCCCTCACCTGGAGGTCGGAAGGCATGGCAGGCCCGGGTCTTAGTCATGAGACCTGGGATAATGATGCTTTGGACACGCACACTCTCTCTCTCTCTCTCTCTGATAAAATCAGGAGCCGAAAGGAGGGAATGCAAATCCACGCCACAGTTTGACTGTGATCCGCCTTCATTGATCCTGGTTTGGGGGGTCGGACCTGGGGGACATTGTTCCCATTGTCCCCTGGCTCTCTGGAGCAAAGATAATATGTTCTTCCATTGCCTTAACCAAGTGTGACCCTGGGAGAGGCTGAGCAGGCTCCAGTCTTCAGCAAAGGGGAGCGTGAGCTCAGAGCATGGAGATTCGCAAAAGTTAGAACCTTGATCCTCTGAAGTCCGCCATTTCCCATCCTGCATGGAACCAGCAGCTTGGGGCTGCCTATGAAATGAGAGCCACTTTCCTGTGACTTTGAGGATGTAGCTGCCTTGAGGGGGCTCTCAGCCACTCTGCCATCACGGAGCTACTTTCTCTGGCTTGGGCATGGCTTCCAACATCCCTGCATGCTTGGGAAAACACAGGCAAGAGCCCACTTCTGTCCAGGAGCCTTACCAGAGTCCTCCGTCAGGAAGCCCAGCTGGCCGTGTACCAGGCGCCCTGTTCATGCATCAATCTTATTACACACACACAGACCCCTTACCTCAAGGACAAATGCACTGGTGTGTGCGCGTGCACAAACACGCACATGCGCACACACACACACACACACACACACAAAATTCAAAGCATGGCCGGCTCATGATGGAAAGACAAGGAGACACTGTCACCGTTGGGGAATCTGTCACTGTTGGGACATGGACAGATCTTGGTAGCTCAACAGAAGTATTGACCCTCCCTCCCTGTCGGGCCCAGAAATGAATGGAGTAGGTGGAGCATGATATCCCCAGCAGGAAGCCCCACTTCTCTATTGATCCCCCCCTAATGAAAAACAGAGTGAAGGGGGAAAAGAGTCGCAGCCAACTGAGAGGGAGGGCCAGGACAAGCCAGTCCCACCCAGGAATGGATTGCCTCTCTCCGGACTCTGGCCTCCCGGGCACCGTGGATATCACACCCAGGGCCGTGGCCAAGGCCAGCCCCGGGAAAGCCCCAAACCGGCTGAGCTTGGCAGGGAGACCTCCAAGGGTAAAAATAGCTCACCGCTTCTCTGCTCCGACCTCAGCCCAGGCCTGAGACGAGGGTTTCATGGCAAATTATGGATTTCAAACTAGCAATGAATCTCCATTACAGCATGAAATGAGAAAGGAAAATGCCACTAAATGGAAGCCTTCCCCCGGCAGCCAACGGGGCAAGGGAGGGGTGTAGTTTTAGGACGGGGTTAGAGCTGCAGTCACACGCCCGCAGCAGACTCACAGGAGTGGTCCCAGAAAGAGGGCCCTGGGAGAGCGGGCAGGGGCCGGAGCCCAGGGGAGATCCCTGCTGTCCCAGATCAGCATAGGGTGCCACAGTAGCGGGGGATGCCTGGCTGCAGGCACGTTCCTGCAAAGGAAACAGGCACAGCTATCTTAGCGGTGGGAACAGCCAGCCAGAGCTTTGTTATTTTGGTGCGGTGTTGGGATGACACCTACAGGGTAGGTCCAGCCAGAGAGGGGCATTTCAGGAACCTTGGGCCATCCACCCGGGTGCCTGTATTTATCCTCTCACCGTCTCCCATCACGTCTGCCAGCAGGCCCCACATCTCCTTTTATAGTTGAGAAAGCTGGGGCACAAAGAGACCCATTCACTCTCCCAAGGTCATACAAGAAGAAAGAAAAAGAGCTAGAATCTGGACGCGGGTCTTTCTGGCTCTAAAAGTCTTGCTCTTTCTGCTAAGTCCTGCCTCTCCCCTTTTCCAAATTCTGCTCAGACTTCCTGCTGACTCCTCCCCTTAGGATCCTAGACCACCATGATATAGGTCTCTTTCTGGCCCCAAGGAATTCCAGGAGCCCTGTCTGAGCCCCAACACTGTCCCAGGACCCCCACGGTCAGAGAGGGGCCTGCACAATGAGCTGAAGGCTTCCTGCCAGCCCCCATTCCCCCGATGCATCTTGGGAGCCAGCGCCTCTAGACCCACAGCATCTGTTTTCCTTCCATTAAGTCTCATTATCAGAGGACTGCCCACTGCCCCTTTCCCCATCACTCTGGGCCTCTACGTTATTCTGTCCCCGCAGAGGAGACTTACCCAAGTGGGAGCTTCCTAAGGCACCCAGAAGCCTACACAGGTGCCTCCATTTCACAGAAATAAGGAGCGGAGACCCACAGCCCAAGAAGGCTGGCTTCCAAGAGAGTGTCACATTTCACAAGTCGATCAAGGTGTTTGTAAATGTTTATAGAAAGGAGGAACTTTCCATATGTAAATATGTCAGGAACCGTGTTAGCAGCTGGAAAATCACCTGGTGCCTGCCGGGAACACCAGTGCAGCCGCAGTGGCGGATGGTGGCCACACAGCCATCCCGCTGGAAGAGCCGCTCCTGCTCTGCCTCCCACCCTCTGCTCACTTCTCTCTATCTACGCACAGAGGTGGACACACACACATTCTCTAGGATGGTGGGAAGACCACATTTTGCAGGTGGGTCAACTGAGGTCGAAAAGGAAAGGAAATATGCCAGAGGCTGCGCAATGCATGGAAGGGAAAGCGAGTTACCTCTGACTCTACAAGACAGAGAAAGTGGGGCTCTGAAGCAGGGTCACCTGGGACGGCCCTGCCTCTGCTCCAGCCCCGGCCCCAAATACCAAGTTGGGTATCAGTTGTACTGAGACCAACCTAACCTTGATTAGAGAATCAGAGCTGGAAGGAATCCACCAATCAAGGGTTCTTTTGTTCCATTTTCCAACATGTATCTATGCACCTTCCATGTGCCAGGTACTGTTCTAGGCACTGGGAATATACATCAGTGTATAGAGCTGATAGGCTATAAACAGAGTCAAATCTCCTGCCTTCATGGAGCATGTATTCTAGCGGAGGGAGTTAGACAATAAGCAATAAACATTTTTTAAAATGTTATCGTCTCTTAGAAGGTGGTAAGTGCTATCAAATAAAGTAGAACAGAGTCTATGGAGTTGAGTTTCGTAGGGAAAGGATAGGTAGAACAATCAGGGTAGACCTCCCAGAAGAGGTGAGGTTTTTTTCATCTTTCCCTTTATTTTTTAACAGCTTTATTGAGGTATGATTTACACACCATTAAATTCAACCATTGTAAGTTTATAGCTCAATGATTTTTAGGGTTGAGAGACCATTGCCACAATCTTCTGTTAGGCCATTCCCATCACCCTAAAAAGCTTCCTTGTCAGTCTCTCTTACACCCTCAGTCCCAGGAACCACTGATCCTCCTTCTGTGCCTATGGATTTGCCTTCTCTGGACATTTCATCTAAATGGAATCGAACAATATGCGTCCTTGCCATCTGGCTCCTTTCACTCAGCATAGTATTTTTGAGTTTGCCTATGGGGTAGCATGTATCCATAGTTCATTTCTTGTTATTGCTGAATAGGATTGTTTGGACAGACCACATATTGTTTATCCATTCACCCCTTGATGGACATTTGGGCTGTTCCAGTTTAATGCTGCTATGAACATCCACATACAAGGCTGTGTGGGTATATGTTTTCCTTTTTCATGGGTACATTCCTAGGAGTGAAGCAACTAGCTCACGCGGAAAGCTTATGCTTCACTTTTTAAGAAAGTGCCAACTCTTTCCCAAAATGGTGGTGTCATTTTATTCTGTTCTCACGGACAGTTTGTGAGAGTTCCAGTTTCTCTACATCCTCCCCAACACTCATTGTTGTTTGGCTTTTCTATTATGGTTATTCTAGCAAGTTTAAAGTGGTATCCCATTATGGTTTTGATTGCATTCTTCTAATGATTAATGATGTTGAGCATCTTTTGATGTGATAATTATCAGTTTTTATGTTCTTTGGTGAAATGTCTATTCATACTTTTTGCCCATTTTTAAATTGGGCCATTTGCCTTATTATTGTTGTGTTAGAAGAATTCCTTATACTTTCTGGGTACAAGTCTTTTATCAGATATATGATTTGCACATATTTTCTTCCAGTTTGTGGCTTCTCTCTTCATTTTCTTAAGCGTGCCTTTTAAAGTACAAAAACTTCTCATTTTAATCAAGTCTAATTTTATAGAGTTTTTTTGTTCTGCTATGAATTGTGCTTTTGATATTATATCTAGAACTTTTTCTCACCCAAGATCACAAAGATTGACTCCTATATTTTCTTCTACAAGTTCTATAAGTTTTAGCTCTTACATTTAGTGTACGGCTCATTTTAAGTTAATTTCTGTGTAATTTGTGAGGTCAGGACCTAAATTCATCATGTTTGCATACAGCTATCCAGTTGACCCCATATCACTTGGTGAAAAAGCCTATCCTTTACTGAATTGCCTTCACGTCTTTGTCAAACATCAACTGACCAAAAATGTAAGGGTTTCTTTCCAGACTTTCAATTCTGATGCATTGATCTATAAGTCTCTTCTTTATGCCAGTACTACGCTGGCCTGATTACTATGACTTTATAGCAAGTTTTGAAGTCAGGAATGGTAACTCCTTCAACTCTTTTTCAAAGTGGTTTTAACTAGCTTGGCTCCTTTGCATTTCCATATAAATTCTAGGATCAACTTAGCGATTTCTGCAAATATGGTTGCTGAAGTTTGATAGAAACTGTGTTGAAGCTATAGACCAATTCGAGGACTGCCATCTTAACAATACTGAGTCCTCGAATCCATGATCATGGGATGTCACTCCATTTATTTAGATCTCTAATTTTTCCCAGAAATATTTTTAGTTGTCAGTGCATGCCCTGTACTTCTTTTGTTTTATTCCTGAGTATCCTATTCTTTGTGATGCTACCATGAATAAAATGGCTTTCTTAATTTCTTTTTCAGATTGTTCATTGCTAATATATAAAAGCACAAGCGATATTTGTATATGGATCTTGGATCCTGTAACCTTGCTGAAACCACGTTTTTTATATTTTAATAGTTTTTTGTGAACTCCTTAAGATTTTGTCTCTATATATTTTCTATATATATTATTTTGTTTGAGAGTAAAGACAGTTTTACTTCTTTTCCAATCTGATGCCTCTTTTCCCTTGTTGAAATCACTAGAACTTCCAGAACAAAGTTGAATACAAGTGGTGAGAGCAGACATCCTGGCTTTACTTCCAGTCTCTTTCGCCGTAAAGTATGCTAGCTGTTTCACATAGATACCCTATATCCAGTTGAGGAAGTTTCCATCTGTTCCTGGTTTGTTGGGAGCTTTTACCATGAATGATACTGGGTTTTATGAAATACTCTTACTACATCTATTGCAACGATCATGTGGGTTTTGTTCTTTATTCTGTTATTGTGGCATATTACATTTATTGATTTTCAAATATCAAACCAAGCATGCATTCCTGGGATAAATTTTATTTAGTCATGGTGTACAATCTTTTTTATATGTTTCTGCATTTGGTTTGCTAATTTTTGGTTGGGGGCTTTTCCTCTATATTCATGACGGACCATAGTCTATAGTTCTCTTTTCTTGTGATATCTTTGTCTGGCTTTAGTGTCAGGGCAACGCTGGTCTTATAGAATGAATTGGAAAGTGTTTCTTCCTCTACATTCTGGAGTGTTTTACGAAGGATTGGTATTATATCTTCTTTAAACATTTGATAGAATTTATCATTTCCTTAATTGACATAGCTGTATTCAGCTTTTCCACGTAGAAGGTGGCGTTCGAACAAAATCTTGAAGAGGTGAAGAAGTTAGCTGTGAGTCTTGGAGTAGGATCTTATGCTAAGTGAAAAAACAATCACTGAAGTGTTCTTAATCGAGGAGTGGATGATCCAAGTCCCATTTTGAAAGGATCACCCTGGCTGCCGAATTGAGTACAAACTATGAAAGGACAGAGTAAGGAGACCCGTTAAGAGGCTCCTGTACTAATATAGGTGAAAGGTGTGCGTACTCAGACCAGGATGGTGGCAGTGGAGGTAGGAGACAACAGGTGTGAGAGAAATAGAGGAGTCAGGCACAGAGCCAGTTGTAAAGTTGGATGCAAAATTCTGAATGTAAAGGTGCATTTCTGGGGGAATGTTTCACATTCTCATAGGAGCTTAGTCAGTAAGCTCCCAAAAACTTAATAACTAATATAGACCAACTTCTTTAGTTTCCTAAAAATAAAAGCCCCGCATTGGGCTCTGTGCTGACAGCTCAGATCTTGGAGCCTGTTTTGGGTTCTGTGTCTCCCCCTCTTTTTGTCCCTCCCCTGCTCATGCTCTGTCTATCGATAGTAAATAAACGTTTAGAAAAAAAAAAAAGCTTGGACTATCCCAGGAGCTTCCCCCACTGCCTTGAGGGCTTGCATGAGGGTATGTGTGATTGGACCCCTCCCCCCCCCCAAGTGTAATGAGACCCACTCACCCCTGCCTAGGAGCACCTAGGGGAGAGGGCAGGTATCCTGGGATAGCCTGACCTCTACTTCCTGCTTCTAGTGCCCACCTGCCTTCCAGACCAGGGTGGCCCTCCCAGGGCTCACATCTGCCTTCACAGTAATCTGCCCTTCCTCTCCAAACATTGCCCTTGATCCGTCTGGGGTCACCAGGCTCTAAAGCCTCCGCAGGCAGATCTGGGAGAAAGCCTTTTTGCCATCCACAGCTCCCTTTCCACACAGAATGACAGAAAAACAGCAGCTTATCTGTTTAAGAGAATGAGAGTCCTTGGCTTTTATCTGTGCGGGAATCTTATCTAAACAGGTTCAGGTAGCAAGAGTGAGAGAGAAAAATAATTAAGGGAAAGGCAGGTAAAACGTTGACATTATTATTACTTAAGTGCCAGAAAGCTTTTAGTTCTTGTTTTTATACCAGTGACACCCAGTGAGGGGAAATCGGCTTGGCCCATTATCTGAGCCACACACACCCGCTCACCCCACCTCCCCGCCACCTATAAATCTTATCCAATGGCTTCCATTGGCAAGACAGAAAAATAATTAAAGCGAAGGTGGGTGAAATGTTGATGTTATTACTGTAATGCAACAGCCTGTTTAGTTTCTACACCAATGAAATGCAACCGAGGGAAATCAGTTTTCAAGATTACCTTTCCGAGATGCAAATCAGAGAGCCGAAACAGGGCTTAGAGGAGGCAGGAGCCAAAACAGGAAACATTTCCAAGTCTGTGGCAGTCTCTCAGGGGCTTTTAAGCCCACAATTTACCTTTCGACTGCATCCTATTTTCTCTCAAATCCTTTATTTCCCACTTATTTATTGACTAGAGGCACAGCACCAAAAGGGAGAAAACGAGAGAGAAAGAGTGATTCTCCAACCGCTGGTCTTAAAAATCCATCGCAAAAAATGGTTCTCCAGAGGCAGGATTCCAGCACTCACTGTGAACCAGTTCCTAATTGAATTGCTTTACTCCAGGGTGTGTCCACCTGGAGGGATGGCTTCTTCTGAGACGGCTCCTGGACAGAGGAGCTGTCCCTTCTTGTCCTGGCCAGATGAGGGGGTGGGGCACTCCCAGGACAGGCCTCTGGGCCCTACACATGCAGCCAGGCTGGGACTCTGCCTTCCCTGTAGACATGCTGCTCCCAGAATAGCTTTAGAGTTTTTTTAAATCATTGCCAACATTTAAGATTCTGAAGGGTCTTGCATTAAAAATTCAGATTTCTGGGGGCGCATGGGTGGCTCAGTAGGTTAAGAGTGTGACCTCCACTCAGATCATGATCTTGCCATTCATGGGTTCGAGTTCCGAGTCGGGCCCTGTGCTGACAGCTCCGAACCTGGGGCCTGCCCCTCCCCAAGTCATGAGTGTGTGCTCGCTCTCTCTCTCTCTCAAAAATAAACATTAAAAAAAAATTTTTAATAAAAATTCAGATTTCTGGCATCTCTTGCAAAGATCTGGCAAATCAGGACCATTTGCCTGCTTGGCAACAAGGGTGTGGTGGCCGCCCCCTTCAGTGCGTGGTGGCCCGCTGGTCCCCACTCATTGTCGCTGTCTTCAGCCACTTGGTGCATTCACACTACACTGAAACCCTCTGTCCCTGACCTCACCAACGCCCTGTGTGGACAGGCCTTCCTGGAACGCACAGCATGCCCCTGGCCTGGTGATAGAAACAGAAGCAGGACGAGGAGGGGAAGGGGTACAGAAGGCCAGCAGCACCCAGCCGCACTAGCGAAGTCACTGAGGGGGGGCTCGAAGGAGGGTTTGAGGTGAGGTTTGAGGCATAAGTGGAATTTAGACAAATTAATCAATTTGTCACAGATGAGTGGACAGCATGTTCCTTCCCCACAAACAGTTGTTCTATTGTAAGGAGCCCAGAACTTGTGACTGAGCTCTCTTCCTGCCAGTCACTGCCTAGTATGAAAATGCTCCGGACAGAGCCTGCCCCATAAACAGGACCCATGACAAGCTGGAGTAGGAGGATCTGCCCGGCAGGCAGCGAATTAAGTAAAATTACTCTCGCCTTCCCCAGCATGGTCGAGAGAGGCATTTCCCTAGTTAATCTTGTATCCTGGTTAATAGAGAGTTATCGGATCAACATCAGACCCCCATCAGCACTGAAAAATATAAGAATGAGCTAAAACTGTGTCCCTTTTTCCAACTGAAACTAATTGGAGTCTCCAGAATTACTTGTCGCTAGCCTCATTTGACATAAAGTAGCCCTTGGTTCTACGCCCTTTGTGCCGGGCTGTATAATAGGGTCTCAGAGGACTCACGGTGGAGCCTCTAGAGCTGTGCTGATCCAGCAGCCGCTCGCCACAAGTGGCTATTTGATTCTAATTTCGAGGGAATTAAGAGCAAATAAAACTAAAAATAGAGCTCCTCAGTCACACTAGCCTCACTTCGAGGGCTCAGTAGCCACATGTGGCTTCGAGAAAGCCGGTCTAAATGGGACTCAGGCATTCCTGGGTCCTCTCACCAAATTCCATCTCGTCATACTCCCAACAGCCCAACAGCATCCAATAGTAGGGACCGTCTCAAAGGCTTAGACCTGGAGATGTAGAGGTCGGCTTCCCAGGAGTTAGCATGAATACCATGATGCGGTCACTGAGTAGAAGCTTCCCGTTAATTCATTCACTCCTTTATTTAGCAAATCTTTATTAAATTCCTGCTGTGTGTGAAAGTGTCAGATACCAAGGGGAGAGGCAGAAATAGTAAAACATCATCTGTACCCTAGAGGAATTTATAGCCACAGGAGAGAAAAAATACATATAAAGCACTTACTGTCATATGAGGCAGAGTGAGAGAGGTGTTTGAATACATAAGCAAAATACAGAGAAAGTGTTCATTTCAACCGAGAAAATCTGGGAAGACTTCACAAGGGAAGTGGCTCTTGAACTCTCTCTTAAAGAATCAGTGGGATTTTAGTAGAAAGAGGATGAAAAAGTAATCATAAGAACACAAGCAAAAGCACAGAGACATTGAAGAATTAGCCTACTCTGAAGGAAGAGCCAGGGTTCAGAGATGACTGGAGCAGATGAGAAAGGAATGGACTGGATGAGTGGAAGTGAGTGATGGAGTGGAAGAGGAAGTGATGGGATAGATGAGTAAAAATGGAATAGGGAAGTGATGGAGTGGATAGTGGAAGTGATGGAGTAGATGAATGGAAGTGAGGGAGTAGATGAAGTGATGGAGTAGATGAGTAGAAGTGTTGGACTGGAAGAGGAAATGGTGGAGTAGAAGAGGAAGTGATAGAATAGATGAGAAGTGGAATAGATGAGGAAGTGAAGGAGTGGATGAATGGAAGTGAGGGAGTAGATGAAGAAGTGATGGAGTAGATGAGTAGAAGCGATGGAGTGGAAGAGGAAATGGTGAAGTAGAAGAGGAAGCGATAGAATAGGTGAGAAGTGGAATAGATGAGGAAGAGATAGATTAGATGAGGAAGTGTAATAGGAAATGGGGCTCCATAGGAAAAGGCCTTGAGCCATGCCAAAGAGTTTGCACCTTGAGTTATAAGCAGTGGGGACCACTGTAGGTGTTTGAGAAAGTTCATCTGATCTGGTGGTGCCTGGAAGAGAGCCATGTGGTGTATGGGGCCTGGATCTGAAGGCAGGAAAGTGCTGGTTAGTTAGATACTGGTTAACACAAGGTAGGACAACCAAGAGTTTGCTGAAGCACTTGCTAGAGACTAGAAAGGGGAAGTGCTGGGGCGGGGGTACTGGAGTGGGGTTGGAGGGTTTATTAGCCAGGGGACTCCTGTGTAATGCCTTGAATCCCATTCAGTTCAACAATGATTCTAGCAGCAAATATCCCATGATGCCTAAGCAATGCACAGTTTCTCTAATAATCAGAAGTTTCCATACCTCGGGATCCCAAGCCATTTAATGATTGGTATTTGCTGAAGGCCCACTGTGGGCGGCTCTGCGGAGTACCTCAACCCCAGAGCACGGGGGAAAGTGCTGGTCACATGAGCCAGGGGACCCGAGTGCTGGCCCAGCTCCGCCCCCATAGACTCACCTATGAGCCATGCAATCTCTCAGAGTCTCCTGTACTCGCTGGAAGGTTAGAGGTTGAAAATCACGGGTGCGAGGTCGCCTGCGCCCCCACGAGCCCCTTCCCCCTGTGTCTGTGGCAGTCAGCATGCCCCGGAGACTATTAGCACCTCTCTGGGAATATTTAACTGAAAACAATTTCTAGTTGGGATCCGTTATAATTACTAATTAGATCTGATTATAATTATCTCTCGCTGCCATCCCTTACCTGACACACAGGATAGCACAAGGCCTGGCGACAATTAGCAGTGAGTCTTTCCTGATACACTGGCTGATTAGGAACACAATTGCAGGGTCGGGGGGGAAGAGCCTGGCTTATTAAAGGAGGCTGCTGTTTACCGAGGAATGTTGTGATCAAATTAGATTAAAATTAATGAGGGGGAAACTCAGAGTGTAGAAATGTGCGTTTTTTCCCTCAACTATCTCCTTTGTGTCTCAGCTGATGACATCATTTGGGGGAAGAAGCTGAACCCCCCCTTTGTGCCTCTTGGGCTTTTGGGGGTTTTGATGGCCCACCCCACCTCTTGCCCCCTGCCGCTCACCAGCCCAATCCAGCCCGGAGTGAGGCAGTGGATCTGATTAACAGACTCTGGGAAAGTCGCTTGAACTCTCTGAGCCTCAGCTTCCTCGTCTGTAAAATGGGGAAGACACTTGCCTCTGAGCCAGACACCTGCCCCAGTTACCCGCAGGGGACTGGGAAGGGCTATGTGCACAACAGGGGTTCTGGAAGCCAGAGACCATGGCTTAGTCATCTGGGAATCTCTGGGCTCAGCCTCAGGCTTGACTCAGAGAAAGCACTGGTAACTGAAGGAGGAACCGCACTAAACCTCCATCCAGCACCAGTACAGGAGCTTCCCCGCCCCCAAGAGCAGCAGGCCCCACTTGGGGAAGAGATGCCAGCCGAGATGCGGCCACCCTTCCCTGGGCACTCACGCGGGTGCCCTCAGCATGGTTTCCTTACCGGGCAAACAAGTGGATAACTTCTCCATCCGAATGGATCACCTCGGAGAGAGGAGACCTGAGAGCCAGTTGTGCAACGTGGGGCAAGACACCTTCCTTCTCTGGCCTGGAGCATCTTTATCCATAAAGAGTGCCCTAGGCAACCCGAGCTGATTCTGACGAGCAGAGGCAAGCTTGGGACACATGCAGTGCGCCATTACGTGATCGGTCTAGTGCCTGCGGGCTCGGGCACTGGGGAGACCCGAATGATTTGTTTGAAACACCCTTGACGTGCTACGTACTGGCGAGAGACAGCAGAGATGCTGGGCACACAGGCAACGGCCCTTCTCCGTTGTTTTGGTGAAGACAGGACACACACACACACACACACACACACACACACATGCATGCAAATGCACATGCACGAGCAGACACAACCACCAAATAGGCCCTTAGGCCCGGGCACATGCAGAGTATACTCCCCTATATAAGCATGCTAATTTATGCACCAGCTCTGGCAAAGTACTTGACCTGCTATCTGAAGGGACTCTCAGAGGGATCCAGGAGTACATTTTCCTCTGCCCTTACCCCTGCTTCAAGAGTAGGTCCCCCCTCCCTGCACCGCTTGGTTTCTCCCCAGCAAGTCCCTCCCATCCTCCTGGGCCTCCAAAGAAGCAGGTCTGGGTGAACTAGGAGGGGGGGGGGGGGGTGGCCCCAGCTCCTGGGGGTCCAGAGAGAAGTTTCTGGGATGTAGGATCTGTGTCTGTCCCAGTGGGCCAAGCCCTGCTTTCCAAGGCCTGGCTCCCTGCCCAGCACACCCGGCACCCAGTCTTCATCTCTGCCCCCCACCCAGCCTTTCTGGGGGCTTCTGTTCAGAGTTCTGATCTCGTGAGAAAGCAAGCCAGGGCTAGCCCTCAGTGCTTGGCAATCTACCCTGGGCTTAACCTCCTTTTCTGGGAATCTCCACGCCACCCTACCTCCCTCGAGGCCTTCTTTCCTGTTGCGTCCATCATACCCACCCTTCACTCTGCACTGGAGAATCCAAGACCTGGATTCTCATGTAGTTGAGAAGTGCGTTGGCAAGGAGCCATGGTGTGGTAGAGAAGGCACCGGACTCATAACCGCATTCCTAAGCCCTAGTACTGTGTGACCTTGTCCAAATCACTTAGCCCCTCTGACCCTCCATTACTTCTTCTACAAGAATTAAGAATACCTGCCTTGCCAGTGTTCATGGCTATTATGAAAAGAAAGATGAATATGTATAGGAAAGCCTGTTAGAAACAGCACAGTGCCTCACAATGTTCTGAGCACAGGTACCTTTGAGATTGGCTGTCCATTTCTGCAAAAATCGGTTCCGGTTGTCTATTGCCGTGTGACAAATCACCCCACACCCAAGGGCTTTAAACAACAGTGATCGTTTATTAGCTCTCACAGTCTGTGCAGGTCAAGGAGTTAAAACCAGCCCAGCAGGATGGTTCCGGCTCAGGGTGTCTCGTTGCAATCAGACGTAGGAGGGGCTAGGGTCATGTCAAAGTCTCCTTTCCTCGTGCACCTGAAGCCTGGACTGGAGTGTGGAGCTCCCCGGGCATCTCTCTCCATCTGTGCACGGTCTCTTCTCACGGTGTCTCAGCATGGTGGCTGCAGGGCAGTGAACTTCTCACATGGCCTCTTAGGGCTCCAAACTGAGTGTCTAGCCCCCACTGGCAAATGCACCAGAAGTGCTCTGTTGCCCCCTGGGGCACCCCAGCAGAGTGAGGCCTCTGCCCATCTGCCCCTTCGTTAGCCATCTGCATGTGGGGGCCCCGGTCTTCCTCTCTCCCTGACACACGGCCTCCCCTGCTGGCTCCCACCAGCCCTGGTGTCTTATGGCCAGAATCCACGTGTGGCACTTGCTGACCCCAGCCCACCCCCACCCTGTGTGGACTTGCTCTGTGTCCGGGGACGGGAAGGCGGGGCAAGGGCAACGGCTGTCTTTCCTGCCTCCACTGAGCTCTGGAGAGCCGGGGATTTAAGACCAGCAAACGGGAGGTCGGTTTGCCAGAATCCTGAATCCAAATGTGGCTTTGACTGACTCTGGCCAGGCTGGCATCTGCCTCGTGGCACTCCACATTCGCAGATCCCAGCAAACTCCTAGAGACCGAGCACTCTCAGAATATCGGGCCGTGGAGGGTCAGAGCTGGAAAGGCACTGGGGACCCACCGATGCAGAACCAGAGGCCCAGGGTGGGAAGCGTCTGACTTAAGGCCTAACTCCCTCTGGCCTCAGCTTCTCCCCACTGCGCGCCCCCTCCTCCATCATTTTCCCCCAAGGCTTTGCTCACATGACTGTCTCTCACCTCCCTCTGCATTAGACTCCTCTCCCTCGACGCCCCCACCCTGCATGCTACAGAGGCCCTTCAGGCCCGAGCCTTCCCTGAGCTCCCCAGTCGGGTTAAGATCCCTTCTAGGTTCCCATGTACCTGCATCTCCCCGTATCAGCACTTAACACACAGTCCTGCCTTGGGTAGGTCCCTTCCCGGACTAGGCTATGTGTCCCCTGTGGTCAGGGCCTGGGTGTCCTTGCTGTCTGCACCCAGCGCCTAGCACAGGCCCAACAGATAGCAGCCCTCAGTAAGGTCCATGGAATAAATGCATGACCGCCAAGGTCACCTGCAAGGTCAGGCAGCTTTACCTTCAGCAGCAGCCGTCCAGTGCGTTGGGGGGCCCGAGGCCTGCTCTGATTGATGGAGGAGCGCCTGGAGGACCACCCAGACTTGGTGCCCCTTGCTCCTCCCCTGTCCTGGCTGCATCCGCAGCAAGAGAGCAGAGCCCTCCCCTCCCACCTCCAACAAAGCAGTTCATCTTTCAGCCTCGTCTGATAAAAGGACATAATAACTGCCCATCTAAAAGGGCTGTTGGGGTGCCTGGATGGCTCAGCCAGTTAACATCCGACTCTTGGTTTCAGCTCAGGTCGTAATCCTAACAATTCGTAGGTTCAAGCCCTGCGTCAGGCTCTGCATTGGCAGCGTGGGGTCTGCTTGGGATTCTGTCTCTCTCCCTGTCTCCCTCCCCTTCTCATTCTCTCTCTCTCTCTCTCTCTCTCTCTCAAAATAAATAAACTTTAAAAAATATATAAATAAATAAGTAAATAAATACATAAATAAATAAATAAGTAGGCTGTTACAAAAATCAGGTGAGTGCTGTATGTCCAAGTGTTTACAGACTGTGAGGTTCTGAAGGGAAGTTAGGAGCCATCACACAGGCCCAGGGGTGAGCTGGAGGCGGCTGGTACTGTGCGTAAGAGCCAATGGTGTATTCTCTTCCCAGTAGGTGGCATATTGGTAGCTAGTAGGTGGCCATCAGGGGAGTGGTCGCGCCGTAGAAATCGCCAAACACTACAGTCAGGGTTTTGTCCGGTGGGGTGGGATGTTTGGAATGCTGGTTGACTGACACACTATGGCTCCAGCCCCTCCCCGGACCTAACCTGAGCCCCACGGCAGGTGATTGCACCTTTCTGAGTGCCCATTTCCCTAACTGTAAAATAGGAACGCGCATCCCTGGCTGTCCCCGCTCTTCAGAAAGGCTGTTGGAAATGAGTGCGAGCATCCCGAGCTCTTTAGCAAAACCAGGCTGGAGAACTCCCAAGTGTGAGCCATCATTCCCTGTGATTAATGGCCTTTATTATAATCACCCTTCATCGTAAAACAAGCCAGAGCAGTGAGTAAGCAGTGACTCATAACTGGAGCTGGGCCCAGAAGGGAGAGACGAGGGATTTGCTCAGCAGCGTCCCGAGGAGCTGGCCTGGGCACGGGCCCCATAAGGGCACCCATGGATCAGGCCACAGGGCCACCCTGGAAAAAGGGGGATGATAAGGCTGGGCTCCAGGGGCCTGAGCTCTGCCCGGGGCACTACCCTTAACTCACAGGTGACCTCGAGCTTCTCACTTCACCACTGTGAGCCTCCAGGGGTCGCCAAGGAGGTGAAATAAGATCCTGTATGTGAAAGCTATTGGAAAAGTGAAAAGTGCTCAGCTCACACAAAGTCGGGACCAGGGGGTGCAGAGGGGGCCTTCAACCGGAGCATGAGAGCTAGAATGTAGTCCATCCACCCACATGCAGATGGGAGAACTCTGGCCCCCATTTTGCAGTCAGTAGCCATTCATATTAAGCACCTCATATTAAGCACTTACTGTGTGCTCTCGCTATTCTAGGCACCAAGGACACAACAGTGAACAAAACAGGAAAAGTTACTGCTCTCACAGAGCTTCTACCATTGGAGGGAGACAGACGATAAACAGTTGTATCATGTCGTGAGTGCCATAAAGCGACACAAAGTAGGGTGAGGAGGGGGAGAGGGAGAGGGGTGGTGCAGAGGTACTGTTTTATCTAGATAACCAAGGAAGTCATCTTTGAGTAAGTAACATATAACTAAAGAGGAGAGGAAGAGAACGCACCAAGCAAACATTTGGAGAAAGAACAGTCCAGACAGGGAGCATAGCACATGCAAAGGCCCTGGGGCAGGAGTGTTCTTGTCATTTTCCAGAAACAGCAAAGACATCTGTGTGGCTGACACAGAGTGCATAAAGGAGAGACTGATGGAAATTAGGTTAGAGGGAACAACGGGCCAGATCTTATAGGATCTTGTAGCCCACAGTAACTCAGATTTTACTCTGAGATAGGGAAGCCCCAGAAGCTTTGAGCAGAGGAGAGACATATTGTGAAAATGATTTCCCCGGGGGGGTGTGGGAGAGGCAGGACAAGTATGATTGCAGAAACCAGTTAGGAAGCCACTGCCAAGTTAGGTCATGGTGACCTGCCTGGGGTAGCAGCAGCACAGGTGTGGAAAGAGATGAGATCTCCCCATCTTCACATGGTAGAGCCACAACAATAGGGGTGTCAGAGGCAGAACAAAGTCAAGGGCACATCGAAGCATCTGGCCCGAGCTTTTGAGATATCAGGACCGGAACCCCTGTGTCCTGAGCAGAGGGCACCCAAGAGGGACCAGATGTGATCTCTGAGCTTCCCTCCTGTCCATGGTCCTGACTGTGACACTAACGGGGCCCCTTCCTCAGGCAGCCACCCCGCCTCCCACCCTCCACTCAACTTGGAGAGCCAGAGGTCTGAGGGCACACACAGGGTCACCTCATCCCTAAGGCACTGCGGCCAGCATGGCACCAGGCTCCGAGGAGGAAACCCAGGTATAAGCAGTCATGCAGGCTCTCAGAGAATCGGGTCTGCCTGGGGAGCTGACTTAAAAACATACGAGACGGTTCCATATGGAAACTTGGCCAGAAAGAGTAAGTGGGACAGGGACAGATGTGGACAGTCAGGGAAGGCCTTGGGGGGGAAGCAGAATTTGGATCTGGAGCATGAACCACTTGGGTCATCCAGGAAAGGTGGAGGGCCCTGGAGGTGGGGAGACGTGGGCGGTTCATATGGAGAAACTTTCATAGGTCAGAGGGCAAGGGAGGCTGGCACCAGGTCACAGAGGGCCTTGAAGTCAAGCTGAGGGTTCAGACTCCATTCTGCAGACAGGGGGAAGCCACTGAGAAGACAAAAAAGAACAAGTTTGTAGGCCCACCACTGAGCTGTCCCCCTCTGTCTGCTTCCGTTCCCCCACTGCCTTCCTGTAGTCCCCTCCCAGCCCACAGCCCACAGCTCCCAGCCCGGCCCAACCCAGGGTTTGAGCAGCAGAGCTGGGTCCTACCTGGAGGACAGGAGCTAAGGCAGACCGTCAAAGTGTGTGGCACTCCCCGGAATTGGTCAGTGCACAGCCTGGCCACCTGGCTGAGCCTTACCCCATCAGGCACTAGCTCAAAGCCTGCAGGTGCCTCTGACCTCTCCCTGCCTCCCCGTCTCTGAGGCCCAGGTTCCTCCTGGCCTGATTAAGGTGTGTCAGCGCACTGAGAACTTGATGGATGGCCTCAGGAATGGCTGCCCCTCTCTATCCGTAGAGCCTCGGGAGCCCATCCATCTTCCCTTGGCAGCCTGCTCCCACCCCAGTGCTCACGTCCCCTAGGACGTTTCTGGGCCTGAACATGCCCCCGGTGGGTCCCAAGAGCCTGAGGCGTCGGCCTGCATTTTGTCCTTGCCAGGGACAGGGAAGCAGGCCGCTCCCCTCCCTGGGGAAGTAGTTGAAGCGGGACCAAGGTTGGGGTGAGGCACAAAATTTGAGAGACATCAAGAAGCTCAGGGAAGCCCCGTGATATTTTAATGCAGAAGTTTTCAAAATCAGAATTAATGCAAAAAAAATCATTAATTTCTGAATGAAATGCCAAAATATTAGCTAGAGACAGGATTAGTGACAACACCAAGCCCAACCATCCTGGAGCCTGAGGCAAGAGTACCCCTGTACCCATGATCTTACGTAATATTTTAGCGCTGAATTTTCTTTTTAGAACGTTAAAGTACTTGAAAACCTGTTGAAACATTTAGGAGTAGGCTTCCTAAAACACACAGTGTTAGTTTCAGCCTTAAATACTTTGTTTACAACGAAGACAGTTCGCGGTCTTTTCTACTTTCCTGGCTTTGAGGGGAGCGAACAAGTAATAATATCATTTGCTTTACCTCATTTGCGTTGAGAGAATTGCCACGTTTGATCATTTCTCTCAACCGAGTGGTCACCTTAAATCATTTTAAGTGGATTTCAGCTTAATTAATCATGTCTTTATTTAAAATTGTGATATGTAGGGGCGCCTGGGTGGCGCAGTCGGTTAGGCGTCCGACTTTAGCCAGGTCACGATCTCGCGGTCCGTGAGTTCGAGCCCCGCGTCAGGCTCTGGGCTGATGGCTCGGAGCCTGGAGCCTGTTTCCCATTCTGTGTCTCCCTCTCTCTCTGCCCCTCCCCCGTTCATGCTCTGTCTCTCTCTATCCCAAAAATAAATAAACGTTGAAAAAAAAAATTAAAAAAAAAATTGTGATATGTTGTTCACCACGGATGTTTTTGCATTAGTTGTGATTTACCTTTTTTTTTTTTTTAATGTTTATTTTTTGAGAGAGACAGAGTGTGAGCAGGGGAAGGGCAGAGAGAGAGGGAGACATAGAATCCGAAGCAGGCTCCAGGCTCTGAGCTGTCGGCACAGGGCCCGCCTCGGGGCTCGAACTCACACACCGAGAGATCATGACCTGAGCCGAAGTCGGACACTTAACCGACTGAGCCACCCAGGCACGCCCCTTAAATTTTTACTCAAGTATTATTTCTCTCCATGACTGAGGTTTGGAGGGGCACGTCCTTCCATTTTGTAGCCGGCCCTGAGTTGGAGCAGAGTGCTGGACCGCCTGCCCCCAGCCTGCACCGGGAAAGGGTCCCGGGACCCAGGGCTGGAGGGAGGAGCAGGAGGAATAAGCCAGCTCTGGGTCAGCGACTGAGCGCCACATGGCAGGCCAGCTGGGGATGGTGAGCGCAAGATACAGGTGGTAGAGTCAGGTGCTGCGGGGAAACCACTGACCTGAAGTTCAGGTTCCAGCTCAAATCCCGCTGTGTGGTGTTGGGCGGCAATCTGATCACCGATGGGCGTTTTGCTCCTGAGTCGAGGAGGGCTACTCACACCCCCTCCCCCGCCTCACTGGGTCATAGGTAAACAACCCACAAGGAGGCTCTACAACCTTGGATGTGAATGACCGCCCATTGCTGGTGACCCGAGTACCCGAGGCTATTCTACGGCCTTCTTGGTCACTGAGTGCAGCTTCAGAAAATTCTGCTTCTTGTCGAACTTAATTCCTCCACCCTCACTCCGTGGTCCATCCTTTCTGGAAGACCAGCCTCTTTGTCCTGCCAGGAGGTCTCTATTTAGTCCTATGGCCGCTGGCTCCCAGCCAGGGCTCTGGGGCTGCATCTTGACATCTCTCTCCCGAGCATCAGAAAGGCAGGGAGGAGCTGGGGGTTCAGAGCAGCTAAGAAGACAAAATCTTCCCCTGCATAGCCTACCGCCGAGCCCCGCTTCGGCATCTTGGTATTTCACCATTAATGACTGTCGAGGCATGAACCATTCGCAAGAAAAGGCCCTTTCAGAGTTAAATGATCAAAGTTTGGTCGGAAGCTGTAAAAATTGCACAGTGATTGTTTCCCTCCAACAGCAGGAGCCGGCTAGGAGCAGAGGCATGTTGTCTGACGGGAAGTCAGTAGGCTCGCCC
The DNA here is from genome assembly GCF_014898765.1 of Herpailurus yagouaroundi. Taxonomy (NCBI): domain Eukaryota; kingdom Metazoa; phylum Chordata; class Mammalia; order Carnivora; family Felidae; genus Herpailurus; species Herpailurus yagouaroundi. The sequence continues at coordinate 17,791,821 of NW_024412402.1, read as the reverse complement.
TCCCCTGCGCCCCGGCCCCTGCACTCTTCTCCCCTCCCCTGCAAGTAGAAACACCTCTCAGAGAATTGGATAGACAGAGGCTAATTGGGAGCACGGAAGAAACTGCAGGAAAGCTAATGAGCAAGTGTGTAAGTGGACATGAGTTGAGATGGGCTTTGAGAAGCCATCAGGTCCATCCCCCTGCCTCAGGGTCACCTCCTGCCCCAGGGTCATGTCTGTACATCGCACTCAACTCATCTCTGACCTGGGGGCCAGGGAACTTTGGAAAAAAGAGACAGGACATCTCTCCCCTAGCTGCGTCTCTAACGACAGTTCTTCCTGACGTCTAACCTCCATCCCTCGTGCTGCCACTTGAGCCCATCTTCCCCTTTCAGCGCAGAAGGAGACTGTCTACTGACCCTTCTCCACGTATCAGTGCCCTCTGCTGCTGGATCTCCATCTGTAAATTATCCTTGTACTGTATAAGTCCTGAGGAAACAGGCAAGCAAGGCAGGCTGGCTCATTGAAGACAAGAAACTAAAGTCTGGATTCTGAAATCACCCTTTCTGAAAAAACAAATCTGTGCTGCACCTCTCTATCACCAGAGAGGTGATAACTTGCTGTTTCGCCTGGGGCACGTCACCCACCGTCTCCGGGCCAGCTCTCTCCTCCGTCAAATAAGGGAACTGTATGGGATCAGAACGGCTCTGAGGGCCTTCCGCCCTGACCGTCTCCGTGCGGCCCATGCTCACACACCTGGGTCTTTGCTCTGGGGATGGATGTAAGCAGGTGCTCCTGATACGGCCTCCTTACCTGCCGCAGACCTTGACTGGAGAGGCAAACGCAGGAGCCAAACAGCTGAGCCCCGAGCAGAGCAGGAAGCCATGCGGCAGCCTTGAGCCAGACTCCTGTGGCCTTGGGTTCGTTCTCAGCCAGCCTCTCAGGAAGAGAGGGCTTTCTTTTCCCCCATAGAGCAATGGGAGAAGTGAAAAAGTGCCCCCCTCACCCACATGTAAGCAGTTCCACAGCAGCACCCCTTCCTCAGCCCTGGCCATAGTTCTGGAAGTCTGCACCGAGTTCTGTGTTCACAAGTTCGCTCATCTTCTCTTGGCCTTCAGGACCCTCCGACAATATTTGCCGTTGTGCCCACTTTACAGTTGTGAACACTGAGGACTGGAGAGAAGAGACTTGCCCAGGTAAATGCAGCTAGAAGGCCGTGTTCCTGAGACTCAAGTCTCATCTTTGGGACTCCAGCTTCACGATGATCTGAAGCCCTCCTTTCTCTGCACTTCGGCCTCCTTTTCACCACAGAGTGGACACAAAATCCAGACAGAGCCCCATCCCCGTTCTGCAAGGAAAGACCATCCCCTCCTTCTCTCTAAAACCCCTCCCTGGGAAGGGGGGCTGTGAATGACCCCCTGCTTCCCTAAGAGCAAATGACCATCTCTGCCCACCCTCTGACTCCAGAGGTCTCCCTGCCTGGCCACGAGGACTGTTCCGGACTTTGCTTGGCCTCTCGGACCCCCAGACTACCATCCGGCAGGGGATGGAGGAGGCAGAACCATTCTTTGGGAGATGAGGTTGGAGAAGAGAGAAGAAAGGGCTCATAGAATTCCACTTCATAGAACCAGCCCACCGACCATTCAGAGTAGGTAGTATTACCTCTTCTGTTTTATGATGGAGACACAGGCTCGGAGAACTAATTAAGTGCCCCAAGGCCACACAGCTAGTAACAGGGGAGGCCACAAAGCAGCCCCAGATCTGCCTCAAAACACAGCACTGCGTCCCTGGCCTGATGGCATGCTCACGGAGACAGCATGTTAGTCCTCAGGAATTCTGAGTACCTGTGGGACCCGGTGGCCTGCCGTGTGAACGAGTGCAGGCCGAGGAATGCCTCATGCAGAGTAAACTCTGCCGCCCTCTCCCAGTGATCGTGTCCAGTAAATGCAAATTAACCCTAACGGGAGTCTGAAATAAACATACCAGAAAGTACAGCTGCCTTTCCTCCCCTCCCCCCGCCCCAGCGCACACATGCTCTCACACAGTGCGTTCCAAAGTCAAATGCAAATGATATTTTCAATTACAGACCAGATTTGGATAATCCGTGCCTCTGGCCACCAACATTAGTGCCCATCACGGGGAGCTGACTGGCTTGAAGACACATCCAATACATTTCACCTCAAACGAGCAATGAAGAGCTCACCCCATCCACTCCTCAGAGCAGCTAATGGACTCCTCCTGAATGACCCATTTGCATTTGGACCAATACATACAGCCCTGACACCCCCAGACTACCATGTATCACCACGACAGTGATACAGATGTGAGCTGAGACCCATATTTTCTGACTTGGGCTGATCCCAGGACACTCACAGCAACTCAGCGCTGCCCTGTCTCTTTATATAGAGCATCCACTGTGCAGAGACAACTTTCTACAGCGAGTCAAGTGCTAATCAAAGGGAAAGGGAAGCCTTGGAGGAGAGAAGGGAAGGGAGGTGATTAAGAATCCAAGTGTCACCAGCCTAGCCAATGGGTCCCGGAGAAAGGGGTGGTGGCAGATGGACAGTGGGGAACACAGAGGGTAAAAGACTGGTCCGAAGGCTCAGGAAAGCCAAGAGACACCAGCTGTCCTGGGTCCCAAAGTCAGTGATTCAAATGCCTCTAGGGGCGCCTGGGTGGCTCAGTTGGTTGAGCATCCGACTTCAGCCCAGGTCATGATCTCACAGTTCGTGGGTTCTAGCCCCGCATCGGGCTCTGTGCTGATGGTTCAGAGCCTGGAGCCTGCTTCGGATTCTATGTCTCCCTCTCTCTTTGCCCCTCCCCCTCTCATGCTCTGTCTCTCTCTCCTTCAAAAATAAACATTAAAAAAAATTAAAAAACAAAAGCCTATAACTATCTCCAAACAATGTCCTTATAAAGCCCCAAATCCCAGTATCTCCCCAACATGGAATGCCAGTAGGACCATATGGGCCCTTCTGGAACATAGTAGGTACTCAATATGTCTCGGTGTTTATTAGTGTTTTCTAGATCTACCCCCTCTCAAAGTATCCCCATCTGGAAGCCTAGTTTTTCCTGTCCGTAGCCCCCTTCACACAGGCATTTCTTTTTACTCTTCTCTCATTTATTCAGTGCTCATCTGTTGAGCACCAGCTCTAGGCAAGCTCTCAGCCGGGACAGGAGAGACAAGGAGGAACATGACAGGGCTGCTTCCCTCAAGAAGTGACCCCCAGCTAGGCACCTCCACCCAGCCACCCACAAACTCTGCAGGACTGAAGCGGAGTCTCGCCCTGAGCTCAGCCCCACAGCTCTGGCAGAGGTACTGTGCTGGACAGCGGGACCCACAGAGACAAAACTGGCCCCTGCCCTACAGATGTTCAGTCATTGTCCAGCGGAGTCCGGAGGTGGCGTTTCAGCAGAACCTGAAGGTCACATAGGCGTCCACAAGTCAGAAAGGAAGGGACAGGCATTCCAGGCAGACAGAGCGGCCTCTGGAGACAGGAGGGTGACTACACAGTGGATTAATTGTGGGGGGGAGAACCTGGCACAGTGGCTCGCCCCCAGGAGCGTCGTCACCATCTGTATTGTTAAGTGGGAAGTTAGTAAAAAGACGAGAAAAATCCGAGGAGCATCCTTCTCCAGTCCGGGCCACTCCCCCCCGCGGCCCCCCCCCCCCCAGTTCTGCACCTGTCACAACTTAACCTGTCCCGTATGGCACTCTTGGGCAGATCTGATAAGATCATTCACGGCTGCTGTCAGCATGAGACACTGGCGCTCTTTCTGTGTTGTTTCTCCTACATTGCACATTAGCGTCTGACTTGAGCTTTTTCCCCCCAGCTTTATTGAGCTATAATTGACATAATACTGTGTAAGTTTAAGGTATACAATGTTAGTTTGATGCATTAAGCATTATTATGAAATGATACTACCATTACATTAGCTAACACCTCCGTCCAATCACATAATTACCTTTTCCCTTTTGTGGTGAGAATATATAAAATCTTTTCTCTCAGCAACATTCAAATATATAATATAGTAGTATTAGTCATAATCCCCATGCTGTACATGAGATCCCCAGAACTTGTTAATAACTGGAAGTTCAGGGGCACATGGATGACTCGGTTAAGCCTCAGACCCTTGGTTTCGGTTTGGGTCATGATCTTGCAGTTTGTGAGTTCGAGCCCCACGTCACGTTCCATGCTGGCGGTGCAGAGCCTGCTGGGATTCTGTGTCTCCCTCTCTCTCTGCCCCTCCCCCATTCGCTCTCTCTGTGTCTCAAAAATAAACTTAAAAAATTTTTAATAAAAAAATAAGTGGAAGTTCATACCCTTTGACCAATATCGCTCCCATTTCCCACCCCCCCTAATGCCTGGTAACAGTCGCTCTACTGTCTGTTTCTCTGAGTTAGGTTGTTGTCGATTTCACATATAAGTGAGATCATATGGTATTTGTCTTTCTTTGTCTGACTTATTTCACTATAGCATTATACCCTCCAGTTTCATCCTGTCAAAAATGGCAGGATCTCCTTCCTTCTCGTGGCTGAATAGTATGCCGTTATATATACCTTCTTTCTCCACATCCAAAACATATGAGGAATTCATACAACTCAATAGGAAAAAAAACCCACAATTTTTAAATGGGAAGAAGACCTGAATAGACAGCTTTCTGAAGAAGACAGACATATGAGTGGCCAATGGGCATATGAAAAGGTGCTCAACATCACTAATCATCAAGAGAAATGCAAATCAAGACCATCATGAGCTATCGTCTCCTACCAATTAGAATGGCTGCCATCCCAAAGACAAGAGATGACAAGTACTGGGGAGGATGTGGAGAAAGGAACCCTCCAGCACTACTTTGGGGAATGTAAATTGGTGCAGCCACTTGGAAAACTGTATGGAGGTCCCTCAAAAAATTAAAAACAGAACTGCCGTATGATCCTGTCATTCCACTTCTGGGTATATATCCAAAGGAATTGAAATCGGGATCTCGCAGAGATATCTTCACTCTCCTGTTCATTGCAGCATTATTCACCATAACCAAGATATGGAAACAACCTGTCTGCCAAAGGATGAATGGATAAAGAAAAGGTGGTCTGTACATACAATGGAATATTGCTCAGCCGTAAGAAGGAAGGAAATCCTAATATTTACATGGAACCATGAAAGACCCCGGATAGCCAAAGCCATCCTGAGAAAGAAGAAGAAAGCCAGAGACATCACACTTCTTGATTTCAAATTATCCTCCAGAGCTATAGTAATCAAAACAGTATAGTCCTGCTATCAAAACAGACACCCAGATCAGTGGAACAGAATAGAACGCCCAGAAATAAACCCACGCCTATATGGTCAACTAACACTTTATGGGGAGCCAAGGAACCTCTTGGAAGAGAATGTACGAAAGGACATTCTCTTCCGTAAATGGTGCTGGGAAGAATGGATACACACGGGCAGGAAAATGAAATTGGACCCGCATTTACACCACTCACAAAAATGAACTCAAAGTGGACCAAATACTGAAACACAAGACTTGAAACTTTTCCTAAAACTCCTAGAAGAAAACACACGGAGCCATCCTCAGCATGGCCTTGGCAGCGATTTCCTGGATATAATACCAAAAGCACAAGGAACAAGAGCAAAATTCCACAAGTGGGGGCCACATCAAACTAAAACACTCCTTCACAGCAAAGGAAACCATCAACACCACAAAAAGGCCACCCGTAGGATGGGGGAACGCATTTGCAAACTATACATTTGATTGAGCTTTCTTGACACCCTGCCTTGACCTGTGGGAAGGCATGGGTCACCTTAGCGCAGACCTGGCTCACGGCTACCCCCCACCACCACCACCGCCGAACGCCTGCTACATCCCCACACGGTTCCTACATTCCCTCATTTGGTCCTGCGCCGTGCGAGGCCCGTTTAGCTCCACTTTACAGATGAGGAAACTGAAGCTCGGGAAGGTTTAGAAACTTGTCCAAGGTCACCGTGTAACACAGTTCCCAGCTCTGTCTGAGAACGAAGGCTGCTCTTTCCTTACCCCACATACATTGCTCCCCTGGGGCTTTAGATGCAAGGGCCGGGTGGCCCCAAACACTAGCTGTGGGGATAACCAGAGTCAGATGGGAAGTCCTTCCCCGCCCTAGTGGCAGGACCACACCCCACAGTAGGGATCATCATCTCCTCCTTGCCAACTACCCAAGCTCTGCCCCTGAGGGGACATCTTCTGATACAGAGCACTCTGGTGCCAACACCACCCCACCCCCACCTCAACAGTGATGAGACAAAGGGGACACTCAGAGAAGAGGCCTTACCCCCCACCTCTTACGGGTCCCACCCCTGCACTGGATGCCATGACGTACCAGCAAGATTCCTCTTCCCTCTTCAGGACAGGAGGACAGACAGACTCATTCCCTAGCTGCCAGTGTGTCAGAGATGGCCACATCTGCTGAGTCGCTCTCTGGGGACTACCTGTGGCTAAAGGGAGGAAGCCCCCTTCCAATGACAGGCCCCCACAGAGTAGAACGCCAGCCCCGTGCCCCGGAGTGGGATGACCCTAAGGTCCGTCCCAGATTCACAGCTCCTGTAGGATCTGCTCAGACCGTCATGGTGCTGCCATCAGAGTTCAGGTGGCCGCCCTGTCCAATCTTGCTTTCTTTGCTCCTGTCGGGGTGGTCCGGAGAGGCCTCCACACTAGGCTTCTGCAGCTCTCTATCTCAGAGTCGGCTTGCAGGAGCCCAACCGGCAACAATCCCACCCGAGCCCTCCACAGGCTGGACGTAACCGGATTTCTCCCAGGGATGCCCCGGAATTGCGAAGAGGCAACAGACTCTAGATGCCTTCCACTGGCATCAAGTGTGATGAGGGCACAGTCACCTGTAAAATGTACCCTCTGTACAGAATATGAAATGCCAGCACTCTCTAGCTCCTGAGGAGAAGTGTGGTCTCTTCTCCGTGAAAAATGAGAAAGATAGGAGATTTCAAAAATATCTATGATGCTAAACTACAGATGAGCATTAAGACACTTTTTTTTTTATATATAATGAATTCCAGAAGCGTGGCCCTTTTTCAGATTTAGAGGCACGTACCTTTTCAAAAACAGGCTCAGATCAGAAAAAGACTTTGACTTTTTCCTTGAGTATTCTGGCACATCGTGGATTTGGTAAATTTGCATAAAGTTGAAAGGTACACTTAGTGGTTTTCTGGGATTCCCTGAAATGAATTTCTGTGGCAAGAGGCCTGGAGAAAGCACTTCGCTTTTCTCCTGACTTGGCACGCGGCCGTCTGGTTTCACGGTCCTCTGTTGCAAGGGACAGTGTATTTTCTCTCCTCACATTTATCTCCTTCCTGAGCAGGTGGCTCGCACGTCTCCACTCTGTCTCTTTTGCTCTTGGCCCGTCTTTCCCTATTTGTCCCCCTCCCTGGACTTCTCTGTCCCTGTCACTTCGCCTCTCCTCTTCCCACCCCCTCCCTCCCCCCGCCGCCTCCCCCTCGCTGCTCCAGCCAACGGTGACAGGGAACATGGGCACATTTTCATAATGCAAAAGCAGCCTTCCGAAGCCCTCGTTTTGAAAGCCAATTATTGGAATTTCTTATGTTGGTTTTGTAAATCCCTTAATGAGGTGACCCTTTCTCCTGCGCCCCTCTATGTCTGTAATTCCTTCTGAGGCTCCTGGTACGGGTAGAGAAGGTTTCCTCCTGGCTGCATTTCCCTCCCTAGCGAAAGCCACACAGCAACTTGAGGAGGCTGACTTGCCAGATGGGAACCCGTAGCACAACCAGCCATATCGGTTCTGCTTTCTATTTATGGGACCTGAGTCCCACCAGCCTTTTGCTGGGGCAGGATGGCTGCCTTGAAGCTGTGAAAGCAACCGAGGGCACAGAGACGATTTCTCGTACATAAGCAACCACACAGCACTGAGGTTAGGAGTGGGCCGCCGGCCTCACAGGGGCCCGAGCCGGATTCCTGGTTCCCCCAGTTGTGAGTTGTGTAACTTGCTGCAAGTGCATGGGCCTCGATGCCTCAGTTTCCCCATCTGTACAATAAGGACTCGAGGGCCCACAGCAAGACGCCACCGTGAGATTTAAATCTGTAAACAGCAGCCCCTGCCACCATGATAGGTTTCTCCCCCAGACCCATCCGTGTTGACCAGGTGAGCTCCAAAATCAAGTCAAGGTCAGAACTCGCTGGAGAGCTTTGATGGACACCACGAGGCAGCCTCGTGCCCGTGTTTCCTGCGAACAACGTCGAGAAGCGCGCTCGCGTTGCCCTGTGGCCATCTGCACAGGAGCCGAGCTGGGGAAGGAGCAGGTCCCTTCCTTGGCAGGACAGCCCCCATCCCAGGTGGCCCAAGGAGGACACCCACGCCCTCGGCTTGCCTTCCCCTCCTGCCCCTGCCTGTGCCCGCGGTCCCAATATGCTCCCCCACGGCACACTGTTCCTTCTGCGGCTGCTCTCACGGGACGCCCTTTCCCTGGTGACTTCTCCCTCTGGCCGCCACAGGGGCTACTTCAAGCTTCCCACGCTCCCCAGCTTCCACGCACTGGTCACACATCACCCACCAGTGCGAGGTGCTCCCATGGACATGCACGCACACGGGCGCGCACGCACACACACACACACACACACACACGAACGCATACGCCCTTCTGTTTGCGTGGAGCCTGCCGTCTGCTGCCCTCCCCCTCCCCACCACAGTCTTCCCTCCCTCTGCTCTGCATACATCCTGTGGCTTCTTTTTCTGCTCAGTATTAATGAATCATCTGTCTCCTTGCAAACAGCGCCTCACTGATGAGATGGCTCAGACCTTCTTTCAGGGTTTAATTCGAAATAAACAGAAGGCTCGCCCTTCCTAATTTGAGGGGGGGAAACACGTGACTTTGTCTGTCTGACGTGGCATCTGCCAACCTCTGCCTCCCCTGCCCCCACCCCACCACCATGGCCCCCTCCTCCCTGGAGGGTCCCCTGCCCATCCCATCTCTATCTCTGTGCTGCCTTTTGGCCTCTAACCTCCTCCTCATTTTGCTAAGAGGCAAGGTGCTGACCATGACATCCAGGAAGGCTGAGGCTGGGGGCACGGAACAAGTGCAGAACGAGGGACTGAAACAAGCTATTTCACGTACAATACTCTGCTCTCTGTTTCCATGTGAGTTCCTTATTGAACACACAGTGATAACAAGAGCTAGCATGTACAGAGTTCTTACTACGGTGCCAAGCTCTGAAACAAGGCACTCGCAGTAACTCATTCAATCTGCACAACAGCCCAATGAAACAGATACTATCGTATCTATGACATAGAGATTATCTTGCACAGAGAATTCAGTGATTCGCCCCCAGTCATGCAGCCACGAGCTGGGAGCCAGGAGCCGAGCCAGGCGCTCTGCCTGCCGTCTTAGCCCCTGCACATCCGGAGCTCCAAGGGAGAGGTGGGCCTCCCAACATCCTGAACCTTTGCAGGTCACTGGAGTCAGGGGACCTCCGAGATGAGCTAGTGCCTCGGTTTCCACATTTCTCAAATATGCATGACTGTATCTGCCTTATACGGGGCTGTTGCAAGGATTGAATGATTACCTTCAAAGTACGAGAACAGTTCTCAAAGTCCTGTAAGTTCTGCAAGTATGGTAACTAGATCAATCCACGTAACGATTACTCATTATTTTTATTGTTTTCTTATGACGGTGTCCAAGGTAATGTGCTAGGTGGTGGGGGAAATGCAAAAGGCATCAAGACTCCTACCCTGGAGCAGTAGGGAACCTGAAACTGGTCCACAAATAAGTGCAGGTTGTGGTGAGCGCCAGTGTAAAAGTAACAAGCACCGGGTTAGGGAAGAAGGAAAAGTTTGCTTCAACACCCCTGGGGCAGGCAAGGCACCAGTCAACAAATATTGACTAAGCTCTCACTGTGGGCTGGATACTCAACACTGGGGTGGGGAAAAAGAACCTGGCAAGGACTGGGCCTCAAGAACCTCACAGCTATCGGAGCAGCCAACAGCCCTGGTTCACGGAGGTGGCATCTGGCCTTAGGACAGTGAGAGGCAGGGACTAAGATCAAGAGGGGACTTCTTAGAGGATGTGACAATAACCTGAGACTTAAAGAATGACCAAGAGTTAACAAGGCAAAGGTAGGCTTTGAGCTGACTGGAGAGAGGCTGGGATTCCAGCCAGTTGAGACTCAAAGTGAGGACATTTCCGGAAGAGACAACTTCACAAACAAAAACATGTCATTCTAAAAGGGCAGGCTGTCCCTGCAGAGGGGTAAACAATGAGTCCAGCTAAAGCATGAGGGAAAGAGCTGGAGAGACAAGGCCTAACTGTAGAGAACCTTGAATATGTTCCATGCTGAGGAATTGGTTTTGATCCTGGAGCGTTGGGGAGCCAGTGGACCTTGTGAGTAGTAGAGACTGGGCTTCCAGAAGAGTTACCTGGCTGTAAACGGAGGTGAAAAGGAGCAGAGTGGAGAGAGTCAGTGATGAGGGCCCAGTTCTGAGATTACTACAGGAGCGCAGAGATTCGGACAGTCTTGCAGGAGCAAACTGGATGGTAGGTCACTACTAAGTATATCAGTCAGCTTCTGCTGTGTAACAACCCCCCTCCCAACTCCAGGATTTAGTGAGTCTGCAATGTGGCTGAGCTCAGCTGAGATGGCCCATCTGTCCTCCACATGGAGTCAGCTGGGCTCATACACACCTTTGTAGCCAACTAGCAGTAATGGCTTCACCTTCATGGGCACAGAATGTGGGGGTGCTTTAGGAAGGAGAAGCCAAGCCAGGCAGAGCAGTATGGGGTTACCCTGTGGGGGTGGGCCTCCGGGTCTTCACCCAATGCCTGCTGAGGACAGGGCAGCAGAAAAGGAGAGTGACCTCTACTTCCCCAAAGAGACAGAGCATCAGACTTCTAAGCCCCAGGCACCTCGCCCATCATCTTTCAAGGGAATGAGCGCCTTCTGCTTGGAGAACCAATTACATTGCCACATCTGTACAAGGTCGGACCACTGGCAAAGGGCTCTCCCACACTGGAGGTCACTTGATCCTGGCAACTACACAGCAATCCTGGTTTTGTCATATTCCCAACTCTACAGAAAAGGACACTGAGGCACAGAGAGGCTAAGCAACTTGCCCATGACCACAAGCTAATAAGTAAAGGACTCAGGGGGCACCTGGGTGGCTCAGTCGGTTGAGCGTCCAACTTCAGCTCAGGTCATAATCTCACAGTTGTGAGTTTGAGCTCTGCGCCGGGCTCTGTGCTGACAGCTCAGAGCCCAGAGCCTGCTTCGGATTCTGTGTCTCCCTCTCTCTCTCTGTCCCTCCCCTGCTCATTCTTTGTCTCTCTCTGTCTCTCAAAAATAAATAAACATTAAAAAAATTTTAATAAATAAAGGACCCAGGATTTGAACCCACACTGCTTGACCTTCAAGTTAGCCCAACAAAGGGAGAGGGACAATTGGGGAAGAGTGACTTATTCCAAGAATTGCAGATCATTCTCATCCAAAAAAGGAATTTGAGTTTAAAAGGGGTGAAAATGAGGCTGGAGAGGTTGGAAGGAGCCTAAAAGTTCAGACTTTATCCAGATGGCGGGGGGGGGGGGGGGACTTTGAATGATTTTAAACAAAGGAATGCTAGATATTCGGCAAATGGTAAGGGAATGGATGGATAACCAGACATTTGTAAAGATCACTCTGGGACAGTGTGCAGCTGGGGGAGAGGGGGTTAGGTATTATAATCTAAGCAAGAAATGCTGAGGGCCTAGCCAGGAAGACTGTCCAGAATGGACAGGGAAAAACAAATTTGAAAGGTATTTCAAAGAATTATCCAGGATGGTTAGCCATACAGGATGAAGGAGAGTACAATCCAGAAAGATTCTCAGATTTGTGGCTTTGCTAATTCAATGATGGGGCCATTCCCCAAAACGCGGAACATGCGTGTTTGGGATTTATCTGCACACAGATGTTGGCCGAGTCTGCAGGAAAGCAATGTGCTTCTCCATAGACCGTGTGTAGGATGACACAGGCCAGGCAAGGGCAAACCGTGGGCAAGACCAACAGTTAAGGGTGGGAAGAAGACAGAAAGTCACATCCAGGAAGGACAGGAGAAGACCAGGAGAGAATCCTGGAGCCAACTCAGAATCTAGTTATTCCCTACCTGATCTTATTTTCTTCTTAGTACTTAATAGCATTGTATTATATCAACTCAACATTGCACTGTGTGTTTATTCGTTTGCTGTCTGTCTCTCCCAGTAGAATGTAAACCCCGCTAGGGCAGGAGCTCTGCATCCCCAGAGCTTCAAACCAGGCCTGGCACATAGTGGGTGCTCAATCCAAATTTTCCGAGTGAATGTTGAACCCGCCCTGAGAAGCAGTTCTGCAAACACAGGCACATTCCCTGTCCTGTCTTGACGGTCTGTAGTTCTGTACTTTGGCCATTAGGTGGCGCATCCACGGGAGGGAGGAAACCGGAGGCTGGGGTTACCCATGGCCCAGAACCTGACAACAGGGCAGAATGACAAAAGCGAGCAGTGGGCGGATCCGAACAGCAAAAATCACTCATCCACTCCCTTAGTCAACATCTCTCAAGCACCAGCTGCAAGCCAGGCCTATGCTTCCTAGAGCCCTCTGAAGTCGGGCTGTGGAGGGGAGCTCACAGGCATAGGCAGAGCCTGTCGGGCATCCGAGTGGGGATATGCCATCATGAGTGATCGTGATGAGGGCAGGAGGGTTGGTGGGAAGGCCTGGGAAGGGCTTCCACAGCTTTACGGGCAGGTCTGTGGGTGGCTCTGACTCTAGCAGAAAATATTACAGGGTCAAACAAACCTGGATCTAAATTCCAACCATACCGCTGATCTGCTGTGTTATCTTCGCCAGGTGATTTGCCCTCTCTGAGCGTGTATCCTCCTCGACACTATGGAGATCCCAGTTAGTACCTATTTGCAAGGATAATGAGGATAAAACAAGAGGGCCCTTGGCACAGTGTCTTTCACATAGCACCCAAACTAGATATCATTCTTAAAATATTGGACATAATAACCAGTATTTGCATAAGCCTTTACACAGCTGTCTCTGAAGTCTCCCTATCATAAAAGTAATCCTCATAATAATCCTGCAGGTGTCTTTATTACCCCACTTTCCGATAAGAGGGTGAGGGTTGTCAGATTATGTAACTTGCCCACAATCATACAGCTCGTAAAGTAATGGACTCAAGCCAGGTCCGGCTCAGCAAACATATATGGGGTATCCCGAGAGGCGGACGCTATGCCAGGTGGAGGGGATCCAGGATGAACGAGGTTGCAGTCTAGGGGAGAGACTAACACCTGCAGATCACGTCCATAGACCAGGTTAGCTACCGAGATAGAAGAATGCCCAGGATCCTTTGGGATCACAGACAAAAGTCATTTGGGCCAGCCCTGGCCAAAGATTCCAGAAAGACCTCAGGGACTGGGAAAGCCCTTAGCTACGCCTTGAAGGCTGGGTCACAGTGACCCAGGAGAAGACAGGGAATGAGAACTCTAGCATTCCAAGTTCAAGAGATGCCCTGGGCAGAGGAAATTGTTTTGAAACATGCTCACGCTGGGCTGTGACTTCAAACCCAGGATCCAGCAAGCAGCGTATACCCTCTCTCTGACTTACGTGCCAGGAAGTTTTGGAGGGAGTAGGGCACTAACAAAGGGAGAACGGCCCCCTATGTGCTCTCATTGTCCAATGAGCTCTTGCTTCAAAGCACTCTCATCAGTTTGTAATTATTCTAGGGGCCCTCCAGGGCAGTGCTCCTCAAACACTGAAGTACATACAAACTATCGGGGGTGGTTTTTTATTTTTTTATTTTTTTTAATGTTTACTCATTTTGAGAGACAGAGACAGACAGAGCATGAGCAGGGGAGGGGCACAGAGGGAGAGGAGACACAGAATCCTAAGCAGGCTCCAGGCTCCGAGCCGTCAGCACAGAGCCCGACACGGGGCTCGAACTCACGGACCGTGAGATCATGACCTGAGCTGAATTCGGACGCTTAACCGACTGAGCCGCCCAGGCACCCCTGGGGTCTTTTTGCAATGCTGGTTGTGATTCCAGAGCTCCTGGTACAGCTCAAACATCTGCATTTCTTAACAAGCTCCCAGGTGAAGCAGCGGCTACGGGACCATCCTGGGCACACGCTTTGAGTAACAAAGGTCTCCCCATCAGCGTCAAGAGGGCAGGCTGTGTCTGGTATTACTCAACCATCTTATACTCAGATTGTGACATGGAAGAGGCTGAATGAACGAAAGGGAAGGATAAAGGGCAGAAGGTAGAAGGGAATAATGCTGAACGCTGGTTGGCCTACAGGCCTGAAGCTAGAGACAAGAGATGGGCCCGGGGATTCTCCCTCCGTGGGGTCAGCTCTGGCACTCCCAGCATGAACTAAGCCCACGCCGTACCCCACCCAGGTCCCTTGGGGCTGAACACCAATGCCTAAAAACAAAGACGAGCAGTGTCAGCAGCAAACCTCATCCTGCTCTCGGCCAAGTGTCTCTAATCTGTCACCATGCTTAGCCCACAGCCTTCTCCCCAGCCTATGATCCAAATTGGGCTGGTGTCCCTCCTCCACCAGAAGGCATGGTGCTACCTCGAAACAGGCTGAGAACCACCCCCGCTCCCACCCCCAAGCCATTCCAGCCCACGCTGCCCTCTCCAGAAATGACAGGAAGCAGCTAGTCCCCCAGCGTCACAGCATAGAGTTTCTGCACTGCTGTCCCAGGGAGGGCTAGCAGGCTCCCCCTTTTTGCTACCCACCCCCCCCCAACACTCACTCATCCACCATCCCCAACTCTACCCCACCACACACACACATAGAGTGTAAAAAGTGCTGACCCCAAAAGTCAATGCCCATGACAGACCTCCCACCCAGCAATCTTCAGTTTATTAACTCAACAAATTCTTGAGCTCCTACTATATGCCAGGCACTGATCCAGACACAGAATTACTGCAATGACCAGGACAGATAAGGCCTTTCTTTGGTGTCAGGAAGCCTCCTTTGTAATATGGGAAGACAGATAATAAATGAACCTGGCGATAAGGAAAATAAAGTGGGGGGATCTAACAGAGAATAATGGAGGGGCTATTGTACAGGGTGGCCAGGCCCCCCTGAGGAGATGACATTTAAGCTGTGTCCTCACTGACAGGAAGAAGCCAGCAAGACAAGGATACAGAAAAGAGATTCCAGAGAAGAGCAAGGGCAAGGCCTGGGCCAGGGGTGAGCTTGGCTTGTCCGGCAAACAGGAAGGCGGTGGGCAGGGTAGAGTGGGTGAGGGGGTGGTGGAAGTCAGTCGCAGATGCAGCCCAGGGCTGAAGGTGCAGGTGCTTGTAGGCAACAGAGAGGAGTTCAAACTATGTTCTAGGCAAAGTATGAGCCACTGGCAGGTTTGAAACTGAGCAGGGACTCAACCGGATTCATGTTTTTAATAGAACACTTGTGGAGAATGCACTGTGTGTGAGTTGAACGAGACCCAGAGCTGCCCTCCTTAGCTTAGCGTCTGCGAGGTGCTCTGCCGTGCCGTTGGGGGCAGGAAGGTGGCCTGGCTGACCTCCCACTCTTCCTTCTCCAGCGACCACTGGGCAGAATAACCCTCTGTGTCCCTGCTGCTGGCCTCTGTCGGCTGACAGGCCCCATCTGGGCTGACGGAGCCGCTGAGGAATCCCAGAAGCGTGGTCAGGGGCCTACTTAGGTGACCAACTGGATTTGGGAGGAAACGCCCACGGGGCTGCCCTTGGCCTGGCACCAAGGGCATCTTCCTAGCCAGTTCTGGTAAGGTTGGCCAACTGAGCAAACCAAGACCAATGAGTCAAATGAGCTTCATGCTGTATAGTCACTGGGCAGGGGCAGTGAGCACTTTCAGAACAGGGCAGAAACCCTCTGACCCCAGCTCCACTTTGCCCTCTGTCCAGCTGGTGGCCTGTGGGAAGAACAGCCAGATGGTCACCCGGAGCCTATGCTCTAGTCCAGAAGCTCAAGGCCTTCTGATCGCAGGATCCCTTCTTAGAGTTAGTTGTGGGGCTGGCTGGTGCTTCCTCAGCTTTTAGCTGTGGCTTTTAGGCACAGAATCTCTTGTTCCCTAAGACGGTATAAAGAGCCTCAGGTATATAAAACGGATCAAAGCTTCACCTCGCCGGTGGAGCCAAGAGGCACTTCCCAAGCCCAAGTCCATGCTTCTTTGCACTCATTCACCGATAACTTTGGGCAGCACTTGTGCTCTCTGACCTCAGTTTCCTCCTCTGTCATCGCCGAACTCAGCCGTGTCTCCTTGCAACACCTTGCCACACAAGCCCCCTTGCCCTTTGCGGCAGAGCTCTGAGAAAAGTCCTCAAGGGCCCCCTCCGCGCAGCGAGAGACGCGGGTGCCCCATGTTGCCCACCCACATGTGTGGCACAGTTTGCAGGGCAGAGCAAGAGGGGAGACCACCCCCCCCCCAAGCCGCCTGCCCCAACCCTGGACTCTAGGAGAGCAAAGTGCGTGGGCCAAGCAGCCCTACAGTGGTAAGGCTGGAATTGGCATGATCCGTTCCTTCCACAAGCAGCGCCCAGGAGCCAGCCCCTGAGGCAGGGTTGTGCCCCTCCTCGGGCCAACATCCAGCTCTGGAGACCGGCTCTGCTTGGGGTGCACTCGGGCCTTCCTCGGGCCTCAGTCACCCAACAGTTAACGCGTTTCTTCTTGACTGACAACCAGCATAACACCAAAACAGTCAACTATTTTTATCTCCGGATTAATCACAAAAGGCTAACGCTTCCACCTTCCCTGTGATTAAAAATTAGGAGACCAAACTCTATAGTGGTTCAGGATAATAACCAATCCTGTGAGGGCGAGGTATGAATAATGCATCTCCAGGCTTGGGCGGCTGGCGCCTTGCGCCCCGGCGCGCCCACCCCTCCGCCTGGGCCCCAGTCCCAGCTCCAGGACCCAGGCCTGAATGGAACGTAATGAGTCGCCCCCTTCCATCGAAGCAACAGCTGCCAAGAACGACTGTTGATTTCTATTCAGCCTCGTGGCCCCCAAACATCCTCCCTCCTCACCCACTCCCACCCCCACACCCCAGCCCCATCCGCACCCCCTCCTACCCCATCTGGTGTGCAGCGAGGCGAAGGCCAATCAATAATGCATAGCTACATGAATAACCGCATGATAACCACTTATTTGGGAAGATATAATCAGGACCCATTCTGCGGCTGGGGGTGTGTGTGTGTGCGTGTGTGTGAGTGTGCGTGTGTGTGCGCGCGCCTGGGTACTCACAAAACAGGGTCCTCCTCCCCCCTCCCCTCCTCTGCACGCCCTCTAATCCAATATTCCAGAACACGGCAGTAGGCAGCAAGAAGGAAGCCTGGCCCCTCACTGCGTTTGGTTTCGAGAAAGCCCTCCTCAGGCTCCATGCTGTGATCACAGTGTGCTGTGCACCTGAGCAAAGGCCCAGAGACCGTGGGTTCTCAAACTTGGTCACGCACCAGAATCATCCGGGGAGTTGTAAAACCTCCTGGTGCTTAGGGTCCACCTCCAGAGATTGGGACTGCCAACAGGACTTTTTAAAACCGCCCCCGGAAGATTATGATATGCAACCAAGGTTGAGAACCACTGCCTCAGACCCAAGAAATGTCAGCGCCACAGAGAACTTTCCAGATCTCCTGTTGTCCTTTCATATGTTGTATCTGGTGAAATAAAGCCACCAGGAGGGACAAGCTTCCCCAATTTACCCTCTGATTTAGGGCACTCGCCACAAGACCACACCAGTTGGCTCTTCACTGGGGAACCCACGGAGACAAGGATGGCCAGGTGTTTCTTCTATTCCCAGAGCTGCCAATGGTTCTTTCCATCTCCCCTGGCTCTCCCCAAGCTCAGCCAGAGCACTCCATCCTGGGCACCTAATGGAGACAAAGCTTCCACCACAGAAGAAAGCCCCAGCCCAGCCCTCCCGCCCAGCCCGTTGCATAGAGACAAAATTCCCCTCATCGGCAACTGTCACACCCACCCCCCATTTGTGGAAAGCCCACATCAGCCTCCCTTTTGCTCTCTGGCCACACCAGCACCAAGGAGGCCTCTGGCACTGATGAGGGAGTTTGGGGTGGGCAGGGGGTGGGGGGTTGTCCTTATCATCCAGCCCACAGCCAACATCTGCCTAAGCCCCGAGCCCCCTGGGGAGGCCAGGCCGGGTTGGATGAGGCCAACTTCCTCCCTGGGCCAGGATCTCGGGTGGAGTTCTGGGGCTGATGATAGCGTCTTGTAAGCCCTGATGGTTTGTTTTTCCTCAGAAAATGGAAGCTTGGGGGTTGGCACACACTGCGCTATAGTAATGAACCGCGCCTCCTCCGAGGCCAGGAAGGAACAGGGCAGGGCCACTAGTGGAAGGTGTGCAGCTTTGGGTGTTTACCTGGAGTTTTCCTGAGGAGCCTGGATGCACCAGGAGAGTGGCAGATGGGGGGAGGCCCCGGGCAGGGGAGGGAAGCCAGGCAGGTTGTGGGAACGTGCCCTGAGGGGCAGAGGCTGGACAGCACAGCCTGCTAGGTCAGAACTGGCCCAGCCCTGCTCTCTGGCTCTGCTGCGTCTGTCTTCTCTGAGCCCGTAGTGCAGAAACTTACACAGGACCTGGGTGGAAGGATAGACTTTCCCTGGCAACTGGGCAAAGAAGGTCTTTTGTGCTGGGACCCCATCTCCTCACCCAGTCTCCTCTTCATTCGTTCACCGAGCAAACATGTGGCTCAGCCCTCCCCAGGCCTCCGGCACTGACCCACCCAGCCATTCCCTGGGGGAGGAAGACCAGAGATTCATCAGGTGGTCTCCAGGGAGACCTTCCGCTTCTGTGGTTTGTCCAGGGAGGAGAGTCAGGAAGCTGCAGAGGCCTGAGACCCTCCCTTGTGTCCATAAGCACGAACATAAGAAGAGGCTCTGTAACCTGAAGCCAGTCACTTAACTTCTCTGGGCCTCCTCTCCAAGTGATGGTCATCTATCATCATAACTGCCCATCCTACATCCCATGGTCACCGTGGGGATCACAGGGGTGACTCCAAGGGACTTGGGCAAATGTTTATGGAGTTTATGCCACCAGGCACTGGGCCCTGAGGGGGGCAGGGTGGGAGCCTCAGCCCCTGCCGTGGATGTCCTTCCCCTATGGCACTCCCATCTCGAGAGCCACAAGTCTCCAGTCACCCTGTGATGAACTGCAGCGGGAGAAGTGGGCAGCAGAGATCCCCGACTCTGGGATGAGGCAGTTGGAGCCACTCTGGAAGAATCCGGCACTCAGGAGATGCCAGGGGTCACACAGCCATCTGAAACACTGACTCAGCCTTCCGAGGAGTCCCCTCACCTGTCACCTGCCCCCCTGCAAAGAAAGGGGCTGGCTGGGAGCTGCAGGTGTCAGAGGACCCGGGTGGCATCCCTGGCTCTGGTGCTGATGCTGCTCATTCCCCGAGCGACCTTGAGCAAGTCATTTAATCCTGCTGGGCCTCGATTTCCGGATCCGTGTAATTGGGATAATAATAATGTTTACTTTGCAAGATTGTTGTAAGGATTAAATCAGACAACAGATGTGCCAGTGCTTTGTTTAAGAGAGAGAGAGAGAGAGAGAAGTTAAAAAGAAAGAAAGTACAGATAGTATCTAGGCAGCGGCGCTTTGCTTCCCGATCTGTGAAACGAGGCTAATGATGCCTGCCCTGTCCCCTCACAGGCGCGTCGTGAGCTTCGGATGAGATGATGGCATGAACATTGTCTGCAAATAAACATGCAGTGCATATGTCAGAGATTACTGCTGTTGTTGCTATTATAGTTAGAATACAAGGGGATTATACATTTTATTAAAGTATAATTATTGTTTGTCGGCGGCTGCATAAAATCCGCCCAGCCCAGAGCCTGCCAGCCCTGCCGGAGGCCAAGGGTGCCCTCAGCCTGACCTCTCTGCTCCTCTCCCCGCAGTGCCGCCCGATGACCCGGTCATCCTGGGGGGCCCTGTGATCAGCCTGAGGGCGGGGGACCCACTCAACCTCACCTGCCACGCAGACAACGCCAAGCCTGCGGCCTCCATCATCTGGTTGCGGAAGGGAGAGGTCATCAATGGGGCCACCTACTCCAAGGTGAGGCCTGGGGGCAGGAGGAAGGGCGGGGCTTCATGGGCGTGGGGCGGGGCTGCGTGGGGAGAGCCACCACTCCCCATCTCTATCGCTCCTGCTCCCTCTGTGTGTGCTTTTTGTGTCTCATTCTTTGCTACCTCTCTGTGTCTTTCTTTTTCTCTCGCGCTCTGTGTCACTTTTTCCCTCTCGTGCTGTGTTTCTATTTATCTGACCTTTTCTGTTTCCCCGACTATGTAACTCTGCCTTCTCTTCTTTCCTGGGGTAATTACTGGGCTCGGCCAAGACCCTACGAATAGAGTATGGTCGGAGGAGGAGACTCAGGGGCAGAAGTGGCCAGGGCCTAGGGTTGCCAGATGAAATACAGGACACCCAGTTACATTTGAATTTCAGTGTAAGTATGTCCCAAATATCACATGGGGCATCATTATGCACCATACTAATCTAAAACAATTATTCATTGTGTGTCTGCAATTCAGATTTAATGCAATTCAGAGTGTCCTGTATTTTTATTTGCTAAATCTGGCCACCTTTCCAGGGCTACTGGGTAAGGCTGTTAAGTTCTCCCCGGCCCCAGATGCACCTGACTCAGGGGCCAGGGAAGGCTGGAATCCAGCCCATACTCCCTTACCTTGCCCTGCACCCTGCTCTACCTACCTGCAGGGGTGCCTTTCTGTCATTCACATGAAGTGCCATGAATTGGAAATGCCCTGAACTCACCCCTGTATTAGTTAGGTTTTTTTATTTTCTATATTTTTTGATGCTTTGACATCTCAAAGCCTTGCAGATGAGGAGGGACTTTCACTCCCAGGGTTAGCTAATTCCTGGAGACAGCAAACCAAGGTGCTGAGAACAGGCCTTTGCTGGGCCAACCTAACAATCCCGCATCCGTACCCACACCTTGTCCTTTATCAGGCTGGCAGTCCCAGGTGCGAATCCTCCTACCCTAAATCCTCAGGGCTGGATCCTGGGTAACTAAAGATCACTCCTAGGGCCTAGAGCCTGTGGAAATTGTTCAGACCACCCAATCCTAAACTCTTTCGGCTGCCCACACTGCCTTGTCCATTCTTTCCCACAAAACTACAATAAAGACTTGCACCGTATTTTCCCCTCGTTCCCTCTGTCTCCTGACCAACCCTTCCGCCCTCCGTGGAGCCGCAAGCGAAACTGTGAGGAACAAACTACCTTCTTCATGGCAGTCATCTCCTGAGCTGCTGGCCTCACCCCTACCTGAATAAAAATAAAATCCCAGGGACATGTTAAAGCAGCTTCCACCAAACTCCAGTCAAGGAAGATTGTAAATAGCGTCCTAGACTGCATTTATATACCACAGAGCCTTTAAAGATGAACAGGACTGTAGAGGAGGGCCGGTCCAGTTCCCTTGATCCGCAGGTAGAAAACCGAGGCCTGGCAAGAGAAGTGACTGCCCTTCTCAGTTGGCGAGTGGCTGGAAGGACAGTCTCATGGTGCCCGGGGCTTCACTCCTTCCTGTGTTCCTCTCAATACCGCCTCAGACAGATGGGCGGCTGCTGAGAGGTTGTGTCAGGCCCCAGGGCCAGCCAACAAGCCCTGGCTCTGAAACTAGAGGTCTCTCCTCTCCCTGTGGCTCTCCCTGGCCTCAGAAAGTGGGGAGATGCATACGACCTGTTCCCCACTCCCACCCAACCACCAGCTCCACTCCCTGGGTCTTGAAAAGATAAGCAAGGGGGTGCCTGGGCGGCCCAGTCAGTTAAGCGTCCGACTTCGGCTCTCGAGGTTTGTGAGTTCGAGCCCCACGTGGGGCTCTGTGCTGACAGCTCGGAGCCTGGAGCCTGGAGCCTGCCTCGGATTCTGTGTCTCCCTCTCTCTCTGCCCCTGCCCCGCTCAAGCTCCGTCTCTCTCTCTCTCAAACATAAACAAACATTAAAAAATTTTTCTTTTAAAAAGAAAATAGAAGCAAGGCTTTCACCATCAGTGGAGGGTATGAGGCAGGACTGATGCTTCTCTGAGGGTGTGTCCTTCCTATCCAAAGCTGACCACCCCATCAAGGCCTCACGCAGAGCCTGGTGCCGGAACCCAGGACAAATGCCTTCCCTCGGGCATAAGTCCACCCAGGGGGAAGCTGCCCATTGAGAAATAAATCCCTCACCCATGTCCTGGGCTGGAGCCCCTCTGTTGTGTTATGAAATACAAAAGTACAGCCCAGGGAGTACATCACCCACATAAGGATGAAAAGGAAGGTAAGGGGTGTTCCTTCCTATCTGGGCATCTGTCCATTCCCTCTCTGAAGTTGGGCCAGCCTGACCCCTGCCAAGGTTTACTTCCTGCAGAGGACACGCCCCCATGGTAAAGACAAAGGTCAGAGTCACCGTGCTGAACCTGTCCGGGGGGCCGCCCTTGCCCCCAGCATGTTGCCCTCATGATGTGGATTTGGCCCCGCTGAGAGTCTGGAACCATGCTACAGCTGACCAGAGCAGGGAGGCTCGCTCACCCTCTGTCCCACCCAACCCTGTTCACACTCCCGCAGGCCTATGGCCCGTGTGACAGCACCAGGCAGTGAGGGGCCAGCATTCCAGACCCTGCTCTGTGAACCTCAGGAGAGTCATTCCTTGGGCATCAGTTTCCTCTCCCATAAAACAAAGGGGTTGGATCAGACTCTCTGTGTTAGTAGGCTCGGGCCGCATAGCAAAATACCACAGACCAGTGGCTTAAACAATAGGCATTTGTTTCTCACAGGTCTGGAAGCTGGAAGTCCAAGATCAAGGTGCCAGCTCTGGTGACTTCTCTCTTCCTGAAAGACAGCATGTTCTCTCTGTGTCTTCACATGGCCTTTCCTCTGTGTGTGCAGAGAGAGGCAGATCTCTGGTGTCTCTTCCTCTCCTTATAAGGACACCAGTCCCCTTGGATCAGGGCCCCACCCTTATGACCTCATTTAACCTCCGTGACCTCCTTAAAGTCCCCATAGCCTCATGTAGTCACATTGGGGGTCAGGGCTTCTCCATATGAATTCTGGGCAGGGGGACAGACCCGTCCATAACAGGTGCCTGCCGTCTCTGACAAGGTATAAACCTACAACTTAGAGCTCACGGAGGGGGGGATGATCCAGCAGTGTTTACATGGAACCAGCTCTATGGGCTATCAGGCCCCACCCCTCTGCCTCCCCGCTTCTTCCGGGATTGCAAGGACCATTAACACAGGCACTGCCGACGTCCGGAAGGCAGAGCAGCCCCAGACAAGCTATGCATGAGGGGCCAGGGCCATGAGCAGCTGAAACAGACAGGGACAGAGAGAGAGATTGAGAGAGCGCACAAGTGCACACACAGCCAAGCTGTGTCCAGAGTCCACAGAAAAGATCCCCCGGGGACAGCCCTGACAGCCCTGAGTTCTCAAGCCCTCGGTATGTGTCACATAGTGGTGGGTCAGCCCCTGGGCCCGGGAGCTGGGCAGCCTCACTTTGAATCCAGCCTCCACCACCTTCCGGCTGCCTAACCTTGCCGTGCCTCGGCGTCCCCATCTATACAGTGGGACCCAGAACGGCACCGGCCTCAAGGGATACCTGTGAGGCTTGAATGAGAACCCTGCCTGGGCCCCTCCCTTGATCCTCACAGGCCCTGGGGTTCGCCCTGCTGTCTGCTTTCCTAGATGAGAATGCCCACCTCATGGTCGGGCTCCGTCACATATTATGGTGATTTAATCTCTCTGCCTCAGTTTCCCCAGCTGCAAAACAGGATGACATTAACCATGGACGCCCGTGAGGATGGCTGAAACACGGAAAAGGAATTATGCATTGAAGGCACCTGGCATAGAGTCAGAGCGTCGGTCGTGTTAGTCCCTCCCCTCAGAGCTCTGCCTCACTCACCCTGCTTCTCCCTCCTCAGAGGTCACACAGCAGTCCTGGTTTCATGGAACCTTCTTACTGCTGTCCAGCAGGGAAGCAGGGGAAGGATGAGCTGGTAGGATGGAGGGCGGCACTACTGAGGATGGCCAGGCCCCTTGACCTGGGAGGTCAGTCAGGAAAAAGAAGCACCCTCTGGCCCACCGCCCACCCCCCAGCATAGGCTGTGGTGCCTCTCCCTAAACATGCTGTCACCAGAGCCCTCCTGGCCGGGTCGCTTGGGCACATGCCTGGGACTCTGGCAGGTGTCTGGCTGGGGCAGCATGGGAGCTGGTGGCAAGGCTTCACTCCAAGTCCTCTCCGACTGGACGTCCAGCCTCAGGCTGACCTTCTCTGGGCCTGGCACCAGAATGGAGGCCACATGGCATTCATCTGGAAAGCCAGCAGATTCACAAACCAGGGGAGGCACGACAGGTTAGGGAAAAGGGGGGAAGACGAGCCGGGCTGAGCCCAGAGACAAATCTTCCCGGAGAGCCAGCTTCTTGCTCCATCTGTTACCTCCCCAACAACTGCCAGGTGGCAGGACGCAGCCTTGACCCTGATGGGGGAGGGGGAGCCAGAAGGAAGGTTGTTCGGTCTTAGGACCCTCGAGTCGTGTATGTATCTACCTTGAAGCCCCTTATTCTCCAGCCCTACCTCTCTGCTCCCTCCAGCTTCCGGCTGCTGCCTGCCCAGGGGCCACCCACCCACCATCAGGACCAGGAGCCTCCTTAGGGCCCCTGCTAAGAGGGACCCTGGAAGAACACTCTTTAAGGCCCTCACTGGGACCCAACTCCCTCCATGAGCCCCCTCCACTTCTCTCCCCACTAGAGCCTTCTCTCCCCACTAGTCACCCCGGCTCTGCCCTCCACCCCCTCTGTTTATCTTAAGGGCCTAGAGTCTCTACCAGGGTGGCAGTTGCCTGTCATCTGGGCCTCCTTTGTGAAGGGCATCCATTCTCAACCAGGGCACAAGACTGGGGTCCTTGAGGATGCAGGGTCTGGGGCAAATGGCACTGTAGTTCTCCACCTTTCCTTACAGCCCTCATTCAAGCCATGTGACCACAGGCCATAATGGATCCCCCAGGCAACTATAAAAAGGGGAAAGCAGAGAGTAGATTAAAAAAAAAAAAAAAAAAAAAAGGACACGGCAGGTGGGGGAGGTGAGTGAGGAAGGGAGAAGAGAGGAGGCCTTGTTGCCAGGCAATCAGGCCTCACTCAAGGGCTTTCCAGTCTGTTTGCATATCAATGAGCTTCCCAGATTTAGCACCAGGGATGGGGCACCCACCCCCTGCATTCCCTCCAAATCTGCACATCCACCGCTCCCCACCTGTGGTTCCCACCCAGACATCACCAGGCCTCCCATCTCTTGGGGTGCAGTGACGACCGCACACAGGAAGTGCTCTGTCCCCTCAGCCCCACCTCCAGGTCACTGCCAGTTGAATGCCAAGTGCCTGCCCTCAGGGATGGCACAACGGGGCTGGGTACACAGGAAGCTGCAAAGGGCAGGCAGGGTAAGCGGCACCTCACACAACCACTGGGACAGTCTCAAAAGTTCCTTGGAAGTCCCTAGTGGATGGAGGCCAATGGACACAGAGGAGTGGAAGCCGACCCATGAAGGCTTCTGCTCTGACACTCCTGTGCACCTGCCTCTGCTCCATATCTACATACATGGGTGGGCTGGGTCCCGGTAGAGCCTCGGGAGCTGCCATCAGGGTCCCATGAGCCAGGCTGAGTGACTCGGAGGTTGGGGGTTAGCAGCACACTTCTGCCCACCAAGCTGGAGGGAGGGCTGCCCCAGGTCTTAGAGGTGGTGGCCCCAGAAACAAAGTGACTTGCCATTAATCATCCACTTACACTCCCTGAGCTGATCTGCATCTTAATGAAGGTTTCTGGAGCAGGAGCTGGGAGGCTGGGGCCCAACGTGTGTCCCCAGAGTCAAGTTCAGTGAAGGGAAGACAGGGAGAAGGAGCCGGGAGGGGAGGGGAAGCAGGCTGTGACAAGAACCAGCAAATGATAGAATGTTCCACCTGGCCTGTACCTTCAAGGCCACAAAATCCAAAGGCTTCATTTGCATGTGAGAAAAGGGGAGAGTCGGGAGATCTGTGAGAGGGAAATGTAGGAAAAGAAGAGAGAAAAGAGAAAGAAGAGGAGAGAAGATAAGGAAGACAGGAGGAAGGAAGGAAAACTAGGTTGAGAATTGGGACTGAGGCCAAGCACTGCCTGTGGAGCAGACAGGCTACCGGGCCAGACGGGGCTCGGCTTTACACCTGCAGGTCTGCCCACCAGCCTGGCCCTCCCCAGGACCACCCTACCCCATTGCCTGCACACTGGCGCTCCTCTGCCCAGGGTCTGGATCCCAAGGAGCTGGAGCTCAGGGTGAGATGCTCAGAGCCTCTCCCAAGGGGGCGCCAGCTTCCCCGGCCCTGCCTTCCTCTCGCTCTCCCCTTGGTTAATGAACACGTCTCCCTTTTCTCTAATTAGCTGGAACAAACAACTTGAACCAGAATTTTTAGTTCCCAGAAAAGCACATGCCCGGACACAGTAAATATGTCATTAATCATCATTCTGAGGCACAGGAGCACCCTGGGTACTGGGAGGAAGGGAAGCAGTCAGAGGGCCTAATTAGGAGCTCAGGCCTCCCCGCTCCCCTCCCGCCAGCACCCCGGCAGCCCTGTTCCTTTCCACCAGGCAGAGAGCAGATCAATTGGAGAGGTTCCCGGCAGAGTCAAACTTAATGTAAATGTTCTTGTTAGCACAAGGGTAAAAGGAAAGGAAAGGGGATGAGGAAGAACAATACCCACCTCTTCCCCCCCCCCCACCTCCACCCAACCCCAGGTCTTATTTCCATCCAGGAAATTGTTCTTATTATCGCTTTGCTATTTATAGACACATGAAGTCTGCTGAAGAGTCTGGAACCGTTACTGTGGTGCGGCCACAGCTCCCTTGGGGCTAAACCACTCTCCCCTCACCCCTGTTTGGCTGGCCTCCAGTTTAGCGCCCTGTCCCTGAGACTGATCTGCAGACCCTTATCCCACTGACTTATCCCACACCCACCCCTTGGCTTGCTGGGGCTGAACACATCGCTCCCCCCGGCCCTGGCCCAGTTCCAGAACCCCTCTGCCCAGGGCTGAGGCCCAGGAAAGAATGTGTGGTGAGGCCTCAAGCCACGGGAGCCTGCCCAGGCCCAGGTAGTTCTAGAACAAGCAAGAGAAATAGTCTGGACCACTGCCCTGCTCTGTGGATCTCTCTGGCCTCAGGACCTGGCTTCGTCTAAAGCTGGATATGCTGTTCTAGACAGAGGCTCATGTCATGTTCTCCTGGTGTTGGAGGCTACAGGCTTTGCCCCATGCTGAGAAGGACCCCCCAGAACTGAGGACCCAGAGAGCAGGTTCCAGCTGCCTATGTGCTGTTAAACAACAAAAATTCAACTAAGTAAATGTAAAGATCTAATTGGCTTTAGTAAATGATTCATAAATCGGGAGGCATCTCATCTAGGAACTGGAAAGTTCCAAGGAGGTCTACAAAATGGAAGGTTTTTAAAGGCAGAGAAGGGGCAGAATAAAAGGAAATTATAATCAAAGAATGAATTATTTCAGGCAAGTTCACTCTTAGGAGGCGGTAACAGAGGGATGACCTCCTCCTGCTAACCAAGAATTTCTAGGTTGGCTGGTGAAATGTCACATTCCGGCAGGGCTGGGGTTTGAAACTGCATTAGGTTAAGTGTTAAGTCCTTGCTGATGTGGGGCCCTTAACATAAGTAACTCCATTTTGGGCCTGCTTTCTCCTTTTCAACACTGCTGAGTAGCTCAATGAACGTAAAGTGCTTAATCCCTCGAATTGTTCCCACCTTCAAGTGAAGATCATATTAACCACCATCTAGCTTTCAGGGAGCCGTGGTGTGAGGGTCCTGGGCTCTGGGGGTCACCATTCTCAAGTGCAAATCCCAGCCCTGCCTAACAAGTCCCCGACTCACTTTGAACTAAGTTTTCTACTAAGTGGAGATAATGCTCCCTTCCTTGTGGGGTCCGGTGAGAACAGTGTCGCTGTTATCTTAAGGGAGGTTTTGAGAAGTAACGTCTATTCGTCTATCCTGTGGCCCTAAGCAAGCCAAAATAAGATGGCGTCCAGCACCCTTCTCTGGAGGGGGTTAAGGAGCTTCCCAGGATCGGAAGTCTCTGAGTACCGAACAAGTCCAGTCCCACCTTGGAAGTGGCTCCCCTGCCTGACACAGCTCCCCAGCACCTTACCTTAGTGGATCACCGTGAGCCAGGGGTGCGGTGAGGGGCACCAAACTGATGGGGAGGTAGCCGGAAGGGGGCGCAGCAATAATGGCGGAACTAGCTGCAGCATGAGCCCCTGAAAACAAAGGGATGGAAGGCAGGAGACCGAAAGGCTTTCAGGCATTGCATTTGTTCCCAAGGACTGCCCTAACGAAGCACCACAACTGGTGCTTAAGACAACCAAAATGTATTGTCTCTGGGTTGTGGAGGCCAAAAAATCTGAAAGCAAGGTGTCAGCAGGCTGTGATCCCAACAGGGAGAGTCCTTCCTTGCCTCTTCCACTCCCGGAGGCTCCCAGCGTTCCTTGGCTTGTGGCCACATCGTTCCGGGCTCTGCCCGTCTTCAGGTGACCTTCCTTGTTTCTTTCTGTGTCCTCTCCTCTTCGTCTGAGGACATTAGTCATTGACTTTACCCTCTCCCCCAAATCCAGGATGATCTCAAGATCTTAACAAGTTCCCAATTACTTAGCTTATCTCTGAAGACCCTAATTCCAAATAAGTTGCCATTCTGAGGTTCCGTGAAGACATGGATTGGGGGGATGGGGACGCTCTTCAGCCCCCTGTCGGACCCTCTTACTTTTCTCAACCCCAACTTGAAGGGTAAATTCGGTGGAGCTGCGTGGGCTCTCCTGAGCTTACCTGTTTTCTCATCTGTCACGTGGAAGATAATGGCATCTGTCCTGCCTGTGATGGGTTGGGGCTCTAATGAGGTCAGGAAGTGAAATGACTTGAAACGTTGGAAGGGTTCACATAGGTAAAGCAATACCTGCATCCCCGCTCCAGCCCTGCCCTTACCCCCATGCACCAATCTGCCGCTGGGCACATTCTCTGTGCTGCCTGCAGACCCAGAGGCTCCCCCCAACACCAGAGGACACCTGCAACCTGATTTCCTTTGGGCCCAGCCTGGTTTCTTTTACGCTTTGGGGTATACAAGTCCAGGCTGATTGTCCCCCATGATAGAAGACCTTCTAGTTTCTGTTTCCTTCTGCAGCCCAGTGCTCGAGTAACCCCCCAGCTCTCCACAGAGACTTGCACCCCTGGGTGTCCCGACCTGAGGGCTCCTTCTCCTTCAGTGAGGCTGGAGCATGTCTTCCTGCCCAGGACATAGCCGCTGAGTGACATGTGGCCTTCTTTCCCTGCCCTCCTCCCCCCTCCCCCCGCCCGGCCCCAGACTCTGCTTCGAGACGGCAAGCGTGAGAGCATCGTGAGTACGCTCTTTGTCTCCCCCGGCGATGTGGAGAATGGACAGAGTATCGTGTGCAGAGCCACCAACAAAGCCATCCCCGGAGGGAAGGAGACTTCAGTCACCATTGACATCCAGCGTGAGTACTGACGTGGCCCCCAGGCCTGGGGCAGGAACCACCCGGCAGTCCCTGCCCGGAGCACGGATTGGGGGAAAATGCCAGGCCTGGATAACCAGCTCCCTAGAGCCACACGCCAGCTTCTTCTTGCCCCCTCTCTGGGGGGTGTCCGGAGACAGGAAATGGGTCAGACAGCTCCCCGGACTGGCCGGGTTTGTATTTATGGGCACCCAAAGGTCTTGTCCTTCTTATTGTCACATGAAGTAACAACATCAGATGAGGATCTTTGGCAAATGACATGGTCAAGCCACACGTCCAAACCTGTATGAGGTAGAACTTCCACGTCAGTAAATATCTGAGTCGGTCCCCGGGCCTGCTTTCACCAGAGGGCCCCTTCTTGAAGAGGAAGCCAGAGCAGAGATACTGGGGGCCACAGGGTGTTCGGGGCCCCGGAGTGGGTGAGCAGCACATACCCTACAGAAGCTAGGGACCCAGGGGCCCCTCTCGTGGAAGGGGCGGTCAGGGAGAGAAGAGCGGTCATTCAGTCAGCCCACACTTTCCACGTAATATTTCATCTTTACAACAACCATTTGGGTAGGTGTGACAGTGGTCCCTACGTGGGGACACAGAGGCACCCAGAGGTTGATCAGCTTGCCCAAGGCCACATAACTGTCAAACGCAGACAGCCTCGCTTTCCAGAGCCCGCACTGGTAACCCCTCCTCTACACTTCCCCACAGCGGGCCCTCAGCGAGCGTCTGTCCTCACGATTAACGTTAACAGGATTGATGCGTTAAAACTCCCCCAGCATCCTATTCCAAAAGTCACCTAAAAAGACTCCTTAACAGTCTCCTAAAACCTCCCTAAATTTTCTGTCAGCCCCAGAGAACAACAACAACAACAACAACAACAACAAAAATGTTCAACAAGGTGGTCCTGCGGCCTTCCTCCCAGTACCGGACTAGTTTAGGTCTGAGGTCTCAGCACTCAAAAGTTGACTTTTCTTCTCTTAAATCCCCCTCCCTGCCAGGGAGCGTGAGGCCACCATGTGCCGGGGGCTGTTTTGGTGCTACGCTAAGCGCTACAGGCTGGCATTCATTTCCTTCTTATTATTTCATTCATTTTAAATCAAATTCATTTACAAACCTTTCCCAACAGCCTGGCTCATCTCAGCCTTCTGGATTCTGAGCTCCACCTGGCTCCGCAGGCAGGGATCTGGAGTCCAGAGGGGCGGGGCCCAGTGAGCCGAAGTCCTTACTCTGTCTAGAATCCTGGCAGCTGCCACTTAGATCCCACAGGGCAGAAGAAACAGTTGTAACCCTCAGTCCCGCTCTAGAGACTCAGACACAGCGGAGTTCTTGGAGAAGGCTTCATCTTCTCTGTCCTCACTGGCTAGTAACCCCCACTCCCTCATCACCACCAACTATTCTGTTCCTCATTTAATGAGAGCCAAGAACAGTGGGGCTCTTGCCAGACCCAGGACCAGGCTGAGGGGAGGGAGCCGCTCACTCGGAGGATCCCGGATCCCGTGAATACGGGGCTGCCCTGAGGGGGCTGCCTGTCCTGCCCCAGCTCTGGCTGTCCACACCCACCAGCTTCTTCTGAGCAGCAGCTGTGGGCCCAGCTCTTGAGAAAAAGCAAAATACTCCGGGGA
Organism: Herpailurus yagouaroundi; assembly: GCF_014898765.1. Classification (NCBI taxonomy): domain Eukaryota; kingdom Metazoa; phylum Chordata; class Mammalia; order Carnivora; family Felidae; genus Herpailurus; species Herpailurus yagouaroundi. The sequence goes on along the minus strand of NW_024412402.1, from coordinate 17,760,693 downwards.
TCAGGTGGTCCAGCATGCAAAAAGGCCCCACCACCATGGGCTATCCCCACTTTATTCTGGGGATACCTGTTCCTTGTCCTGTGACCGAATGATGTCCAGAGTTTCTTCTTGCCCTTGGATTGACCGTGATCAGAGCTGTCTTCAAACACAAGCCAGATCTGGGAGGCATGTGGGTGGGAGACAAGAGACATCCAAGCCTCCCACTGCTGGGCTGCCGGTGTGCCCCCCGCCAAGCCCCAACCTGGTCAGGAGGCCCACGCCAGCTACGGAATCCGCACAAAGGGAGCCAGCCGGCAGCCCCCCACGGCAGCAGCCTGGCCCCGGCAGGGGGACACCTGGCGGCAGCCACACTCCCCTCCAGGCCATTCTCCATCACACCAGGAGAAGCTCTCCTGTCAACAAGAAAGGCATCGTCCTAATAGCCCACCAACTATTACTAATGCCCTCTAATGAGATGATCAATTCACCAGGGCACACAGATGACGGTCTGCATCAGAGGAGGAGGACGCCAGCCTTGCCGGGTCTCTGCGCCCTGGCTGGCTGTCTTTCCAAGGACACCTCAGGTGGGAAGCATCAGGAATGAGATCGGAGAGTGGCCGAGGACCCAGGTGCCCGGTTCCTAGGTGGGCCCCGTCTGAGGTAGGACAGGGAAGTGGTTAAGGCCACAGCATTCTTCCTGGTTTGAATTCTGGCTCCTGCCCCCTACTAAAGGATGTTGGCCTGGTTAGTTAACCTCTTTGTGCCTCAGTTTCCTCATCTGTATGTGGAAATGGCAATGCTGACTTCATCTGGTGGCCGTGAGGATCAAATTAAGTCCTTCAGGTGGCATTTGGAGCACAGGGCCAGGCACAGGGGGAGCACTCCACACCTGCGAGTGTCCCCGTGTGTGGTGCCCCTCCCAGCCTTGACAGGGGACAAGCCTCCGTCCATTTGCGCCCTCTCCTAAGGTGCTTGCATGGATCTGCCCAGCAAAAGCACGCGCTCCCTCCACCACCTCCCCCAGACTCCTTCCTCCTCCATTTTTCCATTTGTTCATTTAGTAAGCGTCCAGCTGTTTACCGTGGACACCATGGGCCGGATCAGAGCCGCCTTTGCAAACCTGCTCATTTTCTCAGTCAACCAAGAAGCATCCAAACTCAGCAAAAGCGCATTTGTTGTTTGTTTCCCTTGGTCTTTATATGTTACCCAACGGAAGACAAAACCCCCAGATTGAGTAATGGGAGAGAAAGCTTAACACCCCCAAAGTCTCGCTACATCTGGACGCTGCCATCCAGCTGCCAAGTTTCAAATGAATGTGCTATAAAATCACTGAGTCATGGAGTTTCTCTCTTTTCCACCCCCTCCTCGATGTAATGCTTCCCCTGAACACACACACACACACACACACACACACGCGCGCACACACACACGCACGCACACACTCGCGCACACAGGTTGCTGATGGAAACACTAACAGACTCTCAGCTGTAACATCTGTTCAATATGATCTCAGTTCCACCAGCTACATCAAAGCTGCCCTCCTGCAAGTTAATGCAACCGACATCACAAGTGGGATTAAAATCGTGTTTAATAGTTGGATATGACATACACTATTTATACCTCGGGAGCCTGCTAGACTCCTGAAAATTCATACCCTGTACATCCAGAGGAGAGCGGTGGACAGAGGGACACAGGCACCTCGGGGTCTGGGGTGGAGGTGCAGGTGAGACTAGCAAGTGTGTAAGCCGCCTAGGGACCCGTTCTCTTGGGGCCCTTCAAGAAAGGGGGGAGGGTGCCGAGGATTTTGCAGAGGTAAGGAAGCTTCGGGAGAGAGGCACGCACAGGATGAGCTCAGCATGGCAGGTGTGCAATGGAGAAGGGGAACGGGCAGCAGGATGGGTCCCACAACAGGCATATGCTCCATTGCCCTGCTCCCCAGGACTCAAAACCCTATAAAGGACATCCAGGGGGCGCCTGGGTGGCGCAGTCGGTTAAGCGTCCGACTTCAGCCAGGTCACGATCTCGCAGTCCGTGAGTTCGAGCCCCGCGTCAGGCTCTGGGCTGATGGCTCAGAGCCTGGAGCCTGTTTCCGATTCTGTGTCTCCCTCTCTCTCTGCCCCTCCCCCGTTCATGCTCTGTCTCTCTCTGTCCCAAAAATAAATAAATGTTGAAAAAAAAAATTAAAAAAAAAAAAAAGGACATCCAGGTGGGGAGGGGCCTCCTGGAACTACCCCCTCAAGTTCTGTGGCAGATAGATTCTAGATTCTACCCAACTGGCACCATCACCTCCTCAAATACGAGTTGGATTGAGGGACTCCACTCTGCCTCCCAGGATTGGGTGGACATGGGCCAGCCATGCGTTTGGTTCCAGATGGTGAGCACCAGATTCCTCTGCCTCAGAACAGGCTTCTCGAACACACAGCAAGATGCAAGCTCCTCCCTAGGTCTCCACATCTCTAGGGTGGCGCCGTCAGAGCCCTGGGGTGCCCAGGTTAGCTGGCTAGCCCTGCACAGAAAGAGGGCCCCTGACTGCCATGACGTGGGAAGCTGGCGGCCCTCAGCTTGGGTTGGGGCAAGTGGCACGGAGCGGATGGGCAGCAGCTGGTAGACGCTACAGGGTTCTGGGGGGGTCTCAGCTCTCCTGGGGGTGGGAGGAGAGCTCTCATGGCTAAGTCCCTGCCGCACTCGTCACTACTTGAATTACGCTTTAGAGACCAAGACTGAGATCATTGAAATACCTGTCATTTCGCTTGTAATTCTCCATGAAATTCCTCCACTGCTGCAGTAGCAGATGCTCCCAGGATCGTGCTCAGCCTCCGGAACTGGGGGCTCGTGTGGGGAGATCAGGGTCCCCAGAACAGTCAGCCACCTGCTGAGCAGGGACCAGAGTTCTCTCCCCACCACCCTCGCCCCTGCATCTCTCAAGCCGTCTGCAGATACCAGCACAGCCCTGCGGGCCACCTCCCTGGCCCCAGCTCTGTGCAGGGAGGCAAGACCCAGCTTGGGCACCGGCAGGACAAAGCGGGGCCACAGGCTCAGATGATTCCCAGCTCTGCGGTGGGCGAGGCTCAGTTCCAGCAGGTGATTCTCTGAGGGTCTCAGAACCCCACCTGTGGTCTCAAACAGAGGCTCGGGCCGGGCCGGCTGGAGCCCTGCTCCCCTCGCGGGGCCCTTCACACGCGCCCTAGAGGGGTCGGCATTTTTCTTGATGGTCTCTGAGAAATCGCCTTCTTCTTTTCCTGAAACTGGGCTGGACTGAACCCCTGGGAAGCCCACATGCTTCTGGCAGTTTGCTGTGCTCATGGGTGAGGACCAGCCCAAAGATGCAGCCCAGGACCCTGGCTGGGTGGCGGGCACCAAGCTGCCCTCCTCCCTCACCCCCGACTTGAATCCCGTAGACCGTGACAAGGAAGAATGGGTTCTGGTCTCTGTTTCCATCTCTCCGCGTCTTTCTCCCCGTCCCTTTGCTCTAGTTCTCATTACCGTGTGGTCTTTGTCCCCAACACCCTGCCGCCTTCTGTCTGCTTGTCTCCTCTGGTCTTTCGCTTTTAGTCTGAAGTCTTTGTCTGATTATGTGCTCCTGTGTATACATCTCTCTCCATTTCTCTGCTCTCTGCTTCTCTCTGTCTCTTTTTCTTATTCTTCCTCTGCATTTCTCAGTCTCTGTCTCTCTGTGTCGCTCTCTCATCTCCATGTCTCTCTTCTATGTTAGTACCCTGCCTGCCTCCCATCTCTTTGGTCTCTCTGTCTCTGTTTCCTGTCCCTCCCCCCTCTCTACCTCTCCCTTCCCTCCCTCCCTCTCTTTTTCCCTCCCCCCTCTCTCCCTCCCCTTCTCCTCCTCCCCCCTCTCTACCTCCCTTTCCCTCCCCCCTCCCACGCTCCCTCCCTCTTCCACCTCCCCCTTTCTCTCTCCCTCCCTCTCTTCCAGCCTCCTCCACCTCCTACCATTTAGCACCTCAGAGCCTGGCTTCCCCTCACATAGAATGAGAAAGACTAGCCCAGCCTGGGGAGCTGAGGGCTGGGTGACACCAGTCAGGGCCCAGCAGAGATGATTAGGCTGATGAAAGGGTGTAAATGCCACTTTGAAGTTAACAGATACACCAGAACCTTTCACAGACAGATATGAAACAGACATTTCAAAGACAAAAAAAAAAAGTGTATTTAAATGGGGCTTCGTGCCCATCACCCCCCACTGTGTGCCCCCTGCACCCCCTTTGCCCACCTCTCCTGTCTGAAGTGTTTTGCTCCCTCTCACAAATGGAAGATGGGCAGGCAGCAGGCTCCTGGGGGCCCAGACAACTGTGCTTCCTGGCTGGCTGTTCCTTTAAGCACCAGGCCTTGAATCCACAGTGGGAGCCCAGACCCCACCACCACCAGCAGTGCTGAAGCAGGCACCTCCAGGGAGCAAGGGAGCCCTCTGCTCAGGGCCCCAACTTTCTAGGGAGCCCACCAGCAGGTGGCCACTCGCCAGAATCTCTGGCCTTTGTCCCCCATGTCACCCTGTGAAACTTCCTGCCCCATTTTTTCCCCCAAACCATGGCCACAGTTGCCCAGCCTGCAAGGGAATCTCTTCTCTCTTCAGACCCCCCGCTCGTCAACCTGTCGGTGGAACCACAGCCGGTGCTGGAGGACAACGTCGTCACGTTCCACTGCTCCGCAAAGGCCAACCCAGCTGTCACCCAGTACAGGTGAGAGTCCTGCTAAGGAGGCACCGCCTGGCCACTGGACCCCTCCCCACCCCTGCTGCCTATCACAGAGGGTGTCGATTATGGCCCTGGGCACGCAGAACAGTGCTTGCTTCGCTACCGGTGTCCAGGATCCTTCTCCCCTCCCCGCACACCCATCCAACCCCTGGCCAGGTGGACTTTTCCTTTCTCTCACGCCCATGAAATTTCACGCACGTACCTTCCACTGGAAACAGGAGGTATTCCCCCTTCTGTCTGGATCGCTTGTTTATCCCTTCTCTCTGAAAAGAGGCAGAGAAGCTCAGGGAAAAAAAAAAAAAAAAAGTGAAAACAACCAGGAAGAGCCGTAAGATCAGAACCCAGATTTTAGCCGCGTGCTTACCAAACCATTCACCTGCGTGGGGTAAGATTTCCGGGGCCGCTGGCCCTCTCCAGCAGGCACCTAGGATCGTCTATACCCTTATCCCCTGCGCGCCCCTTGCTCGCAACACCGATAAAAGCACCACTGCTTTTTACACGCTTATCTTTCCCTGTTGATGGAGCGTCTCGAAGGCAAGAACTGTAATTTAGCCACTTAGGGCGCTCAGCGTGGAGCACAGCGCGGGGCACAAACCAGGCACTTCATAATGCGGGCTGACTCATCGGGGCACCTTCCTGCCTGTGCACCGCCACCGCACAAGATTTCAGGGGATGGCATGCCCTCGGAGATGCTCAAGGGCAGACACTCACCTCCTTGAGATGCCGTGTGGAACTCGCCACGGCCCTAATTCTGTCCGGTCCTTCCCCACCAGCCCAGCGGCCCTAACTCTGTCCGGTCCTTCCCCACCAGCCCAGCCTTGATGGTCGAGCCCAGAGTGTCGCCTCTGCCATGGAGATGGGTTATTAAGCTGCAGCATCAGCCGGTGCCAGGGATGCTAATGGTCCCAGACTAGATAATCAGCCGGCCAGTGGGAGTGGAGGACAGGGGAGACGAGAGGCGGTGCAGCCCAGAGGGCACAATAAGAGGAAATGGGCCAAAGAGGCAGCTAGAGATTCAGGTTGGAAGCAAGGAGGAGCTCCCTGCAGTGCAGATAATTAAACGACACTGGAACCAAAAACCAGGAAAGGCATGGAGACTTTATCCTTGAGGATATTTTAAGAGAGGCTGGAGCCCATCTGTCCTGTCCAATTTAACCATTCACTGGGCTAGAGGCAGGAGAAGGATCCCCGAGACTGTGCGGCCCTGGAGGTCTGGAGGGCAGGTCTGGTTTGGCTGAGATCTGGCATCTGTCTTCAGATGCAAAACAAAGACCCAAAGAGATGCCCTTTCTCTGGGCTTCTACCCTGCACCTGCGATGCCTGGGCTCCTCTCTACAGGGTCAGCTTCTCTCTGCTGTCTGCTCCAGCTGTCTTCCCGCAATCCCTCAACACTAGGGCCCGCAAATGCCCATTTCCCTGGGCAGCCCTTGACCCCCACAGGCACCCAAGCAGACACATCCCACATTCACCCTCATAGCCATCCCAAGAATGCCTATTGGACCCAGGAGACCAGAGCATACAACTTCCATTTCTCTTCGCGGCCAGGCTCTGGGTCATCTGCCAGGTTATGAAGGGCTGGGCAGAGGGCAGGGCTGTGCCCTAGGACCCAGCGATGTCCCCCACTCCACCCCTGCCCTCTGACCAGGACAGGGTGAGCAAACACCCAAGAAACCAGGCTGCTGGGCCTGATTGTCAGGGGCACCACTCTCCAAAGGCAGAACACCAGTGATGTGGATGATAAGGTTCAAATCTCCGTATGGAGAGATCATCCATCATAAAGAAATATGACAAGATATTAACAACTAGTGAATCTAAGTGAAGGGAATATGGCACTTAATTGGTCTACTTTTGCAACTTTTCTACAATTTCAAAGTGGTTTTGTGTGTGTGTGTGTGTGTGTGTGTGTGTGTGTTGTAGTTTTGTTGTCATTTTTGTTTATTGAGAGAGAAAGCATGAGCAGGGGAAGGGCAGAGAGAAAGAAGGGAGAGAGAGAATCCCAAGCAGGCTTCCCAGCAGCAGGCAGCTTAGAGCCCAACCGGAGGCTTGAACTCACGAACCGCAAGATCATGAGCTGAGCCAAAACCAAGAGTCAGAGGCTTTGCTGACTGAGCCGCCCAGGTGCCCCACAATGTTTTGGGTTTTGTTTTTTTTTTTTTAACTAAAAAGTCAACAGATAAACAAACAAACAGAGCATGTAGGTTCTCTTGGCCTCCAGCTCCCTGGTCACAGGTCAGCCCCTGGTTACAGAGGGGCAGTTGTGTGGTGCAGGGAGGGACAGACCTCCCTGCAGATGTTCACTCCCCCTCACGGCCCTCTGATTAGCCAAAGGCCCTGAAAACACTTCAGTGTGCACCACGCTCCCTTCGGGACTCCAGAGACTTTTAGGGAACCCCTCTGGCCACTAGGAAAATTCAGGAGAGAAGGGAGAGGAGGAGAAAGGAGGGGGCAGCCCCGCCCTGCACCCACCCATGCTGGCCCCGCCCCCTGAGAGAGGGCTCGCCCAGCCGGCAGATGGTCCTTCTAGATGTGGTGTTGGGATCCAAGAGGCAAAGCCTTAAACAAATCTCCTCACATAAGTACATCGATTTTCCCCAACTGACTTTGACAAGACTGCAGGGATCTGTGTTTCTTTACTTCCATTCATCTTGATTGCTTCCTCCTGTTCCACGAAGAGGCTGTGATCTCAGAAAGTAGAGCTAGGCTTCCCTCCACTCCCACACCCAGAAAGGGGACACGGGTGGGCATGGGAACAGGTGCAGCTGCCCCCCAGGACCAGGAGCCCGAGGCGGGCAGAACAGGCCCGAGTTCACCATGAAGTGTGGCTCCCCACCTGCTTCTCGGTATTGTCCTCCAGGCTCTCCCATGCCCCCCACGCCCCCCACAGGTACCAGGGAGGGGGGACCACCACCCAGCGTAAAACGCAGGGCTACTTAAGGACAGCCTGTCGGCTGTGACAGCCAGGCCTCCTGATTCTGTGATATAAATAATTAATCCTCTTACATTTACTCCGGCCAAATTAGACATTGATTGGGAAAGGCTTAATCTGACTCCTTCTCAGAGGGGCCCAGGGAGGCGGTGGAGACAACAGTGGAGGCAGAGGTGGGGTGGAGGGGGAGTGCACGGGATCCAACTGGAAGGAGGAGGAGGAGAAAGCAAAGCCAAAGGAGAGAGAGGAAAGGGGAGGGCGGAGAGCTGCGGGTTTGCTCCTGGATCACCCCTGACCCTGTGGCCAACTGCTTGAAGGAGTGGTTTGAGCTTCTGGAAGAAATCCCTACAGAGGGTTTTATTGGTGTGGGAGGGGAATATAGAGGAAAGGAGGAAAAAGACTGAGCAGGATTAGGAGGAGACCCCTGGGGTGTCCCCAAAAGGCGTTGGTGTGGGGCTGCGAAGGGCCCAGCCTCCACAGCCAGCTCCTGCCCGCAACCCTGGGACAGGAGAGTCTAGGAAATCCTCCTGTGCCCCACTCTGCCACTGAGGTAGGGCCAGGCCTTATGGGGCTAAGGGTAGCCGCTGCATAGGGGGGCAGGCTCCCACAGCACAGCACAGCTGGGAACAAGAAAGCTCGGTCCCCCAGCCGTCCTGCTGGGCTCCAGGCCTATGGGAGTCCCAGCAGTTCTAAGCTTCTCAGGGCTAAGCAGGTGGAGCTTTCTCCCTCTGTGACTTACACCATGAAAGGCCCCAGAGAAGAGGAGAAAGCCCCATCTTCTCCAGGAACTCCAATGGCAGAAGGCAACGGCCCTGCGAAACCAGCTGGCCTGGGCCCTAGCTTCCCTACCCCCTGCCAGAGGCAGGCCTGGGAGAGCAGGAGAGGCTCACACTCCCCTCCTCCAGGTCCGGCCAGCTGCAGCCCCCCTCAGCCTCCCACCACCTGACCCCACGCTTCCTTCATTCAGCAAGGCCGTAGGAGCCAGAGGTTGGATGTAGATCCCCAACCGTGTGCCTGGGACTGAATTCATCTGCCTCAGGCAGGGGCTGTGCCTGACTGTGAAGTCTGGTCATTAAATTAAAGTTAGAAATTGAAATGATTCATGAATAACTCATAATAGTTTGTTGGGAAGCTCCTTAAGCTCTCGGGGAGCTATGGTTCGCTCTGTTGTTAAACTATAATTGTTATTATTAATCATGTTCTTAATAATTATGTGATATTAACTCACGATAATAACCACATGGTGCCAGCCTGGGCGCCTCATGCGATGCCAAGACGTGGCCGTCTCTCGGGGCTGGCCGGGCCGGACTGAGCATGAAGCCGGGGGAGAGAAGGCAAGAGATGGTTCTCTGTGGTGCTGGGAAAGGCTCCAGGAACACGAGAAGGGGAAGGTGAAGAAGGCAGGGAGGCTGTGGGTACCGGGAGTCACGATCCTGGGGTAACAAAGAAAAACACCCCCCAAAATAGCCTTGGAATAGGAGGAGCCTGGGTGGAGGTTCTGTGATTTAAAAAGTAATTGTTGTCGGGGCGCCTGGGTGGCTCAGTCGGTTAAGAATCCAACTTCGGCTCTGATCTCGCAGTCAGTGAGTTCAAGCCCCGTGTCCGGCTTTGTGCTGACAGCTTGGAGCCTGGACCCTGCTTCGGATCCTGTCACCCCGTCTCTCTGCTCCTCCCTAGCTCACTCTCTGTCTCTCAAAAATGAATAAACGTTAAAAAAAATTTTTTTAAAGTAAGTGTTGTCCACAATGAGGTTAAACCAGAGGAAGCTATTGGACTCTCTCCCTGGAGATCTGTAAAGAAAGGCCCACCCTCACACACACACACACACACACACACACACACACACACACACCTGGGGGCTCCTAGCACTGCCTTAGCTGCCCAGTCACTGGTCCAATGCAGAGATCACCGCCCCAGGGCCTGGACCAAGTCAAGCACAGGGCTTTTCAGTCTCTCCCCTCGGTGGGACCGGTTGGCCGATGACAGATGACAGATGTCCGCACAGCCCTCTTCCCACCTGTCTGACCAAACTTGAAGGAGCCAAGGCCCTGGGGAGCGAAGCCAGGGTGGGAGTGTAGAGACTGGGCAGGAAAAAGAGCAAGTGCCCTCCATGGGAGGGGAGAGAGGGCACAATGAGGGGACCTACCCTAGGGACAGGGGTCGAGGCAGGAGAGGTAGCGAGCTGGCTGAGTGCAAGGAAGGGCCATCGGGACCCCTGGCTGATACCCCTCCCACAACTCCTCACCTTGTCTGGAAATCAAATTTCTCTGTATGTGTGTGTGCATGCATGTGCGTGTGTGTGTGTGCACGCATGTGCATGGGGGGGGTGCAGGTGTGTGTGTGGGTGCAGGTGTGCATGCATGTATGGGCACATGACATTAGACCTCGGCCTTTCCAGCATGGATCCCAATAAGACAGCACCCTCAGTAGAGCTCAGGGCGGGATGGCCAAGCTGTTGGGGGACCAAGGTGGGGGGGTATCCATTTCCTAGCCAGCCAGCCGGGCTGACCCACTGAGTAGTCCACCCCCCTCCCTCCAGAACAACCTGCTTGTCACGTATCCCTCTGTGGAGATTCCTGCCCCCACCACGGGACCCCTAGAGGGGCCTGCCCCCTGCGTGACTCACTTTCCTGAGGGATCGGGGTTTCTAGCTCCCAGAGAGATGCCCCTGGGTGGGACGAACACCCTGGCCACTGGAGGTCCACAGCCACATGCGGGGCCCGTATTGCAGGTGGGCCAAGAGGGGCCAGATCATCAAGGAAGCATCCGGAGAAGTGTACCGGACAGCTGTGGACTACACGTACTTCTCAGAGCCTGTCTCCTGTGAGGTGACCAACGCCCTGGGCAGCACCAACATCAGCCGCACGGTGGACGTCTACTGTGAGTGCAGCTGCTGGGGGTTTCCCCAGGCCAGCCGGCCCTGGGGTATCTCTGCTCAGGGCCAGAGGGACCGTTGCTGGACTCAACGCACACAACATAACAACGCCTCACAAGCTCGCAGCGCCCCCTGCTTTAAGAAAAGCTTCCTCGTGTGCTGTTTTGGGTTTACCTTGACCCTCGTAGTAACCCAGGGAGGAAGGATTATTATTCCCGTCACTCAGATGAGGGGAAAGAGGCCCAAAGTCACTCAGTGAGCAAGTGGCAAAAGGAGAACTCAGGCCAGGCTCCTTGGGAATCTGCTCCCTCCCTTTGGAGACCCGAGGACACATCCCTTCCAACGGCCTGGGAGGGACCCCGGTGAACCAGCCCATCACTGACGGGCAGGCCGGATGTGTTCACGGCAATAAGCGTTAGCTCATCTACTACACTTTCTGATTTTAAAGGCACTTTGACAAACTTTCTTATATCTGACCCCCTCCCCTTGCCCCAGTGGCCCTAACAGAAAGTGCTCTTACTCCCTTTTTACGTCAAGGGACTAATTCTGGTCTCCTGACCCTGGATTTCACACTCTTCTGCTCCTCCAAAGCAGCTAAGCGGCTCCCTGCACACCCTCCCGTCACTGCGCCTACAATTCCACCATTGCACCCACTCTGGGGACCAAGGCTTGGTCTGCAGAAGGCTCTGGTTACAGGTGTTCTGCGCTGGGGAACCGGAGAGGAGCTTCCATTAACGCTCACCAACCCTTAGCAGGGGCATGGGAAACTGGACCAGGCCCAACTACTTCCCAGGGGTTGGAAAAAAGCTGGGCAGGGCTGGAACAGAGGATAACCTGAGGGCCCGGGGGAGCGGAGAATACAGGGAGAGGCCTGGCTTCCTCTGCCTTGTACTCCTTATCTCAGAGCCCCTTGGAGGACCCTGGGAGGGCTCTGGGACCTGGGCCCGGTGCACAGGGTAACTCAACTCCAGGGCACAGAACTGAAGCATGGAGGAGGTGGGCAATTGCCCTGAAGGCAGACACATAAAGATCCTAATGCCCAGGATTTCTGGGGCAGGAGGAAGTCCCCTCTGCCTGTGCACTGGGGCTGGGGTGGGGGGAGGGGTGGAGAGGACTTCCCAGAACCAGGACAAAGGGCAGGAGATGGGAGAGCCCTGGAGGCAAATCGTGGCAGAAATAGGGCTGTTGCTGCCAGTGGGTGGGCCCAAGGGAGGCCAGGGGTCTCTTACTTCCGGTGTCCCTCTCTGGGACCCCTCTCCTCAAGCTCCCAACCCATCAAGAGCCCTGTCTCCCCCTTCCTCCCTTCACAGTTGGGCCCAGGATGACCACGGAGCCCCAATCGCTGCTCGTGGATCTGGGCTCTGATGCCGTCTTCAGCTGTGCCTGGACAGGCAACCCATCCCTGACCATCGTCTGGATGAAGCGGGGCTCTGGTGTGGTAAGTCCTCAACTCAGACCCCACAGGGCCTTTGACCATGGGAACTGCCTTCTGGGGCCCCTCACACTCTTAGATTGGGGACATCAGCCTCCAGGGTGAGCTGAAGGGAGAAGAGCCCCAGAAAGAGGAGAGGGATGGGGCACCTGGGTGGATCAGTCGGTTGAGCGTCTAACTTCGGCTCAGGTCATGATCGCACGGCTTGTGAGTTCGGGGCCCTGCATCCGGCTTTGTGCGGACAGCTCGGAGCCCGGAGCCTGCTTCGGATTCTGTGTCTCCCTCTCTCTCTGCCCCTCCCCCACTTGCGCTCTGTCTCTTTCTGCCTCTCAAAAATAAAGAAAAATAATTAAAAAAAAAAAAGAGGAGAGGGACCCCAGTACCCACATGAACCCCTTTAACCCTAAACACATTGAACCATTACAGTTTTGCCCTATCACAAACTCTACTAAAAAAAAAAGAAAAAAAAGAAAAAGCAAGTGGGGGCGCCTGGGTGGCTTAGTCAATTGAGCGTCCGACTCTTGATTTTGGCTCAGGTCGTGATATCACGGTTCATGAGTTCAAGCCCCGAATCAGGCTCCGCACTGATGGTGTCCAGCCTGCCTGGGATTCTCTCTCTCTGTCCCCCTCTCTCTGCCCCTCTCCCCACAAATAAATAAATAAACTTAAAAAAAAAAAAAAGCTGGTGGCCACCAATAATGCTGGGAGTAAAAGTCTCTAGAAAGGCTTTTCAACTTGCCCCAAATAGTTAAGTAATCCTTCAGCTTTTGAGTTAAATGCTGCTTTCTTCTTGTGTTCCTCTTTTAAAATATATGTGTTCTTTAGTGTGTGTGTGTTTATCAGACGTCCCTCCCCTCAGGAGGACCAGCGAGAGCCTTGGGGAGGGAAGTAAAGGGAGAGGCAGATAGAAACCGATCTCTGTGCAGCCTAGTACGTGCCGGCACTGCACCACCCCATGAGCACGACTGCCCCCCACTGCAGAAATAAGGAAAGCTCAGCAGAGCAGATATGCAACTGTGGAAAGCCACCCAGGTGGTCACTGCCAAGGTCAAGATTTGAACTCAGAGCTAGCTAATGCCAAAGTCTTTGGGTCACCCCAAACTCTATCTCAAAAGGATACTGAAAATGCCTCAGAAAAGACAGGTGCAGGCACCCCCAAACAAGTTCAGCAGGACCAGCCCGGTACCGGCTGGTGGGGAGCCCTGCCTGTGTGAGAAAGCCTCAGGACCCCAGCCAGGAGGTGCCCCTCCCCCTTCCACACTCACCCCTTCCCCCATGTGCCCGGCCCTTAGACACCGAGGCGTCTGTGCTGTGGACCTCCTCTGGACAGCTCAGTGGCCACCCTGCCTCCTACCCCGCCCCTGGTTCTTACTGAGGTGCTGGAGACTGTTGTCATGTCCAGCAGGCCTGGGACACAGGCCTTCAGGTTCTTCAGGTTCTGGGACACAGAGAGAGCCGGGCTCCGTTTTCTGTATCTGATCCTCCCCCGATTCTCCTAGGTCCTGAGCAATGAAAAGACACTGACCCTCAAAACCGTCCGTCAAGAGGATGCTGGGAAATATGTGTGCAGAGCCGTGGTGCCCCGGGTGGGAGCTGGAGAGCGAGAGGTGACCCTGACAGTCAATGGTAAGACCTTCACTCATGCTAGGGGAGGTGGGAGGGAGCAGAGAGGGGCCCAAGGCATCTTGGTCCCAGGCATTGCCTCAGAGGGGCTGTCGCTGGTTCTGGACCTTGCTCCCACCTCCAACCCTGGATCCATAGCAATTCTGTCCACCTCTTCGAGCCTGTGTCTAAGCCCAGCCCCGAGAGGAGGAAGGACCTGGCTAGATGGGTCACCTTCCCCCTTCTTTGTTACTCCTAAGGGGTCCCAGCCCTAACAGTGGTAGCTAATGAATTTTATCCTGGCCAGGCAGAGAGGGTCAGAGGGTCACTAGACAGTCAATTTAGATCCCGTGTCTACCCTTGACCTTGACCTTGGCCCTGCAGGGCATTTAAGGGAGCATCTCCGTGACTCCTGGTTGGCGCCTTCCCATTGCATTAGAGCTGCTCAAGCAGAGAGACCTGCCACAGTTTCCACAAGACCAAGCATTCAGGGGGTCCTCCTGAAGGCACAGAACGTGTCTTATTACACATGATAAAACCATTACAGCAGGAGAGCGTTTTCATCTCTCTCCAAGAACACAGTTCGGGTTACTAGATGACTGTTAAATGACACATTTAGGGGCCGGCGCGTCGAACCAGGCTCTGTGACGCAGAAGGTCACAGAGAAGCTGGGTCAGACCCAAGAAGCCTGTAGCACCAAGATGGAAATCCGACGTCCCTGTCACGATACGTGCTTGGGCCGTGGTGGGGAACCAAAGCTGCCGGTCTGAGAGAGCGAGAAAAGCTAAGGCCAAGTCCCTCTGGTGTTTCCAAACTTCCTCTCTCCACCGGGCTTTTGGTTTCCCTTTTCAAGCCCTCTCGCCCCACGTAGTCTGCCTCATGCCTCAGGTCACAGTCCTGGGGCTCTGAGCCCCGGACCCACACGTACAGGGCCTCTGGGTCCTGTCCCCAGATGGGGGTCCTGAGGAGGGGCTGAGTCGTGTTCTAGAAATCTGCCCCGTCGGCTTCATCTCGATCCAGGAAGCTGCCCGCAGGCAGCCTCATCTACTCTCCCCCTTTGCTGGCAAACTGAAACCGGCCTGGTGCCTCCACAGCCATCCCCCTCTGACTTCTTCATTAGCCAGACCCGCTCCATCGATTTCTTTTCCTCTCCTCCTCCCCAAGAGCCAGGGCAGCCCCAGAGGGAGGGTGAATCTGCTCAGACCCCGGGGACACTCACAGGCCGCCTGTCCTGGGCAGAACCCTGACTCAGGAGTCTTCCTGCCTTCCTCTGTGTCCCCAGGACGCCACCAATAAATTGGCGCTGCAGGGCTAAAAATAACAGCATCTGATCGCGCGCCTCCGTATATCCATGGCAACACAGGCTGCAGCCTTTTCCTGTTGCTCTGGAGTCTGACACTCAGCTCCGGCACCAGGCCCTGGTGAGATCAGCAGCTTCCCCTGCTGCCCTGCCCATGACTGCGGCCACCGGGCTGGGGGCCTTCAGACTCCCACGTGGCCTCCAGGGTCCCCACGCCTGAAGCTGTTCAAGGAACATCCTCGTTTCCGGGGAAAACGGTGGCTAAAGGAGGGACTGACATCCCATTGCCACTTTACACATTCAGGCATTTCCCGATAGAGATTCAAAGTGGTTTCTTGGTGGGGGAGGTGAGGGGGGACGCACACATTGGAGGGACATTTCTCTTGGAAGGGGCACCCCAGCCTGTGCCCTGGCACCTACCCAGGGTTTCATCTGCACCTGCCAGGGATCATGTTTACACCCCCTCCTCTGCCTCCAGTCGTGGCACCAGCTCCCCCAGGTCTCCAGGAAGAGAAACGCCCAAGGGATCAGAGTGAAGCAAGGAAGCCGTTCGTTTGTTTCTGCCAAACTAAGGTCATCTTGCCCTGATGCCCGGGGACGGATTAAGTGGCCCAGGGGGAAGAGCCTGCCAGCCGGGCACAGGAGAAGAACTGTCTAGAGAACAGGTGCAGGGATGGCGGAGCCTTTTGGAAAGGGGCCTGCACTGGGCTCAAGAGACAGGACAGTATGAAAGGATCCAAAACGAGATGGGGTTCTCCTCACAGCAGATCCCGGCTGGTGGGCGACTGCGTCCCGTTGCCCTTTGGGGAGCAAACTGGCACGGGTCTCAACTGCTTTGGCTCCAACCCAGGATCTATGGGCAAGGGGAGATAAACCACACTCCCGCTGTGCTTTGATTGCCCAACCCCATCTACCTTTGTTCTGATTTCTTTTTTCCTCTAAAAAGCCCTTAAACACACGCATTTGCCTGATGGCTTTTAGAACGCCTGAGGACCACCCCCGGAGAACTCCTAGCTCCTGGGAGGTGAAGGGAAACAGTTTTGTGGTATCATTACTTTCAGCTAACAGCGAAACAAAGTGCCCTCCAAGTTCCTAAAACATCCAGCCCTCCTGCCTTTTTGGCCAAGGACTTCTTGGAGCATAAATATCCAAGAGAGAAACTAGGCCCACCCACATTCAGAGGCAACCCGGGGTGGAAGCCCTTATCTGGAGGGTCCCAGCTGTTAGCCATCCTGAACTCAGTAGCAGTCACCTGAGTGTCTCCCAGTACCCCCCCAAACCCGTTGGCTGAGAGGTACTCATAGAAATGCAAATCTGTTTTAATTAAGGTGGCTAATAAACAGCAATTATGTTTGCGCGATTTTTGTTTTGTTCCCAGCATAAATTTGCCTGTCCTCCAGATCCCTTGTTCCAGCTCTTTTTCCTCGCTTTTCCGCCACCAGAGCTCCAACCTTTGCCCCGGGGATTGGGAAGGGAGCATGAAGGTCTCCATCCCTACACCCCTTGTTCAACCGCCCAATCCAGCCAGGAAGTTAGCTGAACAAATGGCTGAATTAGCCTCTCCTCCCTCCCCCTCTCCCTGCCGGGTGGGCGTCCTGTAGGAAAGACTTAGGTTAGATAAAAGGCAGAACTGGACGGGAAGCACTCTTAGATTTCAGGTTCCAGGTGGACTGTCTAGGCTGTGGGATGAGGTGGATAAGGCAGGTACTCCTGGAGACATCGACAAACATTTCCCTCTCTCTGTCTCTCTCTCCCTTCCTACTCCCCCCCCTCCCCCCGCCACACTAGATGGGATGTCAGGATCAGCTTTGGAGCGTGGTCTCACCTGGTGTGTAAGTGGAAGCAGGCAAAGCAATGAACCACGGGCTCTCCTAAGACACCTAAGAGATGAGAGCTGTGAACATGTCCGGCCATTGGTGATCCCCAATGTGATCTCCCCTTGGTAGAGGAACCACATCCCACCATTTATTTCTCTTCCTCCCGAGCTCGCCCAACCTTGCGAGGACTCCTGGTTTGTTAGGCAAGAGCACCCTCTCCTGGCCGTGGGGGAAAATGGCTTGAAAATGGAAACCCCTGGGTAAAGCGGAGGTGACATTAGAGCCAGCATTACTTAGTGGCTTTCCTCCCGGACACTTCCCCTACTCCCTTCTCAGTTTCCCACCTCCTTCATAAAGCTTTCCCCACCATCCGCCAGGCAGCACTATTCTCTCTCCTCTGAAGTCGGTCAGCACTTCATCCATACCGCTCCATTGTACGAACACTCCCCACCTTTTATTACAGTTATTTATGTCTTCTGGGCATTCTGACTTAGAAGCGTTCACTCGTCATCCCTTGAGAGGTTTATGACTGAACGCTTAATTTATCTTCGAGTCTCCTGCCTTGCACTTTACCTTACACATACAGGCCTTCGGTAAATGTTTGCTGAATACTTGAATTAATGGATCAACTTCTGAACAAGCCCAAGAAAGGGCCCAGCCAGGGAACCTGCCTTTCCTGAATCCCTGATGTGATGCTGTCTCCCCCACAGGACCCCCCATCATCTCCAGCACCCAGACCCAGCATGCCCTCCACGGGGAGAAGGGTCAGATCAAGTGCTTTATCCGGAGCACGCCGCCCCCCGACCGAATTGTAAGTGCCCTGGGGCCGGGAGGGGAGGGTTTGGGGTTCTGCCAGCACAGCCAGCGGCCTGGCGGGTCACCTCAGCCCGCAGCTTGTAACCACCGGGCCAGTCAGTGCACAACCTCCAAGCTTCCTGTCCTCTGTGGGGGAAAGTATACCTGCCTCGTGTCTCTTGGAAAGGCGTCACGAAGACAAGGTGATCCCAGGGTTCATCTGCAAGTGCACTTAACTCTGCTGTCCAGCTGTGCCCTAACAGTAATGCTTCCAAGCAAAATCTGCATGCTGGGAGCAGAGGGGCAAGCGAGGTTGGCTGAAAGAAATGCCAGGTGAGGGGCGCCTGGGTGGCTCAGTCAGTTGAGCGTCCGACTTCGGCTCAGGTCATGATCTTGAGGTCTGTGAGTTCGAGCCCCGCATCGGGCTCGGTGCTGACAGCTCAGAGCCTGGAGCTTGCTTTGGATTCTGTGTCTCCCTCTCTGTCTGCCCCTCCCCTGCACATGCTCTGTCTCTCTCTGTCAAAAATAAATAAACATTAAAAAAAAAAAAAACTTAAAAGAAAAAAGCCAGGTGATTTCTTCCCTTTCCTGGGTTCAAGGCAAACTTTGGCAAAATCTTAAAGAGTATGGTTTATAGTCCGCAGACTCCCTTTCTGCATGCCCTAGAGTCCTTCTATGTTGGCCTCCACTGCCCTTAATGCCCACGGAGAGCCCTACCCGACTTATCAAGGTTTCGCCTCTAAAAGTATCATTCCATTTCCCCTCCCTTCCTCAAAACTCACGCCCGCAGTGCAGCTAAGGCAGCCTGAAGAGTTCACACTTTGGCCCTGCTGGGTGTTTGCGTTTGCAAAAGCAAGGGTCTTCACCCAAGTCCATCGGAAACTGATGCAAGCCCAGGCAGGAAAACAAAGATGAGCATTTTCCAGCATTCCTGGGAGTCAGATACTATTTTTAGTAAATCCCCATTGCCTAGGACAGACATCTATTCTATCAGGACATAGAAGACTGCCCCAGGGTCAGCTCCACAGGGCTGTTCGACCCTCCCACAGTGCGGTGGTGCCAGGGAGGGCGTAGGGGACGCGCACTGAACAACAGGTGCCTGTGACTGCCAGAGGCTGGGCTGCTGAGGCTTTAAAGCTAAAGATGTCGTTCTGTAAACTCCGATTATTATCAGAGTATTATTGCTGTTACATACTTTCTCGGGCATTCAATTCACTCACCATCCAAAAATTCATACAAAAATTGCAAGAATTCACCCATAGAACTGATACCTACACCTCCCCTTTCGCTTCACTCTTTAATATTTTAAAATGAGGGGCACCTGGGTGGCTCAGTCAATTAAGCGCGCGACTCTTGGTTTCGACTCTCTGTGAGATCGAGCCCCGCATCAGGCTCTGTGCTGGCAGGGTGAAGCCTGCTTGGGATTCTCTCTCTCTCCCTCTCTGCCCTTCCCCCCATTCTCCCACATGCTCTCTCTCTTTCAAAATAAATAAATAAACGTGTTTAAAATTTTTAAATGATAACTGTAACACATGCCCATTGCAGAATAGTCGACTCACTCTTGATCTCTCTCTTCATAGAGCTCTGACTCTTGGCCAGTGGTTCTCAACTGGGACAATCTTGCCCCCCCCACCCCCACCCCGGGGACATTTACCATTGTCTGAAGACATTTTTGTTTGTCACAATTGGAAGGGGGCCACCAGCATCGAGTGGGTGGAAGCCAGGGATAGTGCCAAACTTCCCTCAGTGCATGGGACAGCCCCCACACCCAGGAATGATCCAGTCCAAAATGTCACCCACCCCAAGCATGAGAAAGCACTGTTGGCTCCCCAGTGCCCTCCAAGCATTTGCCTGCACTGACCACCACCTTCTCACAAGATGAGGCTCAGTCACTCTGGGGCTGGTCTTCTGCCGCTACCTGCCAGGGCAGCACAAGGTCAGGGGTACCCGCACAGGCCAGCCGAAGGAGGGCTCCAATCGCTGTCACAGCGTTCCTTGTTTGCCTGGAAAATGTCCCAGTGCAGACCCACTTAAGGCTTCCCTTAAGACGATGGAAATACCATCTGGGAGGCAGCATGGTGGCTCTGGTAGGCATCTTCTCCTAACTGAGCAACTTGGACAGGCCTGGTCCTGGAAGGAGAACGTGCTGGAGTCTGGGACGTCGGGGCGCTACACGGTGGAGACGGTCAGCACCGAGGAGGGGGTCATCTCCACCCTGACCATCAGCAACATCGTTCGGGCTGACTTCCAGACCATCTACAACTGCACCGCCTGGAACAGCTTCGGCTCTGACACGGAGATCATCCGGCTCAAGGAACAAGGTAGGAGCCTCCAGGGCCACCAGGGGGTGATGGGACCAGCAGACCCCCTCCCCACCTAGGGCAGGGCCCCAGGCGAGGTCTTCCGGGGTCCTGAGGGGACAGAGCACAGCTAAGGCTACAGGCAGATTGAGCCCAAGGACAAGTCACAGCGCTCTTCCTAATGTGCTACACGGCCTTGGTCAGGTCACCGAAGGGGCCCTCTTTGGTCCAGGTCCCCCAAGACAAAACCATTATCCCACACCAGGAAAGGAGACGGGGAGAAAGCTGCTGAGGATGATGGTTCTTCAGGGCAACGTTTCAGGGATAGGTGACCGACCACAGAGCAAGCCAAATTGACTGCCATGATCAGCCTTCCAGCAGCTTCTAAGGGCCCTGGCTTCTGTGCACTTGGCATTTCCCTAGTGCCCTTAGGGGTGTGTGATCCACTGAGGACTGTCCCTGCGGGGATACACCGGAAGCGATGTGTTGGGGAGCCTGGCCTAGCCTGTTAAAAGATGACAAGCCAGTCCTGTCACCTGAAAGTCCCCCAAAGTACACATGCTAGGCTGAGGGGCAACACTGGAGCTGCCCCAGTCCCCGGAACTTGGGAGGTCAGGTTCAGATCACCTGTACTTCCTCCAGGAACATAGGAGACACACACACCACTGTGCTCTGAAGGCCCCCCCCCACCCCCCGTCAGAGGGCAGCGCTGGGCAGGAGGGCTCAGACCTGCTGGGTGCGTGAGAGGGAGGAGGAGAAAGGGGAGGAACAAGGCTCACCCCACTGTGGCCTCATGTACAGACTGCCCAGCTCCTGGTCAGGGAGATGCTGAGTACTCCAGTGTCTGCTCTAAGGTCTCATGTGGACCAGAGGGTGGGAGCCTCAGAGGGGCACGGCAGCGCGGTTCCCAGAAGCTCAGCGGACGGCTGGTCCTGGGACGGGCGGCACATCTTGCCCCTTTGCCAGGGGACTCGGTCTGAGGCAGACAGGACGGTCCGGGGTCCTCGGCCCTGGCGGTGTCTGACTCCTCCAAGATGAAGGCTCACCCACAGGCTGTCAGGCCCCGGCAAGAGTTTCTGGGCCCAGCAGGTGGTCTCAGCTGGACCCTTTGGACCTCAGCGCTACCCTGTGGATCAATGTCTCCCTACACCTCTTCACTAATAGGTGCTGCTTTGCATAATGCTTTGCACATAATTTGCATACTATCATCTACACATCATCCTAAACCCTCCCAGCGCCCCCTCCCCGTTGCTTGCCCTCCATGTCTTCCCCTCAGTGCCCCCACCTCCATGCCCTCCCCTTAGTGTTCAAACCCCAACCTCTCCAGACACTCCCACCCTCCCAAGCTTAACTTCTCTCTCTGGTCCCTTCCCCGCTCTGGAGTCTCTTCTAAGTCAGTCTGAAAGAACTCCAAGTTCAGTTCAGTTAGCTTGGGTCTGTGGGATGGTCCCGGAACCATGAGA
Source organism: Herpailurus yagouaroundi (assembly GCF_014898765.1). Taxonomy (NCBI): domain Eukaryota; kingdom Metazoa; phylum Chordata; class Mammalia; order Carnivora; family Felidae; genus Herpailurus; species Herpailurus yagouaroundi. Next base: position 17,739,501 of record NW_024412402.1, on the reverse strand, counting down.
GAGGAGGGAGCCCCTCATCCCAGTCCCCACCAGATGGCCGGCCCCAGTCCCACCCCACCCTGGCCAGCCAGGCCCTGGCTGTGGACGCTTGCTTTATTTCCAAACAGGTTCGGAAATGAAGTCGGGAGCCGGGCTGGAAGCAGGTACGGAAGGAGACATGAGAGCTCCCTGGGCGGGGAGGAAGGGACCTCTGGGCTAGTGGGGGAGGGACCCTAAAAGGGGGAGGGAGGCCTGCGCAGGCCACTAACTTCTCTGCCCTCCCCCCGCTTCCAGGCTTTAGTGCAGCCAGAGCAGGGAGAGGGGTTCCCAGCCAGCTTGGGTCCACGGACTCCAGAGACCTGTCCCCTCTGTCACTGCCACCAGAGCCCAAAGGCTCCTCGCAGCCCAGGGCACTGGTTCTTGCTCCTCCCCCTCTGTCCCTCCCATCCCTTCTCTTCTTGGAAGCCCCACTCCTCCCCTCTCGGGTCAGCTCGCCCCCAGGCCTGGCCTCCCTCTGTGTCCAGCCTCTCCCTGACTCTTCCTGCTTCTCAACATCATCACCAGCTTGGCCGTGCTTCCTAGGATGCCGGGGCCTCCCAGCACCTTGGCTGCATAATCCATGCTAATCCATGCTTTCTGCTCAGCTGCCTCTGCCCCCCTTCCCCAACACAGCTCCCCATGGAATTGTCATCGCACCCATCCTGCTGAGGCTGCTGGGCAGTGCCTCCCTCTCTAGGCTCCCAGCAGCAAAGCGGTCATCGGGCTCCCAGGATTCAGTGGCTCTGTCTTGGGACCCCACAGGAGGACCATTGCCCCGACTGTCCAAGCGGGAACCCAAAAGGAGAATCAGGGCATTGCAAGCCAGACTCCACGGGGCCCGGCAAAGACCAAAGACCATAAGGAAGATGTGGGGGGTCCTCTGCCACATGGACCCTGAAGGAGCTAGGCCCTGCCAGTTCCTTCATCAGACTCCTTGTGGGGCCCACACACCCTCCCCTTTGGGCGGACATGCCCCTTTAAGAGCATCAGCCCTGGCACAGGCCAACTCCCAGGCAGCACACTACAGCTCCTGCTGTATTCTCCCTGTCACCCCTCAGAGCCACTCCCAGCGCTGGAGGTGGTGTCGCCTTCCTGTCTCCATCTCACCTGTGTCTGTTCACACTCATCTGCAGTCCCTGACACCTTCCTTCATGGCAGAGTCCAGTCCCCGTCCTTGGAAGGAGGAGAGGCTGAGCAGGCCGCCCCTCCCTCCAGGCCCTCTCCAGGGGACATCCGAGAAGTAAAATCTGCACAGGTGGCCTAGAGCAGACCTCAGGGAGCCAGGCAAGGAGAAAATACACAATCGGGTTGCACAGGGAATGCCACCCCGGTGGTCCCCCTGTTTCCAGCAGACCCTCTCTCTCTCTCTCTCTCTCTCTCTCTCTCTCTCTCTCTGCCCCTGCCTGCCCACTCAGGAACAGTTCTCCAGATAAGTCGGTGCCTTCCCAGCTGTTAACAAGTCGAGGAAAGGTGGCCTCACAGGATGCCAGAGTCAAAAGTCACCTTAGATACTATTCATTGCCTGGTTCTCTAGTTTTATGGGAGAATATTGAGGTATGGAGAGCTTAAGGAACTTTTCATGGTCATCCTTTGGCTCTGAGCTCGTCTGAGACAAGACTCCAGTTTTTCCAAGGAGACTCACTAGGAATCGAGGAGGAACTAAATCAAACGCAAATTAATAAAAGTCAAAAGTACAGAACCAATGAGCTTTCCTTTCCTAAAAGAATTAAAACCTGGAGATAGAATCACCTTATTTGCCCAAAGCAAGCTCATGGGTCTGAGTTCTACTGAGCTCTGGTCCCCTCTTCCACTTCTGAGTGTTGAGCCCAACCCAAACACTTCCCATTTTTCATCCCTGAGTGTTCTCCACATCCACCTTCTCCTGTCCCCTCCCCTGTCACTCTAACAGTGATCTTGGCCACCAAGAGGCAGGTGATGAGTGCACTACTGTGCATAACCCTGGGGTGGAAGGAGAGTACCAGCATCATCACCAATACTGTCATCCCCAGGCACCTGCTCCCCCTGGGGGGAAGACACCCGCCACCGCCCCCCCCCCCCCTGCATCCAGAGGCCGGAGCTTGAGGGCTTCTTCCTCTCTTCCTTGCTTTAAAGCAAACAACAGCAATGAGAGGCTAACCCCCAGCCCAAGACAAATCCCTAGACGTCCTGCAGTCATCCACACTGACGATGTGGGACAGGGTAGGGGACAGGGAGGCTCTAAAAGGACTTTTCTTCTCATCTAAGGTTCTGACCTGCTACATTTCTTCCCATACAGAAACAGGAGAAAATACTTGATTAGACCTGGAGCCAGGCTCAGTTCCAAGGCCTTTACCTGCATTCACTCATCTAATGTTTATTTATTTCTTGAGAGAGAGACAGAGACAGAGCGAGAGTAAGGGAGGGGCAGAGAGAGAGGGAAACACAGAATCCAAAGCAGGCTCCAGGCTCAGCTGTCAGCTCAGAGCCCGATGCAGGGCTCGAACTCACGGACCACAGGATCATGACCTGAGCTGAAGTTGGCCACTTAACTGACTGAGCCACCCAGGCGCCCCTGCCTTCACTCATCTAAACCCCATAACAACCCCCCTGAGTTGGGTACTATAATTATCCCATTTTAGAGAAAAGAGAGGTGAAGTAAGTTTCTCAGAAGAAGTGATGGAGTCTGGGCTGTACCAAGCACGTGAACTTTAGAGGATGCTGTGTGATACAGCAGACAGAGCTAGGTAGGGAGCAAGAGGAAGCCTGGATTTGCCCTGGCTCTACTGTAGCTGTGTGTCCTTGACCAAGTCAAATGACTTCTCTGGACCTCAGTGTTTCCATCTACAAATGGGAGGCTTGGACTCAGCAGGCTGTAAGGTCTCCCTGCCCCCGCATTTTCTAATTCTATTCCCAGTGGAACTCTTCAGGGCTCCAAATCCTGTGCTCCGGCCCATATGCAGCCACAGAAGGACCGGGGCTATCTGGAACACCCCTCCCCCCATACCTGCCCCTCCCCTTCTGCATCTCTACTGGGCTAGGGAGCTAGACTGCCAAAGAAACTCAGCAGGGAGTGAGGGCTTGCCTAGCTGGAGGCTTCTCTCCCGGAGGGCTGCCTAGATGCCCAGAGCACTGGCCCAAGAGGACCGGGGGGTGGGGAGGTTCGAGGAAAAGGATAGTTTCTCCTTAGAGAGGTGGGAGGGGGGAGATGCGATCCCATGCACCCCCCAACCCCCTCCACCCCAGCACCTCAGACTTGGGCCTCTGGCGGCTACTACCCTGATGCCCAGCAGGCCCCTGCAGCCACTGCCCGACAGAGTATTCCTGGTTTAGCACAGAGGGGAGCTAAAGAGTACCCAGCCTTGCTTCTCATCTCCGGGTAGCCCTCCCCGCCCCGCCCCTCCCCGTGTCTGCTTGCCTCCCTCCCCACCCGCCCCTGCTCCTGCCCTCCCCCTATCCTCCCACCCCTCCTCCACCCTGAGTCCCGCTGGAGCTGACCCCTGTTGGACTCGGCCTATGCCCTCCCAGGCCCGCGAGGCACTGCCCAGGAGGGCCTGAGCGCAGTGGTCCAGGACCCTGGGTAAGGCCCCCGCAGGGAGAGTCGGCTTCCCTGGATTTCTCATCAGCCCCGCCGGCTTCTCTCCCACAGAGTCTGTGCCGATGGCCGTCATCATCGGGGTGGCCGTAGGAGCCGGCGTGGCCTTCCTCGTCCTTATGGCAACCATCGTGGCCTTCTGCTGTGCGCGCTCCCAGAGAAGTACGGGAGGGACCCCCGGGATCTCAGGGAGGGGGACAGAGAAAAAGGCCAGGCTTAGACTGCCCCGGAGAGCAAGTAAGCAGGAGTGCAACGAGCAGGGGGCCCTAACGGTGCTGTGAGCTGCTGGGGCAGGGATGGGGTCTTTGTTTGCACCTCTGTACGTGCAGTGCTGTGTGTGTTGTCTGGCACATAGTGGGCTCTCAGCTGATGTGGAACTGGACCGAACTGGAACTCTGACAAGGCAGTCAGCCAGCACTTTGGATGGAACGCGTGCGTGCGGCTGCATAGGAGGCAGAGAAATCTGGGAGGGCGGGGAGGGGGAGAGGTGGTTTGATCTTTGCCCCCTCCGACTTCTGCCAGTCTAACCAGAAAGGCAGGTCACCTACACATGGGGTTGGGGGGGGGGGCGGGTGCAGAGAAGCATTCGAGGAATCCCTTTGTGAAGACTTTTAAAGGTCTGTAGTCACTAGCAATAAAATTCTGGCACGGGTGCACTCTTGAAGAATCACGTGTGCCTGGAGTTTCACCCCGGCCGTAGCTCTGACGTTTCGTGCGACAGACACACGCGTGGAAGCGTCCGACGGGATGGCTGAGTGGAGGAAAACAGTGGAGACGTGGTCTTCTAGCCCTACCTTTTTCCACCATGTGAGCTTGGGCAAGCCACCATTACTCTAGGCCTCAGTTTCCTCAGGTCTAACAGCAAGGGATGACATGGTGTGACATTTGTGGCCCCCCGGGCTCTAACGTTCTATGATTCTAAGGCACAAAATGAATAATCAGAGTAAGCCTGATTACCGCTCGGCAGCTCTCATGTACTAGAAGAAAGCTGGATGTCCCCCACGAGGTTTCCTCCGCTGCAAATTCCGCAGCCTTGGCCCTCTTGACTTCCCCCAGTGAGGTGGTCCTAGAAGCTCCCTCACCCCCTTCTCAGTGGAAATTACAGGGGAGAATTTTTTAGCAAGAATTTTCTGACAGAGCTCTCCAGAGGATTAATGGGCCGCCCCCTCTAGAAGGCGTTAACACCTCCACTGTGAAAACACTGACACAGGAACTGGACCACCCCATGTGGTCCATGTGATGTTTCCGCTTTGGGCAAGGGGGGTTGGCCCCAGGACCTTGAGGTCCTTTCTACCAGTAAGATTTGTGACTCTCTACGTGGAGAGATCAGAGCCTGGTAGAGTAGGCCAGAGAAGACTTCTAGAAGAAGGTGAGACTTGAGAGGGATAAAAAGCACCTAGCTCTGTAAAGCAAATGGATGTGGATGGCGTCTGAAGCCAGGACGACGGTAGCGAGAGGCCGAAATGCATGCAGTAGGGCCAACAGAGGAAGAGAGCTGAGGCCCCAACAGCCCACAGCACGTCCACACGGGTGTTCTACTTGGGGGGGGGGGGGTGCGGGGAGCCTGAAGCCACTGAGTTCAGGGACTGAAGGGTAAGCCCTGGGGGTGGCGGGGGCGGCAGGGGCTCGACATCTCAGGCCCTAACACCTGAGGATGACTGAACCTGTCATCTGTCCTTGCCTATTTTACGTCCAGATCTCAAAGGGGTTGTGTCGGCCAAGAATGACATCCGAGTGGAGATTGTCCACAAAGAGCCCGCGTCTGGTCGGGAGGCTGAGGAACACCCTACCATCAAGCAGCTGATGGTGAGAACGCCATCTTATCCCCACCCCACCCCGATCTCGATGCCCTGAAGGTCCTGGTTCCAGAGGCTTCTTGGTCGCCCGGATGCTCTCCAGAAGTAGAGCATCAGTCAAGATGTGCCCTCCCCGCCCCCCATAATAGGTCAGACACCTACTCTCAGCCAACAATGAGTTGTCGTCCGTCTATTACATTGCCCTTGGTGTTCTGGGAGACTCGAAGATGTAGTCCCAGCTTTCAAAGAACCTGACTATTCGGTAGAGAGACAAGACATATGCATAAATTGCCATAACGTTGTTGTTGCATAATACATAATTCTTTTTAAAAATTTTTTAAATGTTTTTATTTATTTTTGAGACAGAGAGAGACAGAGCATGAGCAGGGGAGGGGCAGAGAGAGTGGGAGACACAGAATCCGAAGCTGACTCCAGGCTCTGAGCTGTTAGTACAGAGTCCGACCCGGGGCTCAAACTCACAGACCGTGAGATCATGACCTGAGCCGAAATCAGACACTCAACCAACTGAGCCACCCAGGCGCAGTATAGAATACATATGTATTCTATACATAATTCTATACACACATGAATATTATAGATATTTGGTACATGCCCTGCCCCTCCCCCACCCCTTCCCCCCAAAAAGTCTGCAAGAAACATAGGTTCCTCTTCGGAAACTAGACTGCTTACCAGAAGCAAACTCATAACTTTTCCAGCAAACCTAAGCCTGCCCCTCCTCTTCCTGATTCCCGTTGATAGACGGTAATCCACCCAGTTATACGAGCAGGAATCTGGAAAGCCACGCTAGAAAACTCTAGTGCATACTATGTCATGGTTAAAATACCTTGGAGTAGCAGCAGCAGGCAAGGGCGTGGAGAGCATGGACTTCTCTGAGCCTCAGTCTCCTCATCTGTGAAGTGGGGATGAAAGTCATAGAGCACAGGGAGGTGGTGACCGCTGAAAGGGTAAACGCAGAAAGGGCTTGGAGCCCAAGGAACACAGTTAAGTGCTCAAGAAACGTGAGCCACCGTGTGTGGCTCTGAAATCACCCCTTCCCTTACCTGTCTCCACTAGACGGTGAGCGAGCTGCCTGTTCGTCCCTGTGTCTCAGAGCCTCACAGTTCCTGGTAGATGCTCACCAACATTATTGAATCAAACAGACATTTTCCTCATTGGTCTTTTTCTTTCTAATTCTCATTCTCAGGTCCTTTCAACTGCACCTCAAAAAACTGCCTTGCCTCTATCCCACCATCACTTCCCTACTAGGGCCTCATCGTGGCTCCCTGGACTACTACAATGGCTTAGTGGTCTCACCACCTTATTTATTTATTTTTTTTACCACCTGATTCAGCCCACCCTCCAGAGTCCACCAAAAAGGGTCCTTCTAGAATGCAAATCGGATCCTGTTACTAGCCTGCTTAAAATCCTTCGGTGGCTCCCCGTGTCGACTAGATAAAGTCCGACCACCAAGCATGTCAGCAGGCCCTTCCTTCATCAAGAGGTGGCTGCTGGCCTTTCCAGCCCCATCGTCCTACGAAACGCACCCAGCCCTCCAGACATTCCAAAACGTTGCAGTTCCCGGCCTTTGAGTCTTTTTTTACCTTGGAGGCTTTCCACAGGCTCTTCCCTCTGCCTGTTGGTTTTGTCTGTTGAATTTCACACTCTCCTGTGAGAATCAGCTCAAATGCCACCTCCTCCATAATTGTCTGTCCTTGCCCTCCCCCTGCAGGAAGAGCCACGCACTTCCTGCTCTCCCCCCAACACTTTGCCTGCTCCTCTCTTATAGTGCATCGTTCTGCTTACGTGTCAGCCCCCCAGTTTTCTCGGAGTTCCACCAAGGGCACGTTCCCAAGTCTTTGCATGTCTCTTTCCCTCAGGCCTAACACAGTGCCTGACGCCTGACGTCACAAGAGTGGACACCAGAGCCTAGATCCGGGAAGGGATGGGGGTCTCCGTAGATGGGTTTCATCAAGGCTGCTGTGGAAGGACCCTGGCCTGTCCTCCATCCCAAACAGGGCCTTAAATTCCCTTCACTTCTGGTTGCCTCAGACTGTCTCTAAAAGAGTGCGGGTTGCTCTGCAGTCGCTTGAGAGGGTGTGTGTGGTTGGGTGGGGTGGAGGGGGAGGGACCTGCTGAGGGCTTTGTCCCTAAGCCTCCCACTGGGGAGACCTTAGTTCCCCAACTCCCTCTACCCCCAGGCCCCTGTATGGCTCTCCTAAGCCTGATGGGGGGGCAGGCTTAGAAGTTGAATCTGGGAGGAAAGAACTCCAATCCAGGCAGAACCAGAGCATTGGCTGGAATGAAACAGTATGGAAGCCCTCTGGTTGATTCATGAGGCTCCAGAAAGAGACCAAGAAAGTGAGTCACAAGGAACAAGAAACGTCCCAGCTCAGAGAGTGGGTGGGAGCCTGTCCCAGATCATGTCACGTGCAGAAGGGACACCGGGGAGGCATCTGTGTGCCACAAAATAAGCATCACTGTGGTTATTCAGATTCATGTACCCACTGTGTGCCAAGCATGCTTCATTCTCCACCTTCAGTCTGTTATTTTAATGTTCAGTCATTTAGAGCTATGCCATTTCATTCATCCATCCAACAGAAACAGGACATTTGTGACGGCCCTACCATATACTGGGCACTGCGCTAGGCATGACAAATCAAGATGATTGCCTATGATTCCGTTCCAAAACCATTCTGGTCAATGACCACGATATACAAGGCGCTGTACCGGGTGTGCTGGGGACCCAAAGAGAAGCAGGAAGTGATCCTTGCCCCTAGGTTCTTTGGCCTCTGCTAAGAAGAAAACCCTTAGGACATTCAAGTCATTGCTATGAATAACAGGTGTGGCCCCTGTTGCCAGCATCTCACAGGTAGTTATGCATTGTGATTCTTTCCAAAAACCTTCATTAAGCCTTCAGTGCCCAGCAGTCGAGGTCCTATAATTATCTACAGATCCAGCTCCCTGATGCGTACACCTATATCTTCATGCACCTCAATCTGCGTACGCCTGGCCCACAATTCAGTACATGCTCCATGGATTGAATGGAATCATCCAAGTGAGATGCTGTATCTAGCCCAAGGGAAGAAAGTGTGGTCTTAGCAAACTTCCCCTCCCCCACTCGGTCCCCACCCCTACCCCTACCCCTCCTGTCTGTCTCTCTCTGTCTCTCAAGACGGGGCTTCGGGAACAATGACAACATCTGGAGTCTCCTCCTGCCTCCTTTACCTGCCTTCCATGGGCCAGGCAGCCAGAGGAGGTGGGGAGGGGGAGGCAGAGATGACCAGCCTCTTTTGCGTTCATTTCTCTATCTTTTCCTTGGGGGAAGCAAACGTTTAGCCCACCTCCAATCCACTGAGCGGCCGTTTCTGGGTTGTAGATGGACCGGGGTGAATTCCAACAAGACTCAGTACTGAAGCAGCTGGAGGTCCTCAAAGAGGAGGAGAAGGAGTTTCAGAACCTGAAGGTAAGAATAGTGGCAGGTTAGAAGTCCCAGCTGTGGAAGCCGGTCTTCGGAGCTCCTCCGATGCCCAAGCCTCAGATCCAGACAAACAATGACAGGAAACCGAGAGAGGCCAGAGGTCACCGTGGGGACAGGTGCCTAAGCCAAGACACTCATCTGCCGAAGGAGGCAAGAGAGTTAACGCTGGGGTCCCACTGTTCTCTCCTACAGCTTCCTCACAAACAAAAAATTTTAAACTAAGTATCCATGCTCTGGACAAAAACAAGAAACAGAGTCTGGTTCTCAAATGGCTTTGCACTGCCCTGACATAGTGACACATAGCCAGGGGAGAGAGCCACGGGTTGCATCCCTTTGGGGTCTAGCCTCCCTGTTGGCCCCTGAACACCTTCCAGCCCCCTCCCCTCGGGCACCAGGCTGCTCCTTCCAGCAACACCCCCCCCCCCGCCATGTCCCCAGCTGTCCCCTTCCTCCTGAGTCTCCTTCAGCCCTTCCTGTGTAAAAGAGGACTGGCTCAGCCCAGAAAGCCCCCCTCACGGTCACTGCCCACCCAGTGACGCCGCTCTCGCTCTGGCCCCCTCCCAGGACCCCACCAACGGCTACTACAGCGTCAACACCTTCAAAGAGCACCACTCGACGCCCACCATCTCGCTAAGCAGCTGCCAGCCGGACCTGCGTCCCGCAGGCAAGCAGCGAGTGCCCACAGGCATGTCCTTCACCAACATCTACAGCACCCTGAGCGGCCAGGGCCGCCTGTACGACTACGGGCAGAGGTTCGTGCTGGGCATGGGCAGCTCGTCCATCGAGCTCTGCGAGCGGGAGTTCCAGAGAGGCTCTCTCAGCGACAGCAGCTCCTTCCTGGACACGCAGTGTGACAGCAGCGTCAGCAGCAGCGGCAAGCAGGACGGCTACGTGCAGTTCGACAAGGCCAGCAAGGCCTCCGCCTCCTCCTCCCACCACTCCCAGTCCTCCTCCCAAAACTCTGACCCCAGCCGACCCCTGCAGCGGAGGATGCAGACTCACGTCTGAGGATCCCAGACCCGGGGGCCGGGAAGGGCGGGGGAAGGGGCCGCGCCACCTGCTGGCTCCCCAGAGACTGCGGGGCGGGGGCTGCGCAGAGGACCCCAGAGGCGGCGGCCTCCAGGACAGCCCCCCCGCCCCCAGCGCCTCTGCCGCCACCCTCCTCCGAAGCCCTGATCCCGCCCACACTCGGCCCCGGGGGGGCGGGGGGGGGGGGGGGGGGGGAGGGGGGGCGGTTACATGGTCAGAGGAGTGCATTACGAGTGCGCTGTGCTCCTTACCGGACACTCTGGTCCCCACCCCTTTCCCGGAGGCCCCTCCCACAGGCTCTAGAGGCAGCTATAACTTTGCTTTAATGAAACTGCCGTCTGCTCTCCGGCCTCCCCTTGAGCTCTATATTGCTGCCCCACAGCCCTACCCCTGTGCCTGTGTTCCTCCACAACCCTGGGGAGAAAGGGGGGTGAAGCGCTTCCCAGCACTCAGCTGCCCCAGAGACCCCAGTGCCCCCAGCTGCTCAGAGCCCAGACCCTGGATGCTGAGAAGTCAGAAAATGGCCCTGGAGCATCTCTCCCACCGCACTGGCCGCGGGCCCACCCCCAATTTGTTCGGTGTTTCGTGTCCATACTCTTGCAGTTCTGTCCTTGGACTTGAGGCCTCTGAACTCTGAGGTGGGACTGGGCCAGTCAGAGACTGGTGTCCTGGGAGGGCGAGGGAGGGGCAAGAGGGAACATGGGAACACTTGGGGAAACTCTCGGGACATGCCCCTTGCCAGGCTGTGCAATTCAGAGCCTCCCCACCCACCCCTGCTTCGTGTACTGCCCTACAGCACAATCAGAGTTAATATAAGCAGTGTGAGAGCTTCTCTGGCCAGGGTTCTTCAAATAGTCATTGGAGAGAGTGTTTCCTGGGCCTTGAGGGGACCAGAGGTCAAGTCTTTAAAATGGTGAGACTCCCCTTCTCAGCTGATGAATCTCCAGGGGCCTGGATCCACACAAGGAACAATGGTCCTGTCTTTAGTAAGACTCCACGGGCAAGAGAGAGTGTATCTACCCATCACCCCACCTACTCACCACCTGAAAAGAAATGTTAGGGCCGTTACTCCAACAAATCCATTCTGTCCTTTTGTTCCTGCAGAGCCACAGGAAGAAGCCCAGAGCTCAGGGTATGCTCTGGGAACGTACGCTTCTTTGCCCTTCTTTGATTCGGTTCTCCCAGATAATGAAAGCAGGTGATGGCTCTGGTTGCACTGGCAATAACACCTACAGCAGGCTCCTCTCCTTGTGGTCGGGTTCAAGCCAGAGGGCGTGCAGACACAGGACCCCTGCCATGTTCAGCTCAGAGGCAACGTGGCCATACTGGGCTTTGAAGGGGTCATTCTAGGCCTGTCTCTCAGCAATATTCTGCAAGGGAAGCTGCTTCCGTTAGGGGTTCGGGGCAGGAGGCCCTCTTCAAAGAGTCTATGTCACCAAACACTCTGCGATTCCAATACTGTAAGAATGGCCTTGTTTGAATGGAAGGCTGGAGATTGCGATGGCAGACCAGGTCAGGTGGAGAGGTACGGGCAAGTTAGAGTGCTGGTTCAGGAGCAGGATCCAAATGGAACTTTGGAAAACCCAGTGTCCCTACAGGGGGAGGTTCCTCTTAGGTTAGACCCTCTTTCTCCAACCTTCCCCGGTAATCCTTACCCATCATGAGAACCTTCATCTCAAAAGTCTGTGCTTCCTTCCATGCACTGATTCCTTGGATGGCCCCAACCACAGGTTCTCTATATGACTCTCATAGCACCTTCTTCCATATTTCCTATTGCTTCAAAATTCTCCAGTTCCCTAGATAAGTTCTTTTGCAGCCCCCAAGCCCAAGAGGGTGGAAACTGAGAAGAAATGTCGGTGTACATCCCAGTCCCCATCCTGCTCCTAGTACTATTCTGGCCGCACACAGAGGCCAGGATGTTGGCCCCCGCGTGTTCGAGGTTAACCTTGACAAGCCTTCTTTCCCGGACATGTTTTGCCCCTGCCAACAAGAAACAAAGATCTAAAACCAGATGCAAATGTCATGGTATATAAAAAGAAAATGACTCAAGATTAGTTTGTTAATCCTCCCAGCCTTCCTCAACCTGGGTGGCAAATCTACCTGCTAAACCGCACCACACCCACCCTGCCCCTGACCCCTTGCCCCCGTCACACCCCCAATCCACAGTTCTCAGAATAAGGTGGAGATACCCATTCTGTCCTGGAACCCCAGGTTAGGACAATAACCGGAAGAATAAGTGAGAAACCCATTCTCCCATAGAACAGGAAGAGCTCTCTCCCTCTTGATCATCAGGTACTCCAGGGTAAGAACATGGACAATCATTGGCAGACAAACAGGGAGCACAGGGGCTGCGTGGTCAAGACTCAGCCATGCGGGGCTCAACCCCACAAGCTCTCTCCAGTGCACAAGTACAGCAAAGCATTGCTGAAGGGCTAGGAGGTCATAAGTCAGGCCTTCGTGAAAGAGAAGAACACAGAAGCCTGGAGCTTCTGGAAAGCTGGGGCCTTGAGAAGGAGCCGAGGCTGCACTCCGTACACCCCTCCGTTGTCCCCAGCCCCCTTTACTTCCTGCTGAAGAGTGAGGCTGCAAGAAACTGGTAAAGGGAGGGCTTAAAAAAAAAAAGTTTTCAGGCAGAGGGAAGCCCTGAACTCTCCTGTAGGGATTTCAAATGAACCGAAATGAGTGCTTTACATTTGTAATCATACTTAACCCTGAGAATTCTACACAGGATCATCATTTTACAGACGGGGGAATGAGGCTTCAAGAAGCCAAAAGATTTGCCCAAGGTCACAGGGCTAACAAGCAGCAAAGGTGACATTTAGACACACGTGATTTCCGCGACAAAATGTTTCCATCCGAAGCGCAAACTCAAGGCCACTGTCATCCCAGAATATGATGAAAATGGCCGACGCTAAAGGCCACCTGCTCATTCCTGCTGTGGGAAGGCTAAGCAAGGACGGACCACAGCTCCGTTAGGAAGGGGGGGGGAGGGGGACCGGCATCCTCCACCTCAAGTCCCCAGGCAACCTGGAAAGACCTCAACTCCTGGGAAACAAAGCTATGCTGTGTATCCAGTCACCCCCACCCCCACCCCACCCCACCCCTACCAAGGCCAGTATCCAGTTTTCTGATAGCTTTAAAATTCATTATTGGCTCCGAGTCCCTGGATGGGAGCCCGGTTTCTAATTCTCAGGCTCGCTATCAGTCTGGAAAGCCCGGGGTCATTTCCAGTACTTCTTCAACTTTCATGGAACAGGAAGCACCCTCACGTGGTGAGCTAGAATACCACAGCAAATCCGTTTCTGATGACGCTGATTGTAGCAAGTGCTCTTAAGTAATAGGCCTCGAAGCTGCCTTTGCGCTTCCGGAGTGGAGAGGACCCAGGGAAAAGAAAACAAACATGATGCAGTGCTTGGGAAGCTTCTCAGACCTGGAGAAAAGGAGCCAACAGGAATTCATTCCGTCTCTCACTGCCTGCACTGGAGGCGTACAGGCGACGCAGGGCGTTTGCTATTATGGAATCAGAGTAGAAATCACAAGGTACACACCCCAAGTTCCGTTACCTCTGCCCAGGTATCGTGTGTGCGGTTTAGGAGGGCACCAGACAAAAAGACCAAGGGGAGTCCTGCCATTGGTTTATGCTTTAGGAAGCTTCTCCACATGATAAACTTTATTAAAATTGAAGCATACGTATTGAAATAGAAACTGTATTTCCGCATAGATTTTTATTTAAAAGACCGCTTGGTGTGCCTATTTAAAGAAACATTTTAGACGTAGCCCAATGGCATCTCAGCTAAATCTTACATCTTACTTCCCTTTTACAAAAGTCTGTGAAAAGCCTCTTGTCGAAGTTGTTTTTAGGAGATGTAACTGTACACCAGCCATTTGCAGCTTTAGCCTCAAACTTAGAAGCAGTCTTCGAGAATCACTGAGAAAGAGCTCTCACTCCGATGGTTACTTCTCCTTAACAGTAAGGCTCCAATCGTTTTTTCCTAACCCCCTATGTCTCATTCTTCCTAACTAGGTCACAAACTGGGGGAAATGAGAAAATTCCAAGCGAGTCTTCTTTCTAAAAATAAAGATTTGTTTCCCTGGATGCATACATTTTTGTCATAAGGAGAGGAGGATCATCCCTTCTCTCTCTAACTGCTATTCCTCCTGGGTCCATCTCCCCGCTCCTCTCTAATGGCGAAGTCTTTGACATACACAAAAAGCTTTCATTATTACAGGCCCTGTAGGTTGTTAGGGTCTTGGGGTTTTTTGTGTTTTTTTGGTTTGGTTTTTTTTTTTAGCTCCTACCTGGCCCTCGTCTTTAAATGGCCTTTTGTGAATATACGCCATTCACAAGCTACATGGTTGAATTGTGGTCTACATCCCTGTGCCACTCCATGTTCCCAGAGCTCCTCTCTGGAACAATCTACTCAGCCCACCCCCAGGTCTGGGACATCCTCAACCCCGGAGCTTCCCGATCAGGGAGCCCGAGCTATGCAAAGGAATCTCCTTCCACTGCTTTTTTTTTTTTTTTTTTTTTTTAATTTAAATCCAAGTTAGTTAACGTATGGTGTAATAATGATTTCAGGAATAGAATTTAGTGATTCCTCACTTACATATAACACCCAGTGCTCATCCCAGCAAGTGTCCTCCTTAATGCCCCTTGCCCATCTAGCCTATGCCCCTACCCACCTCCCTTCCAGCACCCCTCATTTTGTTCTCTGTATTTAAGAATCTCTTATGGCTTGTCTCCCTCTCTGTTTTTATATTAGTTTTGCTTCCCTTCCCTTATGTGCATCTGTTTTGTATCTTAAATTCCACATATGACTGAAGTCATATGATATTTGTCTTTCTCTGACTGACTTATTTCACTTAGCATAATACACTTTAGTTCCATCCACACTGTTGCAAATGGCAAGATTTCATTCTTTTTGACCGCCGAGTAATATTCCTGTGTGTGTGTGTGTGTGTGTGTGTGTGTGTGTGTGTATACACCACATCTTCTTTATCCATTCATCCATCGATGGCCATTTGGGCTTTTTCCATACTTTGGCTATTGTGGATAGTGCTGCTAAAAACATTGAGGTGTATGTGCCCCTTTGATATAGCATTCCTGTATCCTTTGGATAAATACCCAGTAGTGCAATTGCTGGGTCATAGGGCAGTTCTATTTTTAATTTTTGGAGGAACCTCCATACTGTTTTCCAGAGTGGCTGCACCAGCTTGCATTCCCACCAGCAGTGCAAAAGGGATCCTCTTTCTCTGCATCCTTGCCAACATCCGTTCTTGTCTGAGTTGTTAATTTTAGCCATTCTGACAGGTGTGAGGTGGTTCTGACTTGTACTTCTCTGATGATAAGCGATGTTGAGCGTCTTTTCATGTGTCGGTTAGCTATCTGGATGTCTTCTTTGGAGAAGTGTCTATTCATATCTTTTGCCCATTTCTTCACTGGATTATTTGGTTTTTGGGTGTTGATTTTGATACATTCTTTATAAATTTTGGATACTCACCCTTTTTCTGATATGTCATTTGCAAATATCTTCTCCCATTCCATTGGTTGCCTTTTAGTTTTGCTGATTGTTTCCTTCACTGTGCAACAGATTTTATCTTGATGAGGTCCCAATAGTTCATTTTTGCTTTTGTTTCCCTTGCCTCCAGAGACATGTCAAGTAAGAACTTTCTGTAACCGAGGTCAAACAGGTTGTTGCCTGTTTTCCTGTCTAGGATTTTGATGGCTTCCTGCCTCACGTTTAGGTCTTTCATCCATTTTGAGTTTATTTTTGTGTCTGGTGTAAGAAAGTGGTCCAGGTTCATTCTTCTGCATGTCATGTCCAGTTTTCCCAATACCACTTGCTGAAGAGATTGTCGTTTTTTTTCCATTGGATACTCTTTCCTGTTTTATCAAAAATTAGTTGGCCATATGTTTGTGGGTCCATTTCTGGGTTCTTTATCCTGTTCCATTGATCTGTGTGTCTGTTTTTGTGTCAGGACCATACTGTCTTGATGATTACAGCTTTGTAATACAGTTTGAAATCCAGGATTGTGATGCTTCCAGCTTTGGTTTTCTTTTTCAGGATTGCTTTGGCTATTCAGGGTCTTTTCTGGTTCCACACAAATTTTAGGATTGTTTGTTCTAGCTCTGTGAAGAGTGCTGGTGTTATTTTGATAGGGATTGCATTGAATATGTAGATTGCTTTGGGTTGTATCGGCATTTTAACAATATTTGTTCTTTCATCCCGTGAGCATGGAATGTTTTTCATTTTGTGTGTGTGTGTGTGTTCTTCAACTTCTTTCAGAATTTTTCTACAGTTTTCAGTGTATAGATTTTCCTCTTTGGTTAGGTTTATTCTAGGTATTTTATGGGTTTTGGTGCAATTGTAAATGAGATCAGTTCCTTGATTTCTCTTTCTGCTGCTTCATTATTGGTGTGTAGAAATGCAACCAATTTCAATACATTGATTTTATATGCTGCAACTTAGCTGAATTCATGGATCAGTTCTAGCAGTTTTTTGGTGGAATCTTTTGGGTTTTCCATACCGAGTATCATGTCATCTGCGAAGAGTGGAAGTTCGACTTCCTCCTTGCCTTTTATTCCTTTGTGTTGTCTGACTGCTGAGGCTAGGACTTCCATCACTATGTTGAATAACAGTGGCGAGAGTGGATGTTTCCACTGCTTCTTAACCCTTGTAAGTATCTTGGAACGCTATGAGACCATTCAGTTAATGCTCCCTTATAACTGTCCTCCGTGCAGTGACTCTAAAGTATTAATGTTCAAAGACAAGGGAAATGAAGTCTCAGGAAACAGGTCTTCTTTGGGAGAATTTGGGTCTTAATTAACTGGGGCTTCTCTGAAATCTCTTCCCAATTATGCAAGGGGAAAAGTGCTACTCGGGATAGGAGCTAAATATGGGGATTCATCCCCTTGAAGGTCACCCTCGATTAGGCAAAGACATTGTCAGGGGGATTAAATTAAAAGAAACGACTTTCACCCCTTTGGTAAGGAAATTAAAAGGCCCTGCTGCCCAATGAGTAGGCAGGATATTGATGACACTAATTGACTTGCACTTGAGAGAAATACTGAATTGGAGAAGGGATTTTTGGATGAAAACCTCCTCTCTGACTTTTAATTTAAAAGTTTCTCTAGCTCTCCTGCCAAGCAGGGTCTCCATCAGTGGGACATAAATCCACAGAGAAAAGAGAACTGAACTGGAGAGAATCTCCCTACCAGACTCTAATTTCTACTCTTGTGAGGTTTTTTTTTTTTCCCCCAGGAGAGAAACACATTTTTAAGCAAGAGAAGATACTCCTTAAGTGTTAAAGTTGGTGATGTATGTAAACAGTGTTTTAGGAAGCCTCAGAATAATAGATGGTTCTGGAATAGCTTAGTTCAGTAATTCCAACTTCTATCCCCTGGGGTGATTTCAACATCTGAGCCTTCTATCATTGCGTCTATCCAGCTCCACCCTCCCAGTCCTGAGAGAAAGCCATGCCTCTCTTGAGGGGTGGGTGGGCTTTAAATTGTTGGTCTTCCTTGGGACCCTGAAATCAACCCCCAAAAGTTCATTTTCCCCCTAAAACTTCTGTCAGATCCTCTGTGCTAACCCTCCTAGACAGGATGGTGGTCTGTCCCACCTGCTCCCAGCTCTCTGTAATCACTTTACACAAAGTGATTACACCAAATCTGACACCTAATGAGACTCGAGGGTCCCTGCTCAGGCACAGGATCCCCAAAATCTCTCACAGGAGAGGTAAACTCACCGAGAAGGAACTGGACAGGAAAACGGGCTATCACTACAGACACTCACATGTCCGTCCCTCCTTAAACTTTTAAGTTGGAAAGGTTTCCCGGATCCGCATCTGGCACAGAACCATGGGGATACTCAAAGCTAACAAATCGTTTTCTGAAGCTATAATTAAGACATCAAAAAGGTCAGAGGGTCTAGAGGAGAGCGTCCCAACTCTGACACTGCCCTTCTCAACCTGAGTTTAGGAACCTCCTGTCGTATGCCGCATGCCATCAAAATGGATCCTGTCGCCCAAGAAACCACACTCTCCAAAAACCCGGAAGGCAACTGACTTCAGCTTGAAAACCACTACCAGAGAACACTTTGAACTCACTGTTCATTGTGTGATTAGGCCAAGCCTGCAGTTGAGTCATTTTCACCAATGTCTTACTTTCTCCTACTTAGCTTGTGGGTGATTTGAAGACAAAGGCTTTTCTGTTAACCGGCCATGTTACTCAGTACCTGGGCAAATATTTGGCCCTCCAGATGTGTGTACCTCACCTGTTTCATAGGCTTTCTGGTATTTTTCACCATGCAAGGCAGCTTTCCAACCTAATATTTATATCATACTTTACAGTCTACACAATGTTTTCCCAACCATATTCCCATTAGGTCCTTAGAACCTCATTGTGAGATAGGCATGCATTTTTACAGATGGAGGGACAGAGGGGTGCTTGGCTCATTACATGACCCAGCAGGGAGAACCCACGGATCCAACCACCGCCCCGTATTTTGTGTGTGCTACACCTTGCTGCCTCGAAGCCAGGACTGTTTCCAAGCTCAATTTTTTCATAAGCTAGACAGCCTCTGGGGTAAAACAACTGGATGTACTTATGTCCTCGGAAAGTGTAAATAAAAACCCGAACTGTCCAAAATGAAGGCAACGCCATGTGATGTGAATATAGAGTATCATTTAAATGGGTTCCTGAGCTACGTAAAAGGCCTAAACTCTGTCTGGCCCACTTAGGTGGTCGAGCTGGGCGTCCCTTCGCTTCTCCAGGCCTCAGTTTCCCCCTCCGTGGAGGAGGGCTGGTCCTAGAGTCTACACTGGATGAAGATCTCTTCCGCTCCCTTGCTGTCCAAGCCTGTTTCACCCCGGCCTCTGCGGTGAACTCAACGTAGGTCACGCAAAGGAGGCCCAGCGGGAGGCAGAGGAGCCCTGGTCTGCCCTGCCTGAGCAAACGGGGACAGAAGGGCGCGGACCCCGTAGCCCCGCCCCGTCATCCCTCTGCAGCCCGGCGGCCGTAGCCAGGGGCCTGAGCGGGTTGCCAGAGAGTCGCCGGCCAAGGACGAGGCGGGGCGCTGGGGTCTGCGGCGCCCCGTGAGGCCTCGGGGCGGACTGCGGGAGGTCCCCTCTCCGCCTCGGCCACCCCCACCCGGTTCCCACAGCCGCCCAGGCCAGCCCGGAGCCCGCGCCCACGACGCATGCGCGCCCCAGCCTCAGCCACCGGCGCTGGGGGCGGGGCAGGCCGAGCGCAGTTGCCGCGGCGCCCGAACACCCGCCCGCGGGAGAAAGGCGCGCGTGTCTAATTAACACAGCTCAAGGACACCAGGGATTAGGATGGGCTGTGCGCGCAGACCTTAGAGTTGAAAGAGGCCATGAGATCATCCTGAAGTCTAGACTGCTGGAGCAGTGGTTCTGGGTGCTTGTTAAAATTCCAGATTCCTGGGCCTCATCCCCAGCGGCCTGGATGCGATCCAAGAATCCATTCTTTACATCACCCTCCAGATAATTCTGGCATAAGTGGTCATTGGCTGGGCCCACCCTCTCATTTCAATGAGTATACGAGTCGGATCATAGACATAGAAATGATTGGCCCAGGGGCGTCTGGGTGGCTCGGTTAAGAGTCCAACTTAGTTCAGGGCATGATCGCCCGGCTCGTGGGTTCAAGCCCTGCATCGGGCTCTGTGGTGACAGCTCAGAGCCTGGAGCCTGCTTCGGATTCTGTGTCACCCTCTATCTGCCCCTCTCCTGCTCCCGCTCTGTCTCTCTCACGTGCAAATATAAATACACGTTTAAAAAATGAAACGATTGGCCCAAGATCGTACAGAATGAAGTGGCAGAGCCTGGTGTCCCAAATTTGTGGACTTGCACTCAAGTGCTTTCCCCTCCGGTTCTGTTCCTTCCCCTCCTGCCTCATGTTCAGGGCATGTTTAATAAGTACCAGGCAGGCTGGAAGGCCGTTCATTTCCATTGGTTGAGCTAAGCGAAGAATGACAGTCCCTTTCTCAGAACACCAAAGAATCCCGTCCAGCGACTCCACATCAAAGCTCCACTCCTGGCTCTGACCTTGGGCCAGTACTGACTCACTCTGCGTTGGGGTTGGGGCATCCTGGAGAGAGCTAAGCCCACCAGAGGGAACGGTGACCAATTTGGGTGTATACGCTCCCTCCCCGTACACACCCCTTGTCAGTATGTCAGTGTGAAAGACTTTGCATATGGCATTAGAGGCATAACCCAACAAGAATGTAAAATGCTCCCGTGTCTTTATGCATGTGTGTGGAGTTGCGGGGGAGGCGGGGGCAGGGTCTGACCCATCCAAGTGTGCTGGATTCTGGCTCAAGTTTAGGCGTGTTCAGTAACGGGCAGTGGCCCCAGTCCAGGACAGCTGGATCATATGTGCTGACAGCCACTTTCAATGGCCCTGGATGGGGAAATGGACACTCCCTTGCATACCCTCACGAGAAGCCGAGAAGCCGCTGGGGAAGCATCAGGGATAAGCAGAGATAAGATCCCTGCACAGGTTCGCACCCCTGCTGGAGTCAGCCGGTTGTCCCCCCCCCCCCCTCCCGTCTCCTCCCAGGTCAAAGCCTGGGAGACAAAGCCTGCCCCTGTAGAGAGAGGAGGGGGCTTGCGGCTGCAGATGCTGGGACCTATTTGCTTTCAGAATTCCCCTCTCCCCTGGAGGGAGAGCAGCTAGCCAAGCAATTACACCAGGCGATTCCATTGCCAGTGAGGGTCCTCAGGACCGTTCCGTGGCACGAGGTTGGGTGTTTTCAAGGCTACTCCGACACTCGGTCCAGGAGTATGTCATCTGCCTCTGCTTCTCCCAAATCTCTGCCCCTCTTTATCTGTCCTGACCCAGCCTCGCCGTCTCAAAACCTCAAAGCTGCAACTCTTTCCGAGAAAGCCAGGAACACAGCTGTGAGTCCCATTCCCTGTGGGGGAGTTCCAGCTCTCCCTCCTGGCTCCAGATGTAAAGGAACAGCTGTGGGGGTGGCAAGATGCCTAGCTGGCAGCTAAGTGGGGCCTGGGAAGATGGAGAACAAAGCAGGGAGATACAGGCAAATGGCAGGGCTCTCGTAATTCTAGAGACTCGGGGAAAACAGCATTTTGTCCCCTGGCCCGGCAACTGGCTGGATGGGCCTTGCCAAATCCCTCAGACGTTGCCTGAGTCCTGCCCATCCCCATCCTGGCAGCCTGGGCCACTGGCAAGACCTTCTCTAAACTCCATTTTATGATTCCCACTTAATCTGAGAAAGGAAACTTGGCTTCCTTTGTCTGGCTCCACCCCTGCCCTCAGACGCACACCTCCCAGCATGAGGTTCTAGAAGCTTAAGTCTGGAGAGGGAAAGACAGGGAGTGGGGGGAGGGTTCTGCCACTCCCATCTGGCATCCTCCCACCCCCTCCTACCTCTGGAACGTTAAACCAGGATGCAGGATGCCAGGCTGGCTGTCCAGAGACAGCCAGTAGCAACCCTGTCTACTGCTGGGACAGGGGGCCCCCTGCCGTGATCCACTGCCCCATCCATGCTCTCCCCAACTTGAAGGACACAGGGTATCACAACTCCTTCCGTTTTAGGAAAAATAGTTTAATGATAGGTTTCAAACCTCTTTTCTAGACGAGGTCCCATTCTCCGTGGAACCCCCATACCAGTGCTCTTCCCATGCCTGCTGGGAGGTAGCAGCCCCTCTCTGGAGGGCACCCACCCACTCCGGACATCCCTGCCCTCCTGGGAGGCCTGCTCTGGGTCTAGGCTTTGGTGGGCCCAGCACTTTCGTGTTTTTTATAAAAAGCGGGCAGAACACTGTACTATGCCCTCTCTTCCAGATGCCATGGGACCAGCCCATGGCACATTCCTACCTTTTAATTAAATAGCCCATTAAATAACCTCCCGGTGCTGGTGGAGAAGGGATGCCACAGCCAACAGACCCCATGCCTCGAACGGCCTCCCACCACCCCAGGGCCTCCACCCTGACGGGATCGGGCCTCCACAAGAGCAGCCCGGGGCACGGCCTCATCTCAGACCTGGCCAGTACCAGGACCCCTCTCCACACGGGGGACGGTGAGTCCAGGCAGGTCCTGCTGGTGCCAGGCACCCCCACAGCCAGGGATGGGGCCGCTCAGGTGGCAGAGCAGGCAGACTGTTGGGTAGAACTCCTGCCCAAGTCAGAAGAAGGTGAGGTTCTTGACTGCTCCAATCTCCAGCATCCGCTTGATGGCCAGGGCCTCTTGGGAGACGTTGTGGCCTGACCCCTGTGGAGACAGCCAAGGAAGCATACTGAAGGACTCCCAGGGACCCCCTGGCCCAAGAAGGTGCCTCTGGTGCTCCCCACGGCCCTGCACTTCCGGGACCTCCCTTCCCCGTGCTGGCTCCCACAGGGAAGACAGGACCCATGTGGCCAGACACAGAGGACTCCGGCCAGAAGTCCAGGGGTCTCGGTTCCAGTTCTGACCCTCTGAGTTCCTCACCACGAGCCACCTCTGGGCCCCTGGCACCACTCTCACTCACCCAGTGTCCCCAGCCCCGCCCCACCCAGCTCGGAAGCAGGGGCCGCTTACCGCCATGGATTTGAGCGTGATCTGTTCGTAGTAGTGAATGGTCTGCTTCCTGTTGTGGGCGTCTGGGTAGCCAAAGCCAGCGATGTGCACCAGGTCGCAGAGGTGGAGTGCCAGGGTGATGGCCAGCAGGCCTGTGGTGGGCTTCTGAGGGACAAGGGGGTGGGGAAATATTAGAGGGAGCCCTTCTCCCTTCCCCGCCTTCTAGGCCAGCGCTCTGCAACAGACCCTGTCATCCCCGCGGTGTTCTTCATGTCCCGTCTATACAGCAGTCACCAGCCTCGTGCGGCTACTGGGCATAGGGGCGGGGCTCGTGCAGCGGCAGTAGAGCTGGATCTCTTCCTTTATTTAATTTTACACTTAATTAATTTAACTTTTTAAATTTAAATAGCCACAAGTGGCTCATGGCTACCAGACTGGACAGTATAACCCAACACGTCGCAGGGAGGTTTGGGCCTTTCAGGCATGATGATGGCACTCAGGATGATAATGATGATGACGATAATAATAATAATAATAATAATAATAATAATAATAACATCTAATACCTTTTGAGCACTTACTGTGTGCCAGACACTATGTTAAGCATCTTACCCAGTATAATATATTATTGCGTCCAATCCTCACAAAAACACTTTGAGGTAGACCTTATGATGGGCCCCGTTTTACCAATGGGGAAACTGAGGCTTACAACTGTTAAAAAAAAACTTGCTCAAGGAGTGGAAAGGCTCTGCTCTCCGCCTCGGAAAACCTCATCTCTTTCAGAAAACCCGGGCTCTCTCACTCACGGGCCGTGGGCCTCGTGATGAGGGTGGGGTGGGCTCTCCCCTTCCGTGAAGTGGGGACAGCACCCTCTGGGCTGCTATGGGGACCTACCTTCTCCATCCCTAATTCATCCATGGGGAGGGGCAACCTGATACCCTAGGCTCGCAAATCCTGCCTTCCTCAGCTCCGGCAACCTGCCTTGCTGACCACTTGAGCTGCCCGCTCCCATTTAGGAACCACTCCCTAGACCTTGTCAGGCCTCCCACTGCCAGGTTTTTCCTGGTGTCCCTGCCGAGCTCTCCTGTTGATTCAGCTGTCCCTTCCTGCCTGGGCCTTCTGTTCCACCCCTGCTGCTTCAACCACCACTGCGTTATCTTATCCAGTTTGCACCTTTGCCCAACCCCATCTCCATGGCCGTCGAGCCAGCTCTGCCTAGACACGGGCTCCTGAAACTTGCCAGACTCTCCCCTCCCCGCCGAACCCCCTCTACTGGTTAAGCACGTTGCCGTCCAGCCAGCTGTCTAAGCCAGAAACCTAGAATTGTTATAAATCTCTCAACTTCACTGAGAAATAAATGGTGTCGCAGGAGATCCCTAAGATAACCCCCAATGACCCCTGAGTGCCTACAAATCTGAGATATATTACATTATACTACTCCAGAGGTGCCTTCGGCCGTAAGATAGAGAGATAATCCTGGTGGGTTTGACCTAATCACCTGAGCTTTTTGCCTCTGGGTCTAGAGGGGGGCCATGGAGGAAGTCAGGGGTGTGAAGCACAAGAAGGACTTATCATGTCATTGTTGGCTGGAAGGCGGACAGGGGCTGTATCGTAAGAAACACGCATAATCTCTAAGACCCGAGGGTGTCAAGGCTGAGAACCGGCAAAGGAAACGAGACCTCAGTCCTGAAACCACAAGGAACTGAATTCCTCTGACAAGAAGAGTCTCAGGGGTTGCCTGGGTGGCTCAGTCGGTTAAGCCTCCAACTCCTGATTCCAGCTCAGCTCATGATCCCACGGTTCGCGAGTTCGAGCCCCGCGTCTGCTCTGCGCTGACAGCTCGGAGCCTGCTTGGAATTCTGTCTCCCTCTCTCCCTGCCCCTCCTCCACTCGCTCTCTCTCACTTTCAAAATGAATAAGTAAACATTAAAAAATATTTGTAAACACAAAGGATCTTGGAAGCGCATTCTCCCCCCTCAGCCTCCAGGTAAGAACTCAGTCCAGCTGCCAAGTGGATTTCGGCCTTGGACACCCTGCGCAGAGAAGCCAGCCGTCGTGCTGAACTTCTGGCCCCCAGAACTGTGAGGCCATCAACAGGTATTGCTTTAGGCCACTCAACTGTGGGGATTTGTGAGGTGGGCAGCAATGGGAAATGACTACATCGAGGACATCTCTTCCCATTCCCTTCCCATGCCCGGCTCTGGCCTTCCCCTTCTGCCCCACACCCCATCAGGGCCCTAAAACGTCACCTTGCTGCTCCCCTCCAACCTCACTTGCACTAGAACTCAATGCTGGAGAAGCTGGCTGGTCTTGCCAAAAGAAATACCTTTTCCCCAAGTCTCTGCCCGATGGGCCCCATGACCCCTCAAGGCCCAACTCCAACCTCCTCTGGGTGGGGCCGGCGGGGGCGGGGGGGGGGGGGGGCGCTCCCAGGCAGCCCCAGGCAGAGGTCTGCCCCTCCCCCCAGATCCTACAACATTTGAAACGACTCTCTATTAGCGCATTCTGCCACTCCATGTTGCAACCCGTGTGTTTATTCTGCTGGACTGAGTGTCCTTAGGGCAAGGTACAGGCCTTACCCACCCCCAAGCATGCAAATTTGGGGCTGGGGCTGACCCGCTACAAAAGGAGGCACTCAACATATGGAGCTAAATCATAGTAGATGTTCAGTGAAGAATAAAATTATCTATTCAAAATTTGGCACATAGAGTGAGCACCCACTGTGTACCAAGCTCCATAACAGGCATGTTACAGAATCATGTTTTTTGAATTCTACAAGGGCCTTAAGAAGTCAGTCCTAATACTGTCCCCACCACACAGATAAGGAGAGCGAGGCTCAAAGTGGCTGATCTGCCCAAGGCCATAGAGTAAGCAGGACAGCCGAGTCCCATCTGTGTTTGCTGGTTGCCTCTGAAACTATCCCACACAGCCTCTCTGCGGGCTCAGAGGACATGTGCGGAAGTCCTTGGGAAGGTACGAGCTGGTGGCTAAACTGTAACTTGCAAAACTATACCATGACTCCCAAAATTGACACGTCGCACCAAGCCAAGACAAACCGAAGCTCCTTTAATTCATTCTGACTAATACGTTCCAATGTTAAGATCACAGATAAAGTGTCCTAACAGCAACTGCACAGATTCAGGTTGCTCCAAAGTCAAGGCCATGGACGGTCCCAGCAACTTCCTAGTTTATAAGTTCTGACCAGTGCCTACCAAAACCTCGAACTCCGGCCCCACGCCGTATACAGACCCTTCCCTCACTCCCCGCTCTGCAGATGCCCCATGGTTCTAAAAAGAGCTCACTCTCCCTTCCTGCAGACTTCGAACAAACCAGACTGAATACAGGGGTGTGCCTGGAGGCGTGGTCCAGAGGCCGTCACAGGTGCTGCTCAAATGCCAACTGTCGTCTCTGCTGTTACTTTCCCCTCTCACCGGGTCCTCCGAGGCTTCCCAGACCTCTAGAAATGTCCCAGCCCGACGCTCTGGCTTCCCTGCCCACAGCCCCACCATCACCTGCTTAATCTTGCGAGGCTGCTGCATGGGCAGGTTCAGCAGTTTGTCAGCTGCGATCTCCATGAAGAAGGGGTTGAGAATCCGCACCTGTCTGGGGTTGACGTCCCAGATGAGGGGAGGCTGCTTCCAGAAGCCCTTTCGCACCTAGAGGGCACAGGGTTGGAAGGGAGATATGAGGATGTGAGGACCTTTATCAAGTCCAGCCCGGTGGTCATCAGAGGTGGGGTCCATGAGGTGGCAGAGGCCCTCGGGAATGAGGGGTGAGAAGGGGAGGGAGGTGGAGGCCAGCGCCGGAGAAGGGAAGGGAGACCGGAGGAGAGAATCAGGGGGAGAGAGAAAGGAGGGTACTCCCCAGGGGAGGCCAGGTGACACAGTGTTTAGAATATGGGGTCCAACCACTTCCCACTTCCAAGGATATCCAAACAGGTGGAAGGGGCTTGAGTTTGAGGTTGTCGAAACATCTGGCAAAAATGCGAGATGAGACCATTCAGCATTTGACTGGATGGAAAAAAGACACAGTGGACCCAACCCGGAAGGGCAGATGTCCTGTTCTAACCTATACCCTGCCTGGAGGTCACTACCGACCAGTTCCTCTGCCCCAGATTTCTCACACATATTCTGGCAGCTTCCGTGTCCCAGGCAGCCTCAAGCCTGGGGTGCCCCTGGCTACCGCCACCTGGTTCCTGCCGTCCGTCAGGCCCCGGCTGCTGGGGTGGCTTCTCAGAAGCCCCACAGAACATGGGGTTCACGCCTTCCCCTCCTGGCCTCTTCAGGACCACAGGGCAGACACGGTGGAGCATGACATCCTGAGACAGGCAGTGTCCCATCCCTGAGCCTCGACCCCTCCCCTCCCAGTCTCCCCACTCACCCTCTTCTTATCACTCAGGATGGTCTCAATCCAGTGGAAGTCCATTGCCTTGAAAGCTACCAGGACAAGGAGTGTGTCTGGATTGTTCTCCACTTTGGGGTTGAAGTGGGCAGACTCAGGGTAGAAGAGACGCATGGTGGTCTTGGAGCCCACGTCGCCCTCATAGCCAGCCACTGGGGCGTTGTTCAATCTGGGAGGCGGGGTGGAGGGTGCCCGTCACCCAGAGCCCCGCTGGCCCATCTACAGTCACTCCCAAGCAGAAGGGGCGAGGGCCAGTCCCACAGACCTGATGACCACGTCGTACTTGTTGATGGCGTCTCCCAGCGAGCTATTGCGAAGCCGGTGCCCATTCCCCACCACCACGCAGCGGCGACATTTGAGACTGCCAACGGGAGAGGGTGATCAGCCCCGGGAGTGACCCCTGCTCCTGCTCCACTCAACCCCTGCCCTGGGTCTGCCTGGGGCCTGGCTTAGGATTCCTTTCCAGGCCACCTCGGCCCTTGATCCCCACGGACCAGGCATCTCCCATGGGTCCTGCTTTCAGGCTCCTGCTGACTCCACAGCCCTGGGCTTTGACAGGAGAGGAGACTGAGCAGAGCACAGAAGACACAGGAGGAACAGAGGGAAACCCCTGGCCGGGGGTACTAATAAGAAGCCCCATTTCAAAGCCCCCTCGCCTGCTGCCCAGGCCTGCCCGTTGCCACGGCGACACCCTGCCCGCTACGGCCCCCTGGATGCCCAGGCTCAGTTGCCGTGGACACTGGCGTCCCTGCCTCCTCTGGAGACAGGCAGGCTAGGAAGAAGGGTCAAATTGGCCACAGGGGACCAGAGACAGGAAGGCTCACTGGGGGAAGCTGGCCCACGACTGGCACCTCGGACCTGGGGGCAGGAAGGGGAAGGCGTTCAGACCCAGTGCAAGGAGCGGCTCCTTACCTCTGGATGCTCTCTGGAATGGAGTAGCTGGTGATAGCTAGAACCCGGAGAAGCAGGTCCTCTACAAAAAGATGAGGATTGGGAGGGGTGATGACAACAGTAGCTTTGCAAAGGCTAAAGACTGTCCCTCCACTGCTCCCCAGAGGCTTGGCTGCCTCTTCCTCCCCCGACCTCAGCATCAGAGCCTGGCTCACAACGTGGGCACTGGGACCACGGGCAGCGAAGAACAAGAAGCCGTGTGGCCAAGGTGAGCCCACCATTCCCATCAACCCCGCACGTCTTACCGCTCCCCTTGGTCCCGTAGGGCAGCTCGTAGGCAGACGGCGTCTTGACCCAGAAATAATCCTTCAGCTGCAGGAAGATGGGCTGATCTCGGGAGCAGCTGCACGGAGGTGAAAGCAGGGTGGGGATGAGAAAGGGATTAATCTTGAAGCCCGAATCAGGGTCAGGTCAGGCCCCGGACTGATATGAGGGATCAGGAGGATGTCCGCTCTCTGAACGGCCTCCCCGGAAACAGCTCTGTGCTGACATGTTCAAGGGCCTCTCCTCCCCTCACGGGTTAACCCCGTGACCTAACCCATGTCCGCTAACGCGGTCCCCTCCACCTCGCCGGCACTGAGGCCCCCACCCTGTGCAACCCTCTATCCACCTCACCCTGGCCATGCCCTGTCCCGCCTCAGCCTCAAGTACTTACTTGCCAAAGAGCTTAGAGGCCTTCCTCTCTGCCTCACCCTGGAAGCACGGCTCCTTCTTCTCTGGGCTGGGAAAATAAAAACTGGAGACAGAAAAGGAGAGGAGGCAGGAGCTCCGGTCACACCTCAAGGACCCAGGGGCATAGCAGCATGCAATCCTGTCAACCCAAGTTCGCCCTTCGCCCTGAAACCAACTCGTTCTGGATCCAGCTCTTCCTTGCTCCTGAACTCCCCAGGTGGGGGCCCTGGGGAGCCATCCCAGACCCTACCCGCCAAACCCACCACCTGCCCTCCTGGAGGCATTTCGTGCTAGTAGCTGAAGGGAGGGGTCACGCCCCGGCCCTCAACACCCTCCTGGCCCCGCTAGGTCTGCCGCCTCATGACGCCCCATCCCTGAGCCCACGCCTGAGTAGAACCAATGGAAGGACATGGAAACTGGACTCACAGCTCAATGTACCTGTCTTCTCGGGAGATGGAATACCACACCATGACGATCAGGACCAGCGTCAACATGGCCAGGAGCTTCAAGCCTGCAGGGCACATGCACAGAGGAGCTAGAGGCTGAGACAGGCGGGTAGAGCGCCAGTCCACCTGCCCTGTTTTGGGCCCTTACAACCTCCAGCTCAAGCAGACCCAGTCCTTGGCCCTGGCCTGGCCCTAGTTTTCCAGCAGAGGGCTTGGACCTGAGTGTTTCCACGGTCTTTGAAGATGAAGAGAGGGCCCCCTGGCTCCCTGCCTGTCCCTCCACAACCCCCAGGGGGACCCAGGATGACGCTGAAGACAGCTTCTGGGGGGCCCATCCTTCAGGGCGGGGGAGCCCTGGGACAACACTCACGGGATTTGCTGATCATGTTTCTCAGCGGGTAGCAGGGTTCCTGGGGAGAGCTGTCATCCCGGCTGCCTCGGGCCACCTAGGAGGTAGGAGTCATGTGTGGTCAGCTCCGCAAACTTCCTGCCTAGACACTAGAGTAGGACACACGCGCCTGCTTTCCCTTCTCCAGAAAGCATAGAGCTGCTTCCGGGGAGGCCATCCAGAGAGCGGACATCCTCCTAATCCCTCAAGGGCGGTATCAGGGGTCCAGGTGGGGCATATGCCACAGAAAGGGAAACCAAGCCCCACCCCTCGAAGATTAGGTCTCAAGCCAGACTGGCCTCTTCCAGCTTCCCTGGCGTGGTTTCTCGGGGCTCCGTGTCCTCTTCCTCACTTGGATCTGGGAAGGGCCAGCTCCAGGAGACAGACGGACACCTCGACCCACTTTGCTGAGCTTTAGCTGTCCTCCGCCATCCAAAGCATTCCCTCAGTTCTGGCGGCCGCCCACCTCTCCATCCTCAGTCTCCCACTACTAAGCCAAACAGGTCCTCTCAGGCCAGACACTGGGGCGACGACGCACCATGGGACGGTCCGTACAGCCTCCTCCAGATCTTCTGGACTCTGACTAAAACGCAGTGCCCAAACCCTTAGCATCCCAGTGCTGGAGGGGGAGGAGGAGGGCGGGGAGTCCATGAAGGCAAGTGTTTGAAGGGGAGTGCAGGGAGGGAGGAGGGTCTGGTTGGTAGACGAAGAGACAGGAGACCCCTCTGGGGTCTTTGGCAAAGGACAAAGGGCATGGCAAGGACAGGGCTCTGGAAAGGGGCCAGCTGCTACATGCACATAAGCAGAGAGGTCCCGACACACATCAGCCAGGGCTACGCTGCAGAGTCACTGGGGAAGAAGTTTCGGCATCTTGCCCAGCCACACGAAGGGGAGCAGGACACCAAGCATTTTTTTTTTTTTTTTTTTTTTTTTTTTTTTGTCCACACGGTGTTCCTCAGTGCCCTGGATCAGAAGAATTGCCCTGGGCCACTTACTGAAAACATAGATTCCAGGGCCCCTCCCGGGGATTGCTGAGTCAGCCAGGGTGGGACCCGGGGACAGGCATTTTCACAAGCAGCCCAGGTGATTCTTGTGATCCACCTGGAAAGGGAGGGAATCTCTAGTGTTTGCGCTCTCTCACAGAGACCTGGAAAACTTCAAATTATGTCTTCAGGACGAGAGCTGGGTTTTGTTACAAATCATAAATCAATTATCCCGAACACTGTCCTATTATGAAGTTGATGTTTTGCCCCCAGGCGCCGCTCTGAGTCCACAAACACCAAGGAAGAATTTTAGTCTTGGAGCGGGGAGGAGAGAGCAGGGTAGGGGCGGGTGAGGGATGGGGACCAGAGACAGACATCCTCCATAGAGTCATGAGCACCCATCCCCAAACCCCAGATGGAAGATGACCCTGCCCAGTAAGGAAAAGTTCTGGGGCACCTTGGTGGCTCAGTCGGTTAAACGCCTGACTTCAGCTCAGGTCATGATCTTACAGCTCATGAGTTCGAGCCCCATGTCGGGGTCTGTGCTGACAGCTCAGAGCCTGAAGCCTTCTTTGGATTCTGTGTCTCTGTCTCTCTCTGCCCCTCTCTTGCTTGCGCTCTGTCTCTGTCTCTCTCTCAAAAATAAATACACATTAAAAAATTTTTTAAAAAAGAAAAGAAAAGTTCTGAATTTGTAGTTAGAAGACCCAGTAAGGGGGCTCCTGGGTAGCTCAGTTGGCTAAGCACCTGACTCTTGGTTTTGGCTCAGGTCATGATCTCACAGTTCATGAGATTGAGTCCCGTGTAGGGGTCTGCACTGACAGTGTGGAGCCTGCTTGGGATTCTCTCCTCCCTCTCTCTCTGCCCCTCCCCTGCTCATGCACTTGTGCACCTGCTCTCTCTCTCTCTCAAAATAAATAAACTTAAAAAAAAAAAAAAGACACCAGTGAAAGCCATGGTTCTAGTAACTTACCTGACCACTATCCCCGAAAGTGACATGCCTTCTTCCATACCTACCTACAGCCACAGCCAAGTCATACCTTCCCTAGCACCTTCCAGAGCACTTCTCCTGATCTGTAATGAGCTTAGATACTTTCTGTCTGTCTCTCCCACTGGAACATGAGCTCTGTGAGGGTAGCAATGAGGTCAGTCTTATACCCAGCATCCAGCACACTGCCTGGCACAGAACCAGTGCTCAGGAAGTACTGAATGAGTAAGTAACACCTTGGGTTACCTTGGAGGAGTCACATCTCCCTCTCTGACCCTCGGTTTCTTTGGTTATAAAACTGGGAAGTTAGCTTAGTAGATGCTTGCAGCTCAAAATATACTTATCAGGTCAGCAGCATGGGCATCACTAGGGACCATATCAGAAATATATTAATCTCGGGGCACCTGGGTGGCTGGGTCGGTTGAGCATCCAACTTCGGCTCAGGTCATGATCTCACAGTTGGTGGGTTCAAGCCCCGTGTTGGGCTCTGTGCTAACAACTCAGAGCCTGGAGCCTGCTTCAGATTCTGTGTCTCCCTCTCTCTCTCTGCCCCTCACCTGCTGACGCTCTCTCTCTCAAAAGTAAACAAACATTCAAAAAGTATAAAATAAATAAACATTAAAAAAAATTTTTAATGCATAATCTCAGGCCCCTCCACACCTACAAAATCAGGATCTGCATTTGAATAAGATCTCCTGATCAATGAGAGGTACATTCAAGTTTAAGAAACACTAGTTAAACTGGGTGTTTTTGATCTTGGCTGAACAGGAAAATCACCTGGGGTGCTAAATAATTTTTAAAGTAAAGTATAATTAAGAGTATCTGGGTCCCACACCTAGGAATTCTCACTTAATGTGACAGGCCCAGCACTGGAATTTGTGCAAGCATTTCAGGTGATTCTAACACGCAGCCAAGCAAAATTGCACCTGCATTCTTCTCAAAGATAGAACAAACAATCCTAAAATTTGTATGGAACCACAAAAGACCACGAAGAGCCAAAGTGATACTGAAAAAGAAACCAAAGCAGGAGGCATCACAATCCCAGACTTTAGCCTCTACTACAAAGCTGTAATCATCAAGACAGTATGGTATTGGCACAAAACAGACAAACAGACCAACGGAATAGAATACAGAACCCAGAATTGGACCCACAAATGTATGGCCAACTAATCTTTGACAAAGCAGGAAAGAGTATCCAATGGAAAAAAGACAGTCTTTTTAGCAAATGGTGCTGGGAGAACTGGACAGTAACATGCAGAAAAATGAAACTAGACCACTTTCTTACACCATACACAAAAATAAACTCAAAATGGATGAAAGACCTGAATGTGAGACAGGAAACCACCAAAACCCGAGAGGAGAAAGCAGGCAACAACCTCTTTGACCTCAGCTGCAGCAGTTTCTTACTTGACACATCTCCAAAGGCAAGGGAATTAAAAGCAAAAATGAACTACTGGGACCTCATCAAGATAAAAAGCTTCTGCACTACAAAGGAAACAATCAACAAGACTAAAAGGCAACTGACGGAATGGGAAAAGATATTTGCAAATGACATATCTGGTAAAGGGCTAGTATCTAAAATCTGTTAAAGAACTCACCAAACTCCACACCCGAAAAACAAATAATCCAGTGAAGAAATGGGCAGAAGACATGAATAGACACTTTTCCAAAGAAGACATCCAGATGGCCAACCGACGCATGAAACGATGCTCAACGTCCCTCATCATCAGGGAAATACAAATCAAAGCCACACTGAGATACCACCTCACACCAGTCAGAGTGGCTAAAATGAACAAATCAGGAGACTATAACGCTGGAGAGGATGTGGAGAAACGGGAACCCTCATGCACTGTTGGTGGGAATGCAAACTGGTGCAGCCGCTCTGGAAAACAGTGTGAAGGTTCCTCAAAAAATTAAAAATAGATCTACCCTATGACCCAGCAATAGCACTGCTAGGAATTTACCCAAGGGATACAGGAGTGCTGACGCATAGGGGCACGTGTACCCCAGTGTTTACAGCGGCGCTTTCAACAATAGGCAAATTATGGAAAGTGCCTAAATGTCCAACAACTGACGAATGGATAAAGAAGATGTGGTTTATGTATACAATGGAATACTACTTGGCAATGAGAAAAGAATGAAATCATGCCATCTGCAGCAACGTGGATGGAACTGGAGGGTATTAGGCTAAGTCAGTTAGAGAAAGACAGATATCATATGTTTTCACTCATATGTGGATCTTGAGAAACTTAACAGAAGACCATGGGGGAAGGGAAGGGGAGCAAAAAAACAGTTACAAACAGAGAGAGAAGGAGGCAAACCATAAGACACCCTTAAATACAGAAAACAAACTGAGGGTTGATGGGGCGTGGGGGAGAGGGGAAAGTGGGTGATGGGAAGGGAGGAGGGCACTGGTTGGGATGAGCACTAGGTATTGTATGGAAGTTAATTTGACAATAAATTATATTAAAATAAAAGGAACTACTGAGGAGGAGGAGGAGGAGGAGGGTGGGAAGAATAAGGGGGTGGGAGGAGGAGGAAGGAGGGAGGGGGGAAGGCGGAGGAGGTAGGGGAGAGGAGGGGGAAGCGGAGGAGGAGGAGGAAGGGAAGGATAATGAGGATGTCCGAATGAATGACCAAAGCAGGCTGCTCAACCTTGATGTGTACATCCTGACTCAGTGGGTGTGGCTGGGTATGAATTCTAACTCCCAGGTGGTGCCCTGCTGCTGGGCTAGGACCACACTCTGTGTTGGAGAGCTCCACGCCAGGATCCTGAGAGCTCAGGACTTGAGGAACCACACCCTACACCCTCTCCTACCCTCTGCTCCCTCTCAATCTTTCATGACAGGATTCACTCCATTTCACTTCATCTCCTTTTGTATCAGTAGGTCAGGACATCGGTGACCTGACTAGCACAAGGCCAGCACCTGAGAAATACGAAAATATATAGATGTCTACGTCCCCTTCTCCGAAATTGTTATTTAATTGGTTAAGGGCAGGGCACAGGCATTCCTAAACAAAACAAAACAAACCCCCACCTCCCTGGTGATTCTAACAGGAAGCCGGGATGAAAAATACCACATACCGAGCTCCACAGTAACTGAAAGACGCATACCCAGCCACCCTCCAGGCCCCACCTGGATGGAGGAGACCTTTGGCACCGGGAGGTGAGCACAGCTGACTAGTCCGGGTCCCCAGCAACAAGACAACTAGCCATCTTGGACCTCTTCCCCAGAAAGTCTGCACTGGTATGTCTTTGTTCCCAAACTGTGCTGGTCTGTGTGAAGCAGACTGCCCAGTCTTTGAGCTTGCTCCAAGATCCCCAATCAGGGATTTCATCAGCCTACCCCTTCCCCTTGCTGGGCCAAGCCGAGGACCAGCAGCCCCAGACAGTCCCAGAGCACAGGCTTCTTGGGCCTGCCTCAGGTCAACCGATAGCCTTCTCCCAGCAGCTGTCCCACATTACTGATCAGGCATGAGAAAAAGTCACAGTAGAGTACCTGGGTAGAACAGCGGGAATCTGATCCGCTCACGTCCAACGTGCACCAGCCCCTACCACCAACTGCCGAGGAAACCAGCTCACCCAACCCACTAGGCAAAGTGACCCCAGGGCAGGAAGGCCGTGTGCTCTTAAGATGCTTGGCCAAATAGCAGTGTCCCTTGCAGAGGTGAGGCTATGAGCACAGCCCCAGACATCACAAAAGGGCAGAACCAGGGGCACAGGGTGAAGAATTAAGGCCCCATGGAAGCAGCAACCGTGTCTCATGCTGCACAGACACTCACAGCCTGACACACAGCAGGTACGCAGCAGGTACTGTACCTGCTGACCCAGGAGGGACAGTATCCCCCTAAGGGCACAGCATGATGCCAGGCCCCTCGAGCCCTGGGGCCTATCAAAGGGATATGGTGTAATGTCCCTGAGAAGGGGTCCAGGAAGACCTGTGGGGACAGAGGCACCGGCTCTGTTCTTACTGGTTCGCAGACCTTGAGCGAGTCACGTAATACACGTCCCTCAGTTCTAGAGGGAAAAACTGGAGCTACCTGTCTGCCACCTCTAGATTCACCTACCCCTCTTGTTCCCTCCTAATCCCTCCACTGGACACCGATCCCCGCTCACCTTGCCAGTACTGTTCCCCATCAGTGGTCCCCTTTGCCCTTCTCTCCTTCACTCCTCTCTAATAAACATATTTAAATCTCCCTCCTCCCTCTTTGCCTCTACCTCCTCCTCCTCCTCCAGCTACCCCTGCATCTGCCCCCTTACCTCCAGTGGTCAGACTTCTGTATCTGTGCTGTTTCCACTCACTCCTTCAGCCCTACACCACCACCCACGTTTTATGCGGAAATAGCTCCTGCGAAAGCCATCAGCGGCCTCGTAACTGTCCAACCTGAGGAAGGACTGTCTTCTCTCTCCCTCATACTCTGAAGCCTTTGATACAGTCCGCTGATACCGCCTTCTTGGCTTCTGGGTCAAGAACTTCTCCAGGTTTCCCTCCTAGCTCTGTGCCAGTCTGTTCTGACCCCACTTCAGTCAGGTGCTGGCGTTCCCCAGGGATCTATCCTTGACCCTCTGCTCTCCCCTGCCTGTTTCCACAGGACAAGTGCATTCACTATCAGACGACTGACCACTACTCCTACCCTGATGATCCAAACCCTTTGATTCCTCCCCAGATCCCATCCGACTATTTCTGGTTGTCTGCCGCACATCCTACCCAGATGATCATAAACGCTTCAAACTCCACATGCCCAAACTGGACCCGTTTCTCCCCACTCTCCGCTGCCCCCCCACCCAGGCCCCACATCATCCTAAACTCAGCCTGCCAACATCTGCCTCCCCTCACGCCATCCCTACTGAACAGTTACTAAATATGATTGATTCTACCCCAATTCCTCATCCCAACCAGTGCTCTCTGGGCTCCTAATGAACTGAATGTTCGGCATTGTGGGAGGCACTGGGCATGTGAAGCTTTAAAAAACCTGGCTGTGGCACAAAGGTCACATGGTCTAGAGCCTCAGAAACACTTTAGAACACAGTCCCTCCATGTCTTCTTGAGACACATAGAGTCTAGATCCCACCCCACCTTCCCTGCTTCCTAATTGGTCTCTGCCCAATTAGTGTTTCTACACTCAACCCCCTCCTTTGGAACTGCCAACATGGGATGCTTCTAAGAAATAACTTGGATCAAAGCACCCTCCTGCCTCAGTTGCTCCCATTCCTTAAATGAAAAGCCAAAGCTCCTTAGTGGCCACCAGGACCCTTCACCCTCAGGTCACACGCCCTGCAGGTGCACCTGCTATCCTCTTACCAAGCACATCACCTCCTCTGCAGACTTCTCTCCGGTGGGACACCCTAAGCCCCTCCCCGCCCCATTCATTGGAACCACCTCACTCCAGTGTCATCTCAAAAGGCTCCACCTCTATGAAATCTATTCCAACATTTCTAAGCAATTGATGTTTCTCTTCCCACAAAATATCGTTTGTAACTTGCTTCTGGCACTTCACAGGTAATATAATTTCATATTATATAATTACTGCTCTTCCTGTTTTGCCCACTATCTCCTGACCTCTGAAATTGGAGGCTTGTTTATACCAAGAGTCTATCAGAGTGCCTGGATTACAGAAGATGCTGTATCACATAATATAATTTTATATTATATTATGTGTTTTGTATCTTGCCCATGAGACTATGACCTCTGTGGTCTGGGACTTCATTATATTTTCAGACTCTATTATAGAGTTCAAAATGTAGCAGATGTTTTGTAAACATCCGACACACAAGTAATAAGATGAGATTAAACATGTGTTACATCCCTTATTAATTGCTAAAATGTATGGTGCATTTACCATGTGGGATATCAGGAGGGTTCCTACCCCATCGCCATTGCTTTGGGGACCAGAGAAGCCACTGTTGTGAGGGGCTATGTTTAGCAACATCTTTGACCTCTACCCACCAGATGCCACTCCCCAGTAGGAACCCCACTCCCCAGTTGTGACAACCACATTGTCTCCAGACATGACCAGATATTGAGAACTAGTCTGCTAGACACTTTCAGGGGCTGTCCAAGTATGATCTCAACCCTAGGAGTTAAACACCATGACGACCTGCATCACAGAGACAGGGACCCGATGTGCAGGAAGGGTCAGCAACTTGCCCAAGGGCGAAGGGCTAGTGAGAAGGACTGGGACTCAGGCTGCTTGGCTCTGGAGCCCACATGCCCGACCCTCTACTGCCTCAAAAACTCTCCTGTGAAGGAATGGCTCCCTCGATTCCTTTACTTCCTCGAGCAAGTAAACGAAGTCAGCCCTCTACCAGATCAAGGTCTTTCAAACGCTTACAGCAGCTACCAGCAGCCTTCCTTGCTCCTTCTCAGGCAGCTTCCTTATGAGACACAGTCTCTATTTGCCACCCACCACCCTCCCCGTAGCCCGAGGCTCCTCTGGAAGCTCTCCAGCAGGCTTCCAATGCATACAACTGTATCCACAGGATTAGTACCGCCTTCCATCTGGACACCAGACTTCCATGAATGCTGGCTAAGACTGCGCTCACTTTCCTGCCACCACAACACGCCCGTGGCATGGGACTAAAATCCCTCAGCCAGGCCTCCTGAACTTGTGTGGCTACCCTTTTGAACCTAAGAGCAGATCTGTTCTACACCTGCTCATGCGCATTTCATCTTAGGAATCTGGGGTCGCATTTCCACCTGTCAAAGTGAGTGAATCTCAGTGGTGCCAGCCAGCCCACCATGATTCCTCCCAGCTCGGAGTCCTCTGCTAATATTCCAGAGGGGACTCAAGCTGGACTATGAAGTCCACGTGACTTGATGCTGTTGCTCGGTAAGGCGAGATGACACACGCCATTGGGGTTCTGTGGGACTATACCCTACTTTAATCAGTCATTCTTGGGTGCAGATGGCTAAGTGCGTGCAATTCTCCCGAACAGATCAGTCACCTACAACACTTCTCAGCTCAAAAACGCTCCATGGGCTCCTTGTCTACCCAGAGAGACATGGGTTTGATATCTCTTCACTGATCTCTTTATTCACCTTCTCTGCCTGCCATCGAGAGTTCCATGCACACCCAACATTTCCGATCCCCCTTCCCTGCTTGTGAAGATTCTGTTGTTGTTTTGTTTGCTGGTGTATCACCAATGTCTAGAATAGTGACCTGTACACAGTAGGCTCTCAATACAAATTCACTGAATTCATAAATGGATCTATTGGTCGGGGACATCACTGGACCAAGAGAAGAGGGAGCAGCAACAGTGGGTCCCATACTCGCTTCATCCCCTCCGGCCCACCCCCTGGCTAGACACAGCCTGCAGACTGTGTCCTCTCCCCATCACTGAACAGCACAGCATGACCACGGCACGCCCAATGGGGAGTGAGGCCTGCCTTGGCCC
Organism: Herpailurus yagouaroundi; assembly: GCF_014898765.1. NCBI lineage: Eukaryota > Metazoa > Chordata > Mammalia > Carnivora > Felidae > Herpailurus > Herpailurus yagouaroundi. The sequence goes on along the minus strand of NW_024412402.1, from coordinate 17,700,846 downwards.
CAGCTCATGTGAGACAGCCCAGGGCTGCGTAATTGACCAACTGCCTCAAGGCCCGTGAGTGGGCAGATGGGGGCATCTGTCTGGCCATCCAAGGTTGGAGGGAAAGGGGCCTGACAGGCTTCCCACTGAAGCACAGAAGGCTCTCTGTTCCCCACTCGTGGGGTCCACAGGCTGCCGCCCCCCCATCAGACACCCCAACCAGCCCAGCGCTTGCAGCCTCCTGCACAGAAACACTGTATCATCCACTTTATCAGCTGCCAGTCACAAGACACCACGGGGAACCACTTGAAAATCATACTTCTGGTGTCCTTCTGGGTGGGGCAGAAGCTTTGAATTCCAGAAAGCTGAAGCTGTGGCAGGGTACAGACTCATAGCCAGGATTTAAAAAAGGAACAGTATGGTGTGGCTGTGGACCTGCCCCAGGTCCCAGGCAGGGGCTTAGGGTATGTTTCCTTCCCCAGACTTTTCGCCCAGGAGCCGACGAATTTGGCCCCAAGATGCCAAGGCTAAAGGCACTGCCGGAGTTGGGGCCTGAACTCAGCTCCCCACCAATCTGGCCAGTCCCCTTCCCCCTCTGGCCTCCAGATTCCTCTTCTGAAAACGGTGGATGGCACCAGCCCTGCCCCATCCCACATGTGGCTATGGAGTACTTGCAGTGTGGCTGGTTCACACTTAGTGTGTTGCAAGTGGAAAACATATGCAGTGAGGAAGACACTTGTTGGGATGAACGCTGGGTGTTAGACATAGGGGATGAATCACTGGAATCCACTCCTGAAATCCTAATTGCACTACATGCTAACTAACTTGGATGTAAATTATAAATAAATACGTGAATACATCAATAAATAAAGTTACACTAACAATAAAAAAAAAAAAAAGAAAACATGCTAGATTTCAAAGACTTAGTACCAAAAAAAGTGAACTATCACCTTAAAAATCTATTTGATTGATCACACACTGAACTAATATTTTGGCTATACTGGGTTAAAATATTCAAAATTTATTTCACCTCCTTATTTTTGCTTTTTAAAAATGTAGCTAACTTAACATTAAAAAAAAATTTTTTTTAACATTTAATTATTGAGAGACAGAGAGAGACAGACTGTTAGCAGGGGAGGGGCAGAGAGAGAGGGAGACACAGAATCCGAAGCAGGCTCCAGGCTCTGAGCTGTCAGCACAGAGCCTGGCGTGGGGCTCAAACTCACACACCGCGAGATCATGACCTGAGCCGAAGTCGGACGTTTAACCGACTGAGCCACCCAGACGCCCCTAACTTAACATTTTTTAAAATATGTTTATTTTCAGTAATCTCTACACTCAATGTGGGGCCCAAACTCACAACCCCAGGATCAAGAGTCACATGCTCTTCCAACTGAGCCAGCCAGGAACCCTAACTTAACCTCTTTTAAAATTTAAAATTACCTATGTGGCTTGAGTTTGTGGTTCCCACTGTTTTTTTGTTTTGTTTTCTTTTGTTTGACAGTGAGAGAACATGGAGAGGGGCAGAGAGAGAGAGAGAGAGAGAGAGAGAGAGAGAGAATATCAAGCAGACCTGGATATGGGCTCAATCTCACAACCTTGGGCTCATGACGTGAGCCGAAATCAAGAGTCAAATGCTCAACTGGCTGAGACACCCAGGCACCTGCCCCCCAGTGCATTTCCCCTGGACAGCGCTGGACCAGGCAATCTCTGAGATCCTACTGGAAGCACCTGTAGAGCACATTAAGCTGCACACGCTTCCTGGACCCCAGCTCAGGAAGGCTAAATCAGAGTGTCCGAGATGCCTCCAGAGGGCCCTGGTCACTCTGACAGTCACAGTGAGCACTGTCTCAAGGTCTCCAGAGTGTCAGAGTTGAGAAGACTCCACTCTTCCCCAGCATCCGTTCCCCTCTTCCTGGGCTGTCAGGGTTCTGGATGCACAGCCACAGTTCAAGGTGACATTGGCACCTGGCACACCAGCCCAATCTCCGCTCTGCCCACATCCAACGTCTTCCTGACCCTGGCAACTCGCCCCAGTGCCTGAGCAGAACTGGCCTCACAGCTACACCTCGCACACCATACCCTCCCGGGGTCCACGTGGACGGCCATGTTTAGGTTGGCAAGCGGGTCACATGGAACTGTCTTGCCAGAACCTTCGCTCCTCCTCAGGCCAAGAGCTGTGCCTGGGGCACTGGCCACTGGGCCTGATCCTGCCTCTGCCACTTAGCATCCCTAAGCCTTGGTCTCCCCATCTGTAGAATGGAGGCCAAGAGCCCCTGCCACAAGTCCCACTGTGCTGGTTAACATGATAACATAGGAAAGACACATGGGAAACGCTCAGCGAATAGCAACTATTAGCCATACTTCTTCTTCATGTGCTAAGTGAAATCCAAAAGCTGCGGCTGTGTGGAATGCAGGGTGGATTAAAACATCATTTTAAAAACACTATTTTTTGGTGGGGCGCCTGGATGGTGCAGTCGGTGGAGTGTGCAGCCCTTGATCTCTGGGTTGTACTTAAAAATAAAAATCTTTAAAAAAATAATAAAAAATAAATGAAAAAAACCACGATTTTCCACTCAGTCTGTTGTGCGACCAAAGGCAAAGAAATACACACTGAACCTTACGTGATGCCCATGTGACTGTCCACCGAACAGAGAAAGTCCCCGATGACCCCTGGGCTTCCCCAGCACTTCCTAAACACACCCTCCCCTCCCCAAAGAGAAGAAGTTTAGCTTGCACGCCCCCTCCACACCTGACCCCCATTTGAGAATGGAGACAGGGCTAAAGATTCCCATCTGAGTCCTCGTCTTGGCAGGGGCTGACGGCAGGATAGATGGTGTGGGATCTGGAATCACAAGGCCAGACCTCCGTCCCTGGCTTCCCTTGTCCTGGCCACTCTCCCTTTCATGCTGCCCCTCAAGCCAGGGTCCCAGACTACCCAATCTAGGAGTCTCCTCCCGGCCCCCAGTCTTGCCTCCTCACTCCGTTTTGCTTCCTTTGTAGCAGTGACACCACGCTATTTCCCGTACCCCAAGAAAGCAGGGACTCCTTGTGGCCGACAGTATCTCTCGCACCAAATTTAATACATGTCACGTGGTAGGTAACTGACAAACACTGAAATGAACACATGTCTAAATGAACGAGCAAATGAGCAGGACAAGCGTGGCCAGAAAAGTTTCGTCAGATTAGAGCATCCCAGACCCTTATTTTGCAAAGACCTGAGCACACAAGGCGCTAGGAGCCTGCTAGAGGCTGGGCTCAGGGGCTGGCGGACGCACCAAGTGTCACAACTTTTGCCAAACACACGTGGCTGCGCTCACAAACATACCCTTATCACCAAGAAGGCGTGGCTTCTGCACCACCTTTGACTCACCTTAATCACCACCAGCTCCAGGGCTATTGGACCCCACAATGAGCTGATGTCAACCAACAGACCTATCGAGATCCCAGGAGAGCCTCGAAGATGCCCTATTACCTCACATCCCCTTTATTTGTTCCCCAAGAGGGCCGGCCTAGGCTAAAACCTCAGCCACCCCTCCCTGCACCTCAAAGGACCTTTGGCATCCTGGAGGCAGAGGAGAGGGGTCTGGACACAAACCTGAGGTTCAATCCCACCTCTGCAGTCACAGGCCAGGCAGTCCTGAACAAGCTCCTGTATCTCTCAGGACCTCAGATTCCTCATCTGTGAAATTCAGGTCACAAGAGCAAGTTTTGGGAGGTGTGTGATCCTCGAAAGCCATCCTGAGATCGAAAAGCCTTAGTACAGGCCAGGCCGACACCATGGGAGGGGTCCACAACCACAACCATACTCCCCTCTCCTCCCAGCTGCTGTCTCCATGGCACAAACTACGAGGGCACACGCAGCTGCTCGGGCAGAGGGGGAAAAGCAGTGCCACCCAGGCTCTGCCCTGCACGAAACCCAGGTCCTGTGTACTGGTCAGACTGGAGTTGCACTGCTGTCACGTGAGAAGCACGGGGTAGGAGAGAGGGAGCAGGCCTCACTGCAGAAGCCACTGTCTCTGGGCATAGCATGTTCTAAAGAAGGTGCCCAGACCCCCGATCAGTCCCATCCCACAGGCATAGAGATGGGCCCCCTCCCCTGAGCAGCGCCCCCTCTCCATAGCAGTTCCAGAAGCAGTACCCTCCTCACTTATTTCCAAAGTGATATTCCCTCTGCTGGTTCTCCCCTGTCTCTGGCAGGTACTCCCAAAGTCCGCAGGCAGGGACAGTGCAGGGCAATGAAAAACATTCTAGCTCTGACCCAAGAACGGTGGCTATCAGCACGGCTGTTTGGGAACATCTGGGAATAGCAGGGAAACAGCTCTCCCCTGTCTATCCAAGCTGTCCTGCCATGGTGGTTCTGGAACATGGAGGTTTCAGGAGGTCAACAGGGGGAGGACCGGCTCCTGAATTCCTATTAGGAGCCCAACCGAGTTAGGGGAGCTGAGGGTGGGGGTAGGGAAAAGAGGGAAGTGCCGCGTGGCAACGTAGCACCTGCGGTGGGGGCTCTGAGAAATGAAACCAGGAAGAAGGAAAAACAAGACCCCATTTCCTGCAGTAGCTGTCCCCAAGGAAGAGCAAAGCCAGCAAGGCCCTTTTCAGGTTTCACATCAGTTAAGACTTTCAATGAACCGACTCTCCTCCAAGTAAAAAGGTTGATGAGGAGCTAAGGGGGTGGGGCGGCTAGCATTCTAGGTGCTGCTGGGGAAGGTGCAGACCTTCCCGGGCAAGCAGTGGTCCCTGGGGGCAGAGGCCAGAGCAGAGCAGGTGGGAATGCTGGCTGGAGGGCCGGCTGATGCTCAGGTTATCAAAGATGCCCCAGGACCACCTCTGCCCCTGGGGCTCCTCCTCCACGGGGGACATGTCCAGCAAATCCGTCCAAGTGCTCACAGCCCCATCCATAACCCAGAGCCAGGAGGCACCAGGGAGACACTCTGAAACCCTTCTCAAGCCCACCCTGCTCCGGTCCGTTCCGACCCTCCCGCGTCGAAAACCTCCAAAGGCATCTCCGTGCAAAAACACACCCGTCTCTGCTCACCCACAGGCACACCCCCAAACCAACCCTGGAAACACGCAGGAATGTAGTGACCCCTACACACACGTGCACACACCCCTCATTCCTTCTTCCCTGCCCACCCCACCCCACCCCACCCACCCCCAACGTACAGCTTCTGAGGTCTGCCGAGCCCCCTCCGCCAGGGCGCTCTCTTCCCCCATCCTGCGGCCCAGGGCACGGGCCACAGGGCTTCACCTTCAGCTCCCGCTCCAGCCCGTTTGTTTGTCAGGCTGCAGGTCCCTGGAGCTATCAGCCAGGGAGCACTTCAAGAGCAGGGAGTGGCTAAGCCAGCCCTCTGGGGATCTCTTCACCTCTGAAAGTTGGGTAAAGAGAAACTCTGAACTTCTGGCCCTCGGCCTGGCCAAGCCCGGCTGCCAGCGACAGAGTCACACTCCTGTTATGCTCAGAGGTTCTTGGGGAGGTGGGCGCTGGGGGAGGGGGAGGGCTACAGGAAAGTGAACGACAGAAAGATACACAGCCTCAAAGGGATGTCCCCAGCGGGGCTAGGGAGTGTCCCAAGGCAGCCGGGGACCTCAGTCACACACGGGACAGAGGCAGCTGCCCGGGGACCTCAGTCACACAAGGGACAGAGGACACCCCCACCCGGCACCCTCATAGCTCTCACTCACCATCCTCCTGGCCTGGTCTCTTTGCCCAGGCACCTAACCCTGATTCGTGTGAGAGGGGCCATCCTCCTGGCCCAGCCGCCCACAAATTGGGAAACTCCTAAGCCCTCTCCTAGCCATCCCCCTTCCCCAAGCAGACCTTTCTGTCTCAAGCCCTGAGGGATTAGCAATTGCAGGAGCATCCCAGCACCCAGACCTGGGGCAGGTGGTGGGAGGCAAGCCACAAGCTGGCCAGGGCCTGGGGACTGAGGATTCCAGAGTCAGGGCTCGTTCAGCAGGTTTGGGCCTCGCCCACACCATCTCTCCGCAGAGTTATGGCTCGGTTTCTATAGGATACCTCCTGGGCAGACACCTTAAAATCGAATCGAGGGAGGTGCTAGGGGTCAAGCCAAGTGCCAGAACTGGGAGAATCTGGGGCCTTGCCAGCAGCTCCTCCCCCCTCTGTGGTTTTCAGGTTAGAAGAATACAGCCCTGTTAATCCACTGCAGCCTGGGGACAAGCACTACCCTTTAGGGCCAAATGGAATCCAGAGGCTCTTTCAAGGAAGCCTGGTGCCAGAAAAGGACTGGGGAAAACTGAGGCACAGGGAAGAAAACCTGAGAAAACTCAGGAGACCACACCGTCACTGGGGCCCTGGCCCTACTGGTCCTCCTGCCCTCTTCCCAGTGTCTGTTTGCTCCTGCCTAGGAGCTGGCGGGATCAGGGCCCGGGGACAAGGTACCTCCCACCCCCGAAAGCACCCCCAAAGCCTGGCCAGCTCACCTGGCCTTCCCGGCTGTCAGTCCAGCTGTTCCGGAAAGAGAACATTTTCTTCCCCCTCTATTTGGACAGCTGCAGGGACAGTGATGGCAAAAAGAGAAGGTCTGATTACTGAGGGAGGGGACAGTGCAGGGACAGGGCCACAGGGCCTCCGACGGGGTGGCCAGAGGGTCTGGAGCTAGGGGGAGGTCCCGGGCAGGAGACTGGGCCAGGGACCTAGGTGGGGCCTTGAGCAGCCCAACAGGGTACAGGGAACGGCTGCCATCCAGAGGGTAGCAAGAGGGGCTTCTAGAGCCAGGCCTGGGACCTGGAGTCATGAATGGACGCCCGAGAGCAAGAGAAGAGAATGACTCCCTTCTTTACGAAAGCGCTCAGCTACAGGGTGGGGCTAAGGATGGCCCTCCGGCCCAGCCCCGAACCCTTCCTCCCAGGCAGATCCCCAGCAGATCCAGGGCTGGTGGGTGGGGTGCAAGGAGGGGAAGACAAGGCAGCTACAGGACAAAAGTCAGAAGACCCAGAAATCCAGCTCCTTCCCAATCAGGAGGCCGGAAGTAGAACAGTAGGGCCAAGACGCACACTTCTCCTCTCTCTGCTTCCCGACGGTCTCTCTCTCTCACTCCCCTGCCCCTCCTCCCGGTCCCTGTCCCCTTTCCAACCATCATGTCCTGGTGTCTCCCTGTCCCCATCTCCACCTCCCCCCATCGCCTCCCCCCCCCCCCCCCCCGGCCCCCCACCCTCGGGTTATGTAAGGGGCCTGAGAACAACACAGAGGGAGCTTTGTTGTCAAACCAAATCCATACGGAGCCGGAATCGGCCAACGCAGCTGTTCCCCATTCCCTCCGCCTTGGCAGAGTTGAGATGCTGGGCAGGAAGCCCCCACACGCCTCCATTTTGGGAGGTGGGGGGGGGGCAAACGCTGGCCCTAGGGCCCCCGGGCAGCTAAACGGGTGGCCAGAGATCAGTCACCATTGCGTGGGACCACAGCAGGGGACCAGCCGGCTCCCAAGACAGAAGGGAGTCCCAGTGCAAAGCCAAGGTCACACAGACCACAGAGAGGAGAGCGCCAGGCTAGAAGCAGGCCTGGATAGTGGCAGGCCTAGAAGGGGGGGTGGGGGGGGGGGGCGACAGGACACAACCTCCCACAGGCCCACCCGTGTTCTTGTCCACACACGGATGCATGCCTATGCTCTCTCTCTCGCACACAACCCACGGACACGCTCATGTACACACAGCGCACGCGCGCACGAACACACACATCGGCCCAAGCACAACACGCCGTGTGTGCTCACCTGGAAGGTGTCTGAATGGAAATCTCCTCCCTGCTCTGGCCAGCCTCCTCCATCCCAGCAGGTACCTCTGGAGAAAGAGCTGGAGCTCTGGAGAGAGGAGGGCGGGGGGCAGAGGTCAGAAGCCAGAGAAGCTCCACCACCAGGCTCTTCTTTGCCGACCCTCAGGCTCCAGGACAAGGTCCCACTTTCCTTACCAGGGCGGTGTCCAAGAAGGGGGGGGGGGGGGGGGGGCAGGGAGCTGAGTTGAAGTTTACTTTGAGTTTACTTTGGGCTGGCACCGTCCCTTCACCAAGCTCAGGGGCTGGAAGAGCCATCTCACTAGAAAATGCTGGAGCTGCCAAGAACAGCAGGCTCTCCTGAGCCTCCACAGCCCAGCAGGGCACCTCCCCGGCCACCGGAAGTCCGGCTGCCAGTGTCAGGACAAGTTGGATGTTGAGGCAAGGGGGGTGAGGACCCCGGGGGAAAGAACAGATGTCAGACACGAAGGGAGAGGGAGGAAAAGGGAAGAAAAGAAGGCAGAAAACGGTCAACAAAAGACAGAAAAAGACAGGACCCGGGAGCGGACCAGAGGAGAACGGGGGGGGGGGGGGGGACAGTGAGTGTGGCGAGAAGGGCCCAAGAGCCCAGGAGGACGGGCTCCCCCTCTCCCTGAACGCACTCTCCCCAGCCAGGCCTTGGCTAAGCCCCTGGGAGGACAGAGCCAGCCTGGGAGAAGCAGGACAGAAGTGGACATTTCCAGGGGTGTCCTAGTCCACCAGCTCCTCCGCCAGCCATGCCCCGGGGGATTTCAGCCTCCCCCGTCCTGGGTCTTTGGGGCCTGGAGAACAGAAAGCCCGAATAACGTCAGGACCTCAGAGACAGGGATGAGACAGAGGCAGCGGTGGACGGAGGGGCAGAGAGGGCGGGGGTCACTCCTGAGACAGTCTCCTTCCTACCTGTGGGGAGAGACACTCTGTGACCTCCAAGGGCAAGTTACTAAAACAACAACAATAAAAAAACAACAACACCCCAGCGAGTTACTTTTCTGAGTCTCAGCTCCCTCATTTGCAAAAGGAAACAGTTACTGAGAGGCCACCGTGTGCCAGCACGGTGCCAGGTGCTGGGGACACCAGGGTAAGGCAGTCGCAATCCTGCCCTATGGTGACCTCTGAGGCCTCTGCCAGCTTGTTTACCTCATTTGTGTTTCACAGACCTGGGAGGTGGGGCAGATACTATTAGCCCAATTAACAGATGTGCTGATGGAGAACGAATAATGGCCACGGCTCTGCCTGAGGTCACAGACCTGGGGAGTAGACAGAGAGGAGACCAAGGATGCCATCCGGCTCCTGCCCGGCCGCCTGCCTCTGGCTGCTGGGCCGGCAGGGAGACACCTGTCAGTGTCTGGGCCCCACCCGGAACCACAGAAAACACAGCAGCCAGCATTTACAGAGTGCTGGATTCCGCGCACTGGGATGTCACTAAAAACGCTCTCTCGTTCAGGAGTGTGAGCTCCTCGGGGGAAACCGAGGCTCTGTGTCGGGCCCACGGCTGGGCAGCCGGGAAAGGAGTCAAGCCGTGGCTCCCTGTACCACACCACTGTCCCTGCACAACGTGGCCAGCGTGGGAGCTGAGGGGAGCGGGGTGCACAGGGGGAGGTGGCAGTGTGCTGGGTGGCCGGGGAGGCTTCCGAGAGCACAGCCTCGGGCTGGATGCCCACGGACACTTGCAATTTAGGAAGATGGCTACCGATGGCACCTGGGCCATACCCGGGGGGCCGGCCAGAGCAAAGGCCAGGAGGTGAGAACACACATGGCGTGCTCCTGGGAAAATAAAAAGTCTTAATGTGGCTGGATGGGGGCTTTCAAATAAAACTCTTTAGAGCCAAGAAACCCTCTGTCCTACTTTCAAAGGGAATTTCATGTGGAAACCCAATATGGAGAAAGAAGAGAAGTGTAGTTGTTTGGGTAGAAGCAAGAACAGGGGGGAACCGTGCCTCCCGAGAGGACACCTGAGAGAGGCTCCTTAGCGCCAGTCTGTGCAAGGTCTTAAAGTCTGGGCTGAGGAGGTGAAACAGGAACAGGGAGGGGACCCACTGAGCCCAGGGCAGGTAGAAGGAGGGGCCTGCTCTCCTCAGGGGGGCAGAAGCCTGCCCATCCTTCCCTGGGGCTCCTGCCTGCCTCCCGGGTGCCCAGAGAGACCCCCGGGGGAGGGGGAGACCCCAGGCAGCCAGGCCAGGCCCTTCTCTGACCAACAGCTCACCTGTCTGCTCACTGCCTTTGCCCCAAGAAAAGGAGGAAGGAAAAACAGGAACGCAGTGAAGACAAAGTCAGAAAACCCAAGCTATGTCTTCCATTCATTTATCAAACAAATATTTACTGAGCACTTGTGATTTGCTAGACATCATTCTAGGCATGAAGAATATAGCAGTAAACAAGACAGACAAGTTCCAGGAGCTTTACACTAAAATCCTAAAATCTCAGCGAGAAGATGCCTTAAAAGTTTTCAGATCTGCTCCACACCACAAACGTGCTCCTGCTATGCCCACATCTCCTTTGGCCTGTCCCCGTCAAGGTCACCGGTCGATGCGTACGCATCTTCCACGATAGGGAACGTGTCCCCTCCACAGGCAGGAGCATGCTCCAGAGCCTCCAGATGGCCACACCAGAAGACCCCCGCTGGTGTCCCTCTCCACCCAGCCTAGGCAGAGCCTGAGGCACGGGAGTCAACAGAGCGTCAAATGCACTGTTAGAATGTGCAGGTTTTATTCTATATCAACACAAAATATAAGGATTGCTTGCTAGTTCTGCTGATTCTGAGTCAATGGCCTGGGACCAAGGGAAATGAGTCAGCCCCGTTCTCACCTGCCCAGAGCTCCCGGGCCCCTCAGCCTCTGCCACCGTGACTGCCCTGTTTGCTTCCCTCCCAGAACCCCCCAGCAGTCGTCCCCAGAGCGTGCCCGCGCTGGTGCCCACTTCTCTCCTGCCGTCGCTTCCAGCCAGGCCTCCCTCCTCCTGACCTGTGCACCTGCAAAGGGCAGAGGGGGCTGTGGAAGCTGCGAGGCAGAAGGAGAAGCCCGCCACTAGGACCTCTCCAGGCCGGGGCCAGGCCAGGGCGGGTGTCAAGCAAGGACCCTGGAGCAAAGGTGCTCCTGTCTGGCAGGAATGTGGGGATGCCAGGCCCCCGGAGCAGCCGCCTTGGCCCAGATCCCCCTGCTCGGACCTGTAGGGCCCCTCCCCATCTCCACGTGTGGCCACCGTTGCCGGATGAGGCCTTGCAGCCCTGTGGGCGGCAGCTGGGGGAGCCGCTGCATTTCCAAAGGAATAGGAGCCGGCAGGCGGGCCAGATGGAAGCAATTACAGGGGAAAGTAGGAGAGGTGGGGGCTAGGAGGGGCTGGGAGGGCCAGCGGTGGGGAGGGAGGACGAGAGGGAGAGAGGACAGCCCCGCCCTGCCGGACCACAGGGGGCTGACAAGCAAAGTGCCTGCACTCACAGCAAGGGGGCCACATGGGCAAATGGGCAGGGCGAGATGTGGGGTTCGCAAGGGCTCTGGGCTGGGAATCAGGAGGCAGAGGCTGTGGTCGGCCTTAGTCACCGATACACTGTGGCCCTGAGCAAAGCCCTTCACACCTCTGAGACTCTTCAGCCATCACAGGAAAGGGGAGGAGGAGCTTGGGGGAACACTGCTGGACTCAACTGGCAAGTGCACGTTTCCCAAACAGGACTAGATACAAAGTCTCCGCTCAGCTGCTCCCGAGCAGTGTGACCGTGGCCATGCCGTGTACGCTTCTCCAGGCTCCGTTTCTTCGTTTATAAATGGGCTGAGAGAAAGGGTTGTGTGAGGCTTACGTGATTTAAATAAGTGTATAGCACACCTTTTTTTTTTTTTTTTCCTTTTAAGTTTACTGGGCCAGGCTTTTAAAAAGTGCTTGATTGACAAATGGTAACTACTTTTGTTATCTGCTAAGTCTTTTTTATTCTAAGGAGGTCTTTAGAGAGGCTGCATGGGCAGAGGACACGGGGCAGGTGGGGGGCATGGGTTGGGGGGCATTGCGGCAGCCCCCTGGATCCCACACCCTGGAGGAGGGGTGGGATCCAAGGCAGGAACAACAGTGTGTGGGCCCAGCACTCTGCAAAGCGGTGCCTGTCCTCTCCAGCCATCACCACCCTCCCCACCCCACACAGGAAAGCAAGAGCCCGGAGCCCCTGAGCCACTGGGCTGGGCTTCGGAGGGAAGCTCCAGGCAGGAGGAAGGAACTATCCTATAACAGCTCCTCTGGGCTTCCAGAGCCAGGCCTTCTCCCGCTCAAGGCCCAGGTAGACACGGAGGGCTTCACCTAGGCCCGCACCTCCCCTCAGCCCCAGCAGCAGCATCTCTTCCCTGCTGGGCAGAAGCCAGGGCCTCGGATTCTAGAGTAGTCACATCATCTTTCTACAGGCAGCTTTGCAGGGGGCAGGGTGGGCAGAGATAGTGAGATAGTGCCAGGAGCCGCCTGTTGGTCCCAGGCAAGGGGCCAAGACCAGAAGAAAACTTGCAGTTCTGGACACCGATGGCCCTCACACCCTGAAAAGCAAGCGACCCCACACAACCCCTTGGCAGAGTTCAGCCCCTGCTGGGCTCAAGGGGTACCCATCAGGGGCCCCAGGGGAACTGGCTGGGGTCCAGGTGTCACATACAGCTACATTCAACCACTTCCTCCATCTGTAGCACAAATAGTGTCTCACACACACACACACACACACACACACACACACAGGGAATGTGGTAGAGGTCAGGGGTGCTTCTGAGGCCAGGGGTGGCCAGCAGCGTACCCAGGGTCCCTCAGAACACGCATATGCAGAAGTGCTGAGCATTCTGGGAAGGGGGCAACCAAGGAGAGATGGGGGAACAAGTGACTACAGCTCCAAAACCTGCCTAGCCTAGTTGTTTTGTCAAGGCAACCAAAAGTTTCAGATCAAGGTCCCAGGTCTTGAGAAGGAAGGAGGGCCCTGGGGGTCAGGGAAACAGCTGCCTGCCACAGGGGAAATGTCTAACCAGAGGGCAGCTAAGGAGTCCGCAGGGAGGGAGCAAGTGCTCTCCTTTTCCTGAGGGCCCTCCCCTCACTACCTGACCACCCCCACCCTCCAGAGCCCAGGGCCCATCTCCAGGGATTCGGGAGCTCAACTGGGCTCTGGTGCCTGCCTTGATCTCAATCTGTAGACCTGACCCTCAGACTCTGGAATGTTCTGTGACACTGATCTGGAGGGTCCCATTCAGGAGGCTGAGCCTCTCCCTCTCCTGTGAGCTGGAACCATTTTGTATTATTCTAAGATACAGCGACCCCTTCACCAAGACAGAGGGTGTAAACTTTTGAGCCATTTTGAGAGGAGGAATTCATAGCTCCACTGGGACAGCCTCTCTGAGGCGAGACCCATAGAACGTGCCCAGATAGGGCCCGAGGGGGGACCCAATGCAGGGCAGAGGCCAGGCTAGGGTAGGGTCACTACGGGATGACCACAGGTTAAGCTAGAACAGAGAAAGGGGATCCAACTTCTCTGCTCCTGCTGGTGAGGGTGGTAGTGGTGTGTGTGGGGGGGGGGGGGGGGTCCAAGATCTGTTACAATTCCAGAAAGGATCAGATTCTTGGTTCTACCCGGAAAACTGGATCCTAAAAGGGCTGAGAGGGTGGAGGGGACAAAAAACTCTGTTTCTGAGGAGTGGGAAGTGCTTTGGGTAGAGAAGGAGGTGAGGGAGGAAAGAGAAGACAGCCCAGAAGACACGGCCGGCCTCCATGGCCGGGGTCTCTGCTCTCAGAAAAGGGGGTCCCTGTTGTCTTGAGCAGTAACCCACACCTGAGCTACAGAAGCCCTCTTAGCCCACAGTCCAAGCAGACGATTCCTACTTTCCCTTCCTACATTCTTTCAGCTATGCTTCCCTCCTAACCCCGCAACTTGGACTGGTCGGTGGAGGACTGGCCGCAACTCCTGCCTCTCCTACAACTGCTTGATGAAACCCAGGACCCACGGGACAGCCTAAGATCTCCCACTCAGCCTAACGATGCTGAGGGACAGGGCACAGAGAGGGTTTAGAGTGGAGACAGGAGCAGAGCAAGGTCAGAGGGTATGCCCAGACCAGCTTCCAGCAAAGAGAAAAAGCCCCCACGAGGTAATTTCCAGGCCCCAATAGCTGGCGCCTCCCAGACAACCTCTCTGGAATTATGGGGCAGCTTTGCAGAGTAAGTGTGGCAGAAACATCACTAACAGCACGCAGCTCGCGAGAGAGCAGTATTGGTCTGTGCCTCTAGTGACACCCTAGCCCCTACCAGGCCCGTTCCCAAGGTTCTACAAAGAATAAGTCAGCCTGAACTTGGCTTCAACGCTGTGCCTCCCTCCAGTGGTGGAAAGCAAGGCTTCCCTGAGAAGCCAGTGGGGGTGCCAGCCTGTGGGTGGTCATGAGGTCAGACAAGCACAGTTGAGCACCTGAATGCTGCCTACACGCCCCCTCCCCCTGTCTTCCAGCAGCAGCCCCCCAAGCCAGGCCCTCAGGACGTGTGAAGCGGCAGAAGTACATGAGGCCTTAGATGGCCCAGACGGAGCTTCCCCCCAAGACTGGAAATGGAGGGGGCAGCACAGGCGGACATGTTGGCAACCCTGGGCCGACCAGGAGGTCCCTGCCAGCATGGGCCCCAGGGAGGCACCCGGGGCAGACAGCTGAGCCCAGGGGTCCTGTCGCACCCTGGGGCCCCACCCTCACCGCAAACCCACCCCTTCCCACTGCCCACCACCCAGCAGCTCTGAGGCACCGTGGCTTAGGCCCAAAGGCCCCTCACAAGGTGGACCTGGTATCCCGGGCACTGCCAGCCTGCAGCCGGCAACCCCCGCCTTCGGGCTCTGCTGGGCGACCTTGCGAATCCTGTTCACAGATGGACCCAGCAAAGCCTGTCACCTCTAGCAAAGCCAGCCCACCCGATCTTCTGGACTCAATGGGGGCAGTGGTGCGAGAAACCCTGGCTCAGAGGATGCTGAAGGTGGGGACGTCTCTTCAGCCCGGGCGCAGGGGTGGGGGCTAGAAAGTTTCCGGAGAAGAGAACCATCCCGTTCGCTCACTCCGAGGGAGAGAGGAGCACCGGCTTCCCGCGAAAATCTGGTCCAGAGAAAGGGATCCCGGGGCTGCGGCCGCCCCACACCGGCCCCCGCCCCCGCGCCGCGGCCCCCCCCGAGCGCGGCAGCCCCCCACCTCGGCGCAGCGCGGG